>NW_023270274.1:974658-1056349 GCF_011800145.1 Mirounga leonina
AGCCGAGCAGGGAGGGTGCCTGTTTCCAGAATTTAGTTGAAATGCCAAATCAGGTGCCCTGCAAATACTAAACTATTTTTTGGTGAGATAACTATTGCTTTTTGGCCCCAGATGAAAAACTAAGAATAGAAACCGGCATCTGCATTGAAGATCGGATTTGCGGAATTTGAGTGTGTTTCCGATTATTGCTGCATCACTTTGTCCTGCCAGCAAGTTCTGGAAGGAAAATGCCAAGAGTCAGATTTTAGGGCGGGGGGCGCAAGTCTCATGGCCTAAGTGAGAGTCAGTATCCGGCCCCAGAACTGTTCTGCTAGGCTCTCAGTGCTCAACACATTGAGCTAATACCCCCAAATCTGGAAACTTTATATCCAAATTTGGATTTCTGATTTTTCTGGAAAAATAGGAGGATCTGGAAACACTGCACAGCTGGCTAGAGAGGCAGTGTTCCCATGTGGCAGCCGCCACGGCCTGATCTCCTCTTCCAGCCCGTCCCCTGCTATGGCACGGCCCACCATTGGGCATGTGCTGTTTCTATCTGTGGAGTAGCTCCGCTGTGCTTGGCTGGGTGGGCTGTGTGCCCCGTGCATGTGCCGTCCAGCTCTCCTGCTCCTTCCCAGCACTCTCTGCCCTCAGGGATACCTGAGTCTGAGGAAAGCAAGGAGCATCTAAGTCCCGCGGCCTGGGGGAGTCATGGACATGGTAGGATCTCATGGAAGTCCACAGAGCACCCTTCCCGTCCTGGCTCTCAAGACCGGGCCGTGGACAGAGGCTTCCGTGGCAGTGGATCGGGGGCCTGTGGCTGTGTCTTCTCCCACTTCTCCAGCAGCTGGCTGTGTCCCTGGCTCAGGAACTTTTGCTCCATGTTTAATAATACAATTTTCCATCCATCCCTCTTCTTGGAGTCATTTTTTCTTTAATTTCCCCTTGTTTTCCCTGCAAGTTACTGCAAACAAGTATGCAGAGACTTTGCGCTGGCCTTCAAAGGAATCACAGCCTGTCTCAGCATGCTGGTTTCGGCTTCTGTCCTCCCCTCCAGACACGGGCACCGCCTGGTCCCCCCAGTGCTGGCCCACGGCGGGGCCTGACCCGGGTGGGGGGTCGGGAGGGCACACACGGCACGAGGGCCTTCTGGACGTCTGGGGTTGTGCTTCTCCCGCTGTGGACGGCGCGGTCCCCGGAGCCTGCCGACTGCCCAGAGGGGAGGGCTGGCCACGTCGGGGCCTTCTGTGTCCCCGATCGCCTCCGTGGACATGCGTCTCAGAGGTAGGGGGCTGGCGGTGTGACGGCCGGCTCCACGTTTACTAACTGTGAGAGGCTGGGCAGAGTCACGTCTGTGGGTCACAGTTCTCTCCTCTGTGAAGTTCCTCTGTATCTCCCTGGGCAGCCGAGAGGCTCCAGTAACGTGATTCCATGGAAGAACCATGCATGGCACCCGGTACATGAGAAAGGCTTCCTTCTTCTGTTTCCCAAAGGCGTGGAGAGCAGAGATGCTCACAATATCCAGGTTCTGGGCACACATGTCATTTGTGATGCGGGGTGGGTGTTGTGCTCTCTGTGTTTGCAATCACCTTTCCTAACACCAACACTTTCGTGGCCTCTGAGTATCGAGCCCCGGAGGAGAGACTCCATAACGCCTCCCAGGGCCCAGTCATATCTACAAAACCTAAAATGTGTGTGTGCGTGTGTGTGTGTGCTGTGCGTGCACCTGGGACTCTGATCTCCCTCAATCCAGCTAACCATTTTCAACAGGGCTTGAGACTTCTCTAATTTCCTGGACACGCAGGAGAACGAGAAGCCGGGAAACGGCTCATCCCACACCAGGCTGGCTCTCTGGGCCTCCCAGGGCTCCAGGACGGCAGGCAGGGGAGACCTGGCCCGTAAGGCCAGCGCGGGTGGTCTGGGGCGCGAACGAGCAACATCAGTCCTCGCGTTCCTGCGCCCCATGCACAGCACCTGGCCCAGAACGGTTGCTTGATAACCGCTGGCCACGTTGTGCTAAACAAAGATATCACAGTTCTCTGAAAAGTCAGGTGGACGCTGGGCAAACTTTCTTGGAAATACGGAAAGAAGTTCTACACAAAGAAAAGGAGTAAAAAAAAAGCGGAACACTTTCTAGAAGGGAAGATTCCTACAGAGGAAGGGGCTGTTCACAAATGTCATCTAGGGAATGCATTTTCAAAAAAGATAGGCGGAGGGTCATTTTAGTGACTTGTAGTTGGTGCTTTTTCAGACAAGAACGATCTGAAATAAAACTGTCACTCTCAGCCTATGGGGTGCCTGCACCCTCAGCTTCCCGCTGGGGGGCACGCAGCCCCTCCGGTCCTGTCCCCTCCCGTCCTGTCTCTGCTGCGGGGCGTGGACAAGGTGAGCTCCCCTGAAGGAGCCGGCGGCGCCCTCCTTGCGACACCCAGGTGGCGCCCCTCACTCCTGCACGGCGGCTGCTTACAGACTCACAGATTACTTACAGACTGGCCAGTGGTTTCTGCAAGCAAGATCTTTAGTCCCTGGTTCCTCTACGTACGGGCCGTTTCTTGTAAATAAAAGACCCTTAACTGGCAAATCGCTGAGAAGACAGACACACAGATAAGAACTTGTAACACCAAGTGCCAAAATGCAAATGCTACCGTGTGGGCTTGGGAAGGCAGCGCAGAGCTGTGGGCAGGCTTGGGCCCCAGCGCTGACCGCCCTGCGCCGGAGTCTTCCTTCGTCTCTGCAGCTGCACAACCTTGGACGCGAGCTAATCCAGCGCATCCCCAGTCCCTAAATTATAAGTGTGTGGGTCATAGCAGCCACGAGGGTCCCAGGGACGCTGGGAGATCGAAGGATAAAATGGCTTTGCCAGCGTTCTGGGAAAACTGAAGAGCATTCGCGTGAAGGGCCAGCGTCGTCCGGTCAGCTGAGCATGCTGGCGGGTCCGCCTGACGGTACAACGTCTTCCCTGTTGCTTGGCAAGCCCTGGAGAGGAGGGACCTTGTCCCAGTGTCGGTCCCCACTGTGATTTACTGAATAAATGAAGTGATCATCCCTTCGGTCGGAAACCTTAAAATCACATTTGACTTTTGTCTTTTCTCCGTTCCTCTGTCAAATCATTCCTCACGTTCTGGTTTTCATGGCCACACCTTTCCACCACCTGTGTGCGGCTCGAGTTCAAACCCTGGCTATTCGGGCTGAGTCACGGGGATGATCCCGTAGATGCCAGACCCTCTCCGTCCCGTTGTCCACTGTGACGCCATCATCCCATTTCCTTTGTGGACTCGCCGGCTTGAGAGCCCAGGAGGTTTCCCTGTTGACTCCCTCCCTCACGTCGGTAAGCAACAGTGTCTGCCTCTTTTCCTGTGTTTCTCCTACTTTACTGGATCAGAGATCAGAGGCAGAAACACAGGGATGCATCAGCTGTGCGGTGGGGGGCCGAGCGACACAGAGCTGACGTCGCGCCCAGAGCCGCGCTCCCTCTGCTCCTCAAGCACCACAAACACACAGAGCAGGCCCCCTTTGTATGTCGACTGTTTACAAACGTGGACTCCGTGCTACACAAACTTCTGTAAGTTGCTACTTTCACTTAGGAAAAGTCACAGGTGTCTATCCCTCGAGGCAAGGCCGGAGGATTCAACTCATTTTTCAGATGGATGCATCGTATTTCCCAGAATGTGTGTCCTAAAATTTATCCAGCCATCCCTGTAAGTTCCCTGACTAATGGGTATTTAGGTTGTTTTATTTCATTTAATTGTTTTATTCCGCTATAAAAAGAAGTGCAATAAATATCACACACATCTTGGCGCATATTTCCATAATACAGTTTTTTTAGAAGATAGTTTCAGTTTTTCTGGACGATGTACAAATCCATGCACTTTTTAGTGATGTGTGATTATCCCAATTTTTCTAAGCGCTGATCGACAATGGAGCACAGGAGCCTCATTTTTGCCGAGTGACATAATGTACCATCATCGCTCACGTTCTCTTTCCCTGACCGCAGATAAGGTTCAGCACCTTCCCACACGTGGGCCTCTTGCTTTCTCTCTCCTGGGAAATCCTGATGCTCACCCTTTGCCTAGTTTTAAAATGTTCCCATGGTTTTGCAATAGCTCCTTGTACATTTGAGGTATTAATCTCGGTGCCCATCTTATTTGGTGGGGGTATTTTCTTTCACCTGTTTTTCCCTTTGCTGGTGGTATTTCCCCCATATAGGTAAAAAAATGTAGGTGACCCAACTGGTCACCTGGAAAGAGCTGCTGGGCTCTAGCATGTGGTTGTGGTTTCTGGGTGCTCGCTGCCCTCATGCCAGCAGCCCCGGTCCTCCTGGGCCCTCTCGGGGTGCAGCCGGGTCCCCACGCCGGCGGCCCGTCCTCCTCCAGGCTGGAGTGTGGGGGCTCACGTGGGGGTCTGCTCCACATCCTCGGGCCCTGTGTGTGAGCCAGCCAACAAGCATGGCCCCCTGCTCTAGTAAACACCTGCTCGCCCCACAGCCCCCTGAGGCGGCCGCGCAGTGAGGGACCACACCCATCCTTTAGGCAGATATAAAGCCCCACACATGTGACCAAAGAACAGCTTTTAATAAGTAGTAATAAATTAATGTCCTACATTCATAAGCAGATCTATGTTCACTCTGAGACTGTATTTGACTTATATTCAGCATTCCCCCAACCTAAATTTTGATAAAGTGGTACAAAAAATAAAATTCAAAGATTCAAATATGTTTTGACCTAGAGAAATCTTAATAGAAGGGTCCATTGTATAAGTATTTCAAATTACCCTAGTGGTTTTCTAGTTTATAACTTTCTAAGCCAGTTTTTCTTTTTAAGTTGAAGTACACTTGACACACAAAACCGTTTCGGGTCCAGAACACAGTGACCTGACATCCATACACGTTATGAAAGGCTCGCATGGTGAGCAGTCACCGTCTGCCCCCACCTGAAGTTTCTGTCCTTTCGACGATACTCCCTATGCTCTACTTCTCATCCCTGTGACTTACTTATTGTATAACTGGAAGTTTGTACTTTTAAAATCCAAGTTTTCTAAAAAAGATTTCATTTTACCTCTTTTTTTAAGGAGAGAACAAAGCTAAAAGAATAAAGAAGAATTAGAGAAGCTACGTGGGAGGTGTGTCTGTGTCCAGGGGGAGATGAACCACGCAATTCCACAGGAAATGTTCAGAAATTAAAATGTTTCAGCAATTGCTCAATGGGAGATGTTCATGAATTTTAGGGAGAAGGGTTCGGGTTTGGAATCTTAAGCATGAAGTGTAGCTTTTTCCATTTATTGTGTCTCTTTGCCCCTTGAGCCTCAGTTTCCTAGAAAGGATATAGACAGGACAGTGTCCCCACTGGGGCCCAGGTGGGCGTGCAAGCTCGTAACAGCCCAGGAGAACGGCTCTGCACATGTGGGGGCGTGCCGGCCCCTGCTGAATTGTGACCTCAGCCGTGTGGACACTGTCATTTTGCCCTCACTAGGCTGTCTCTGTCCGATGCCTGTGTGCAGTTCAGGGTTCCTCCTCAAGGGGAGAGCTCTGCCATCAGATGAGACAGGGCTCTCAGAGGGCAGGTGTGGGATACCACACAGCGACAGAAGATGATGGGACTATCCAAGTGATGGGAAGGGGACCTAAAGAAACAGCATGTGACAGAAAGCAAGAGAGAAAGTTCTAGAAGGGGTGTGTGGGGGAGGAAGGCACACAGAATTGTGACCACAGGGTTTTGGGGGAAGCTCTGAGTGCAGTTCATTGGTCCTGATCTCGACCCCCCTCGGGGCGGTCGAACGTGGGCAACACCGCCTTGCTCCGTCCATCCATGGAAGTTCCAACCATGGATGCTGGGATGTGGGCCTGCTTGGTGCTTGACACCCCTCCGTCCCAACACATCTGGAGTTGGTGCTCATGAGGTCCATGTGGGATCCGAGAGAGGAGTTTGGGGGAGCTGGGACAGCAGTCCACTTTCCACAGACGCCAGTGGATGGGCAGCGAGGGAGGGGAGGCCCCAGAAGGACGGACACGAGGTAAGAGCTTCTGGGGGTAAAGAGAGTGTCTCTCTTTTGTCAAGCCCAGGATGGGGTGGGTCTACCCCTCAGAGGGGGAGAGGGAGAGGGCAGGAGAGGGCAGGCAGATGGGGCATTAGGAGGAGCAAACAGACCCACTCTGAGGCCGCACGCAGGGAAGACGGCGGGTGAGGGAAAGCAGGGGGTTGAGGAGGGGTGAGAGCTCCCGTCCTGGGAGGAGGAGGTTTTACTGACAGTGGTGGTCTAGGCCACGTCTAACCCCAGTCAGCAGTGCATGCCGTGTGGACGGGGCTGTCCCGCCCGGTGTGGATCACGTGCCACCAGGGTGAATTCACATGGTGTGGACGGGTCTGTCCCACATGGTGTGGACTACATGCCATCAGGGCAAATTCACACCATGTGGATGGGGCTGTCCTGCCCTGTGTGGACTATGTACCACCAGGACAAATTCACATGGTGTAGACAGGGCTGTCCCGCCCCATGAGGACCACGTGCCACCAGGGTGAATTCATGCCTTGTGGATGGGGCTGTCCTGCCCTGTGTGGACTATGTACCACCAGGGTGAATTCACACAGTGTGGACAGGGCTGTCCCACCCGGTGTGGACCACATGCCACCAGGACGAATTCACATGGTGTAGACAGGGCTGTCCCGCCCCATGGGGACCACGTGCCACCAGGGTGAAGGGGCCATGCTGTACCTTGCGGGACGTCTTCTCTCCTAGGAAGGGAGGCAGCGTGGCTCCGTGGGCAGGACACGGG
The DNA here is from genome assembly GCF_011800145.1 of Mirounga leonina. Classification (NCBI taxonomy): domain Eukaryota; kingdom Metazoa; phylum Chordata; class Mammalia; order Carnivora; family Phocidae; genus Mirounga; species Mirounga leonina. The sequence continues at coordinate 981,407 of NW_023270274.1, forward strand.
CCCGGAGTCAGGGTCCCTCTACGTTCTCTTCCTGGTTCTCCCCAGCTTGGGACTGAGGCGAAGTCACTTAATTTCCCTGTGCCTCCATTTCTCCATCTGCAAAACATGAACACAGCTTAAAGCACCTATGATTTCACCAGCACGTGAGAAGAGGTTGCAGCCGTGGACAGGGACCCTTGGGTGGCCCCCAGGAACCAAGTAGCATCTATCCCATCCACGGACAAGGGCTCCCCTGGGAAGCTTTCTCGAGGACCTGGGGCCTCTGCTTTGGCTCCGACAAAGGGTCTCCCCAGGGACTTGCTCAGGTGGTGCAGTCAGGGACCAGCCCTGTCTGTCGCATGGGCTCTGCAGTCTGAGACCGTCTGCTGGACCTGAGAAGGTTCTAGAACTCCTGTTCTCTGGCCCAGACTCCCTCCAGTGCTCTTGCAAGATAACAAGGTAACACTAACAATTCAGTTAACCAGCTCAACAGACAGCCACACAGCACTTCTAGCAAGAAACTATTATATCAACTTGCTTTGTTTGAACAGCAGACAACTGCGTAGTTGAGTTAAATAAGAAACCAAGGGGGTCACTGGGGCCATCTTCCTCAGAACTCCACAATGCCTTCCTGTCGTCTGGGAACCAGCCGGCCCTGTCTGCTCTGCTGACCTGTGGGGACTGAGCTGCAAATCCTTTCTGGGCAGACGTCATCTTCCCAAGGAATGACTTCACCCACACAGGCAGTGAGTAAGTGTTTGAACACGTGTGTCTTGCCAAGAACACGATACAGACCACAGAAGATTGAAAATCATCAATTCCCAGAAAGAGAAAGACGTTGTCTTTTTCAACTTTGCCACTTAAAACACGAGAACTCCCCACCTCCTCCTTGGGGTTTAATAATTTCCCTGAAACTTTACTATGAGCTCACCATCGGTCTTATGGTGCAAGTCCCCAGAATGCACGTCATTCGGGAGCAGGGACAATTCCACCTGCTTCTGCATCTTAGCTGCCTTCACCCAGCAGCTGCTCAGTATGGGTTTGTTGATTGAAATGACAAAAGAAAAGAAAAAAGGAACAGGGAGAGGAAGGAAGGAAGGAAGGAAGGAAGGAAGGAAGGAAGGAAGGAAGGAAGGAAGGAAGGAGGGAAGGAAGGAAGGAAGGGAGGGGAACAGAAGGAAGGAAGGAGGGATAGAAGGAGGGAGGGAAGGAAGGAGGGAAGGAAGAAAGGAAGGAAGGAAGGAAGGAAGGGGAAGGGAGGAAGGAAGGGGAAGGAAGGAAGGAAGGAAGGAAGGAGAAGGAAGGAAGGGGAAGGGAGGAAGGAAGGGGAAGGAAGGAAGGAAGGAAGGAAGGAGAAGGAAGGAAGGAAGGAAGGGAGGGGAATGGAAGGAAGGAGGGATAGAAGGAGGGAGGGAAGGAAGGAGGGAAGGAAGAAAGGAAGGAAGGGAGGAAGAAAGGAAGGAAGGAAGGAAGGAAGGGAGGGAGGGAGGAAGAGAGGGAGGGGAAGGAAGGAAGGAAGGAAGGAAGGAAGGAAGGAAGGGAGGGAGGGGAATGGAAGGAAGGAAGGAGGGATAGAAGGAGGGAGGGAAGGAAGGAGGGAAGGAAGAAAGGAAGGAAGGAAGGGAGGAAGGAAGGAAGGGAGGAAGGGAGGGAGGAAGGGGAAGGGAAGAAAGGAAGGAGGGAGGAGGGAAGGAATGAAGGAAAACTAGAAACAAGAAAGACCCACACTCCCACTGACATGTGTGGGGAATTCTAAGTGACTGGATTAGGTTATACAAGAGACTCAACCAACCAGTCAAATGTTTAATGGTTAAAAGATCTGAAACCAGGCTGACTTGGGTTGCTAAATCATCTCCATTTATCACCTCATGACCTGAGTTCGCTGTTGTCTAGAATTTTTCAGTCTCTAAAATAGATAATACACAGAAGGAATCCAGTGCACCATAAGGGCTCTTGAACGGTAGTCCGTTCATACATTCCTATCACCACATTTATCATCACACTTACCTATATACCTGCATAGTATTTCTGAGTTTCAGTTTCTCATTTATGACCATGATGTTGTGAAGAGCAACAGAGCTAGATGCAGAGAATTCTGCCTCCCTAATATGAATGCCTTTCATTAATTCAACCAATATTTACTGAGGGTGTGCTTTTCGGTGTTCTGCTGGACTCAAGTGAGTCAGTGTAAAGCAAGGTGGGTAAGATGTTCCTACACAAATCCAAAGAAAAGTGAAAGAAACAATAGAGATAAGTTAAGATCAACGTAGTCACATCTTAAATATGCGAAAAAATAATTTATTTTGGGTATAAAGAAAAAACCCAGTGTGTTGGGTAAAATAGAAACCCCATGGCCATAATTAAATGTACTAAAAAAATAAATAAAAAGAGGAACCTCAATAATTGAGAAAAGCACAACATAATCTACTAAAACAAAAATTAAAACAATGCAGTGACAACATGTTCAGCTTTAATACTGTAACATAGGCAAATGTTTGCCTTTTTAAAATAAATTCTTTTATTAAATTATAGTTATAAAAGAAGCATTTTGCAAACAGCTAATATTCAACTGAATGTTAGTATTATTATCAAGAAATACACATATAAATAGCTCATAATATTTAAAAATTCAACAATTAAATTATATATTAATGAACGATAAGCACTCTTAATTATGGTTCAACTCATGTTCTTAGCATCAATTAAACTGAATATGAGATTCCTATTTATTGCCCCTGTCACATAAGCCGGAAGCATCTTCTTCTGTGGGTTTTGTGTTTTGTTCACAATGAAACCACCTTAGACACTGCCCTTTAAAAGAACAAATGGGAGAACGAACAGGAACAGTACTGGGATGGAGTGATCGTCTGCAGGAACCCTGCATCTTCCTGTGATCCAGCCAGGAGGCGGCTTCCTGCACTCAGGACAGAATTCACTGCAGGGGCCCAGAGCTCCCTCCGCGCCCGGGACAGGGAGTGGCTGGGACAGGGACAGCCGGCAGCCAGGATTTGGCACCAGAGTCCCTCCCTCGTCTTAGAACCTGGCTTTTTTTTTTTTTAAACATTCAAAGTTAGTGGCAGAAATTCCCTCTAGGAGATTTATTTTAGGAAATCAAGGTCTCAGACGTAATTTATTTCTGTTTATTTGCTTTAGAAAAATTTACATTCCCAGTGCCTGAATGGAGGGCTAGAAAGGAAAGATGCATGGACCCAGGTGTTCAGCACTCACTGTGGGGCCACACGGTGCCACCTGCCGGTCCAGGAGGCCTGAGGACAGCAGGGACAGTCCCTGCCTGGATTGTGCCCCTAGTCTGTTGATGCTCAGCCCTGCGAGGCTCCCTTGGGAAACGCCCTTCACTGTTGGGCTTGTCCTTTCAGGGCAGGTCATGTCCCGGAGACCACGGAGGCACGGAGACCAACACAGCGTCCCCCCCAGAGGCTCGCAGGGACTGCATCAGTGCTCAGAGCGTCCACACAGCCCGAAGCCTGCTGACCCCAAGAACTTTCTTCCCTCCTTGTTCATTTCTCCCTCTTTATTTCTTTGCTGTTTTTTTGGTGGGGGAGGGGAGGATTTCTCCCAAACGCATTTGTCTCGTCTACATTCACCCTCCATCCATCTTTACTTTTGTATCTTTTTTCATCTCTTTTTCTGTTTTCTGTATCTTCTGGGAGATTTCTTCAAACTTATCTTTGGGTTTTTCAATTGCAATTTCAAGAATACTATTTTATATGCTAAGACTAGCTTTTATCAGTTATACATTTATATTTACTTTGGTGCCTATTTGTCCTTGTTTTAGAGACTGTCTCACCATTGTGTTGCTAATCTCTCACACACCATGGTCTATAAGGAGCACTCTGTTAGTATTTGATTGAACCTGGAATGGGTGAAGGAGGAAGGGGAGGAGGGAGGGAAAGAGAGAGAGGGAGGAGGGAGGGAGGGAGGGAGGGGGCAAGGGAAGAGGGAGGAGTGAGGGAGGAAGAGAGGGAGGAGGGAGGAGCTCTCTGGCATTCCTGCTTGTAACTTGGGTGGGGCTCAGCAAAGCGAAGGACAGGACCGAAGGACCGTACTGGGTGGGATGCTCAACAGTCACAGGGTAACTTGCAGGGTAGGGCAGGTGAGGGGAAAGGAGCTTGGATGTGGGAGGGGAAGCGCCTGCTCCGGCCCTTCCAGCCCAGCACAGGCTCCCCTGGGGCCTCAGGGGATGCGCACAGGGACTCTGACTCTGGAGTTCCTATAGCTCTCCCTCCACGGGCAATCCTCTCTAGAAACACACGGGAATCCTGTGCTCCTCTGGGCCCGCTCTCCTCAGCTGCCGGTGGGTGAGGCAGCTTCCAGGGAATCAGGGAAACACAGGTGGAGGCAGAATTTAAAAGATAATCAAAGAAAAAATAATATTTATGATCAAGGAAAGAAGCTGGCCTGCTGTGTAAGAAAAGCAAGATCCTAACGTAGAAACCACACACGTACGCAAGGCTGTGTGTCCATATGCACACACACGGATCCAGGTCTGTGTTCGCACACAGCTGTGTTTATTTACCCGACACGAAGCCACGAAGCCACGTAGGACCAACCATCCCGGGCTTCCCTGCATCTGACTCCGCGTCTGGCCAGTCCCAGCCGCAGCCTTCTGACCTAGATCAGCCAGGTTACAGCTAATTAAAGCAGACCCTCATTTTCTCCGTGTGGAGTTCACTACACAGATGGCAATTAAAAAGCATCTATCTGCTTAAATTACAGTTTAAAGGAGGTGCGAGGAAAACCTTGCTGATAATTGAGTCCGAAGGACCAGTAAGCGCTGTGCCGCCTTCGCTGGGAGCAGCGGGGGCAGAGGCTGGGTCACCTGGGGCTCCACAGGGACGTGAAGGGAGAGAGCTGCTGTTTTGCCCATAGGCTCTGGGGACTCGGGGGGCTGGCCGGAGCGCCCGTAGGGGGCCTGCCCCCACCTTCCCGCAGCGCGGGGAGGGCCCTGGCACAGCCCGGCCTCTCTCGGCCGCTCACTCGCCGCCTCCTGAGCTCGGAGAGGGGAAGACGGAAAACCACCTACATAGCCCACGGCGGCCGAGGCGACGTGACCTACGGTGTGGCCACTTCCTGGTGTGAAGGTGAAGGCCGGTGACTTTTACCAGCAGAGCTGAGTCCTGGCCTGGTCAGCTTCCAGCCAGTCCCCTGCTCAGACGACCAAGCGCTCTGCGTCCCCACTCCCTCTCTAGCGCAGGGATCCCACCTCCTGCCCCTTGGTGGGTGGGGGGGCTGACGGGACGGAGCGGGAGCCCTCCTTCCCCAGTGACACGGTAGCTGGGAAGACTGCATGGCGGTGTTCCACGTGCTTGTCATGCACTTTGGAAACAAATGTTGGGTTGCAAAATTTAAAGTATGATATGCTAACAGCCAAAAACCGCAACACATACGGACAAATACAGGCAAGAGCGAAACCCAAATGTCCATATACCTGTGATGGTGGGCCCAGGACTTTGGAATATGTACGTTTTAGCTCCAACTTCCTCTACCATCCCTCTGCACTCTTAACCTATTAGCGGTGAGGACAATGCCGTTATTCTTGACATGGCCTCCAGATATTAAATATGTATTCCTAAACACTAAATTCTGAGGACCAAAGGAGACTTCTTATTAACCAGGCTGACTCCCTTTAAAAATACTAATGATGATTTTGGAGATTTGTGCTTTGTTCTATCCAATTCCCCGCTGATGAGGAATGAATTTTGGCAGGAGGCATGAATTACACCGAAACGCGTCCCCAGCCGTGTGGTCACCGCTGGGCTGGAACGGGGAGGATGTCACACTTCAATATGGGGCAGAAAGACTCTGGCCAGTTTTGATTTTGTGTACAAGAGAAGCCCTAACCCCTGGGTCACAGTGGGTCTACGGAGCAGCTCACCTGATCCACACTTTTCTGCCTTACACGTTTTATTACACCATGCGCGTTGTACAGCAATGCGAAGCTAACGAGCCATTATTTGTCCTTTGAACCCTGAATTAGTAGAGTGAGGCCACAGCAGGGAACCTTCCGGAGCCCGGCTGGCCTTGGTAAGTGGACTCTCCCATTCACCTACCCTTTGACTCAGAGTTCACACGCCAGGCCCGCGAGGAGCCTGAGGTTTGAACGCAGGAAGGGAGGAGCTGTGGGATCTCCAGGCCGTCTGCACTTGGTTTTGCAAGGGAGAAGTCTGAGTTCCAGAGAGAGGACGCCACCTGGGTGGGCCTGCTTTCAACACGTCTACCCTGGCTCAGGGGTGGTGGCTATAGCCCTGGGCGGAGCAGCTGATCTGTAGGTTAGACAGGTGCAAAGCACGGGTTAGAAACAGCAACGAACGAACCCAGTGTCAGAGGCTGACCTCATTATCTACATTTCTCACACAAAGGAATTAACTTGGGGAACTTAGGCAAGGTCAAGGAATGCAGACCAGAGAACAGGTTTGGTCTCCAAGCCTGGGGTCCCGGCCCCCGTCCGCTGCTGTAAAATGAGACGCGGATCCATTCTCAGTGCAAAGGTTCAGGCGTCCCGGTCACACCCAGGCACCTGCGGACTGGAGCCCCGTCCCTTCCCCTCTCAGAGGCAAGCGCGTTTACCGGTCTGGTTTGTCTTTGCTGTTGCCGTGACGCCCAGCGGAGCGCGTGCACATGTAAGCACGCATGCCGTCCGCCCGAGCGCCGTCAGCCCTGCCCCACGTGTAAGGACAGGATTACTTCATTTTCAAGCACAAGTGCTATTATATTTTACTTATGCTTCCACAAACTGTTTTTGTTCAGTTAAAGTTGGAAGCATTTCCATGTGCATGCAGTGAGCTGAAGCTCAGGTTTTGTAATTGGTTATCGTTTCACAACAGGGCTGTATATAACTTACGGAACTACCCGATACCTTGATGTAAATCCTTTTTTTTTTTTTTTTTAAGATTTTATTTATTTATTTGAGAGAGAGAGTGAGTGAGAGAGAAAGAGCACAAGAGGGGGGAGCGGGAGAGGGAGAAGCAGACTCCCCACTGAGCAGGGAGCCCGATGCGGGACTCGATCCCGGGACTCCAGGATCATGACCTGAGCCGAAGGCAGTCGCCCAACCAACTGAGCCACCCAGGCACCCCCTTGATGTAAATCCTGATGCTTCCTGTTTTCAGGGTGCAAACATGCCCTGATACACATTCTTTTTTTTTTTTTTAAAGATTTTATTTATTTTTTAGAGAGCGAGCGAGAGAGAAACAGCATGAGAGGGGCGAGGGTCAGAGGGAGAAGCAGGCTCCCCGCTGAGCCGGGAGCCCGATGTGGGACTCGATCCCAGGACCCTGGGATCATGACCTGAGCCGAAGGCAGACGCTTAACCATCTGAGCCACCCAGGCGCCCCCTGATACACATTCTTGTGTGTCTCTTCATGCACACACTTGTATTTTCCAACATTTGAAATGTTAGCAGATCCCAGTTGCCCTTCGAGGTGGCCTCACCAAGTACAGTCGGTAAACGTGTGGCCGGGCGTGTTTTCCCAACACTTACAGCAGCGTCTGCTTTCATCAAACCTCCTTCGAGGGGACATTTGTGTCTCACAGTCCCTGCGTCTGAACTCGCTGCGTTCTCTCCTCTGATTCACCGATCGTATCCTTTGCCTCCTGGATTCCGTGGTCCGCATGGGCCCTGGTTACTTGTCCTCTTCCTGTGGCACATGCAGCGAACCCCCTCCCCAGTTTGTCTCGTGTCTTTCAGCTTTGCTTCCAAACCGAGTGCCGGATGTGAGGGGCTCTCCTCCCCATTCTGGTCTTGCAAAACCTCGACTCTTTACGCCGCATCCAGGAGGGCCTTTCCTACCCCAAGGAAAAGGACTTACTCCGGGATTTCCTCCTAAGTTCTCCTGAGCCACCAGTCACTTGCGGTGATTTGTGACGGTCGTGCAGTGGGGGCCTGACCCCAGGGAGTGCAGGTCCAGGGTCCACAGCGGCCCCAGAGCAGCGGCCCTTCCAGACAGAGATTCCTCCCGCAGAGAGCCCCGCGTGCAGCCCTGCTTCTGCTGGCCTAACGCGGGGACCAGGACAGACAGAGGCTGAGGGAAGACAGACAAACGGGAGCCAGGGGCGAGCACTGAAGAAGGAAGTGGCCGCGGGACCTGGGCGGCATGGAGGGGCTCCTGCAGATGACCGGGACTGCAGCTCCTCCAACGTGGGGATGCTCGGGTTCCCAGGAAGGAGGAGACAGATGGCTGAGTGAGAAGCCGTGAGGACGCTTCCAGTCCAAGGAAGCAGCAAGGGCACAGGCCCCGGAGGACACAGAGGTTCCGGTAAAGGGACACGCGCAGGCCGGGGCAGAGTGTCCTGGGGTCTTGCTGCCACAGAAGGAGCTCTCGGTTTTATTCTGAGACCGACAGGTTTTCAAAGGGCTTTAAGTAGTGGGGGCACGTCATCCAAATAATTTTTAAACAGGCCCCTCAAGCCCAGTCACATATGTTCTCTGGAAACCAGAGAGCAGGAGTGAGGGCACGGGGGTGCTCACTGCCTGGGACCCTGCAGAGACTGAGGCACTTGGAGGGGACAAGGAAACACGCACTGCACTGCAGGTACGCAGAGCCCCACCAGGCCCGAGACCCCATGTCTGGGCAGAGGCAGGACCTCTACAGCGAGTCTCAGATGCGGAGATGCTCTGGGTCCAGGTGGCACAAACCCCGGGGCCGAGTGTGTGCACGTGAGCCCTCCCGGCAGACCCCTGGCTTCACCAACGCACGTTGGCCCGATCGCTACGTGGGAAGTACAACCACCTCAGGACCCTGGGCACGCAGGGCCTCACCTTGCCACGGGAGCCCTCAGCACACATCTACATCCCCTCCAAGTCCTGGGAGGCTTTGTGCAGGGACAGAATGGGATTCTTCTCCTCCCCAAATAGGTAAGAGCACCTGTCCCGCCCAGTGAGCGCACCTGCCTCCGTGTGGTCCGACGAACAGTCCAAGCTCCCAGCTGCTGAATAACGTCTCGTATCAATTTAAATGTCCTTTATTTTATGGGATAGTAGTTTTCTTTGTCAGATTCAGAGTTCCATAGCAGTAATCTTGAATGGTTTTTAAATAAAAAGAGTCACAAATCCGACCAGGTATGAGATGATGGAATACGAGAGAGATTTCAATCTCTCTTTTCCTCTTGTGAATCTGTTAGAACTTCTCTGGGGTCAGAATGATGTACAATATGTTCATGTATAAGGTCAACCTTCGTCCTTACTTATCCATCCAAAAATATCATTTTTCAGCCCGCAAGCTTGACATGGCCAAATTGGTTAAATGCGATAGAGGATGATCATCCACCCACGTGTGACCGAAGTGACAGGGATGTTTCATCTTAAAGGATTACTGCCACTGAGAACAACAACACATACACAGGGGTTAGTGCATCCAAAGTCCTTCCCATCCAGGGTTCCCCGACAGGACTCAGGACTGGGCAATTTTCTCCACCATTTAGAAAAGAAACAGTGTCCACGATCATGATCATTGTTGGATTAGCGTCCTGCCCGATCAAAGGAGTGTTATCAACATTCCTGGAAATGTTGTGTTTCACTAAAGCTAATTCTGACGGGTTGAATTGTGTCTCTCAAAAATTCATGTGTGGAAGTCCTAAGCCCCGGGACTTCAGAATGTAACCTTATCTGGAAATAGGGTCATTGCAGATACAATAGTTCAGATGTGGCCGTACATAACAGGGTGGGCCTCAATCCAGTATTACTGGTGTTCTTAGAAAAAGGAGCAATTTGGATATGATGCACAGGTGTGGAGGATGCTTAGCGACTGTTTCTAAGAGACCAGTGATGCATCTACAAGCCCAAGGACACCAAAGGTCACCAGCAAACCCCAGGGGCCAGAGAGAGGCCGGAGCAGAATCCCCATCATGGCCACAGAAGGAATCAGCCCCTCTACAGCCTGACCTTGAACGTGGGCTCCCATCCTGCAGACCGTGGGCCCGGGAGTGTCTGCTGTGAAAGGCTCCCCGTGGCCCCAGCAAGCGCACGCCCCCCCCGACCCCGTCTGCCCACTCTCACGGGCTCCCTGACCCAGGCCGGGGATGAAGGGCAGAGAGCCGTCACCGCCTGGCATCCTCTCGCTGTCCTGCTGGAGCTCATTTCAAAGCCACTGGTGGCCTCTTCTGGGGACTCTTCATTTGGACGGCACTCAAGGTCAACGGTCATGGCCACCTGCAGCAGGTGAGGCCAGCCACCTGGGTTCAGCCTTCCAGGCCGAGGGCCATTTTAGGCAAATGTCAAACTGCCCTTTTCTCTTCAGATGGGAGGAGAAACTGTCCCGTTGTCTGTGGAAAAAGGGATGTGAGCTATGGGTGGTGAATATTCGGAGTATCACTGTTCATACTTTTCTTTCTCATACTTCCTTGCCCATCAGCCGAAGCCTCCCTCCCGACCCGAAGGAGAACTAGGACTGCGGAGGTTGGAGCCCAGGGCAGAGAGACCAGGCAGTGCTCAGGTGTGGTGCCCTCTGTGGTAAGCCCTTGAGTATCTGAAGGAAGGACAGAGGGCGCGAGCACGGGATTCAAGCATGGTCACGGGTTAGCAGAACAGAAAGTGAGCCCAACGTCCAAGGTGGGGGACAAGGCGCCTGCCGCGGGGCTGGGAGAGGAGACGGCGGAGGAGAGAGCAGCCTGCGGGCCCGGGGCAGGAGGCCGCAGGTGTTTCTGTGGCCTGGGCTGGGTGCTCTGGGGGCTCCAGCCCGTGGACACCAGCTGCCACGCTTAGAGGGAAGCTCAGCTCTCCTCCCGACCAGGTCCGTGAACTTCCCGGCTGTGCACACAGCGACCGTGGAAAGAAAGAGGGGGGTCTCAGCCAGGGCTGCCTGGATGCTGCTGGGAGTGTCCGGGCTCAGCTGGACTCCGTCTAGAACCTGTGTGGACAGTCTGCCCCGGGTCTCACCCATTCAGCAAGCCGAGGGGGCTGCTCGCCTCCTCAGGGTGTGGAAGGAAGGGTCCCACAGAGGCCAGCCCCGCCCTTCCAGCTCCCTGATCCGGTGAGGACCAGGTGCCGGGCTACCTTGTTCTCTGTCTCAGGCGCGGCGAGTACCGAGTTGCTGGCTGGGACGGAGCCCGCGCAGGCCACCCTGGGAGGACGTGCCTCCTTCTCGGCGGAGGCTCCGGCTCCAGCAATCTCTTCTTGCATCTAGAGAAGCGTCCAGACCCGAGGTAAGGCACTCTTTCAGCCATAGCGTTAAAATCAATGTGGGATGCATTTCCTGAGAGCTGATCTTCCTTTGAACACAAATATAAAGCAGTGATAGGATCAGATAGGATTGGCTGCCTTCTGTACTTTTGGAATTGCCTGATTTTAAAGTTTCTCAAGGAAAACGAACATTCAGGGTGAGGATGTTCTTGCCAGCTTGCTTTCCTTCTATCTGGAAAACTTGGACTCTCTTCTGAGAAGATATTTTACATTAATTTCGAAATACTTCCCTCAAAGCAAATGTCAATTTCACATAATTTCTGAAGTTTTTCATCCTGACTACAATCTAAAAATTAACATATTGTGTCTACTTCCTGCCCCTGCTCTTAGGACCCTCGTCCTCCAGATTCCGAGCGGCGACGGCGCGCCTGGGCCTCTGGCCGCCCCTGCGAGCCCTTCCTCCCGCGGCTGGCGTCATCTCTTCCTGATTCTCAAGCTGCTCCCTGGGCCCCGAAATTCAGGCAGATTCCCTGCCTGAGCCTTGGCAGTTCTCACGCACCGCATAATCTAACTGGTATCTCTAATTAAACAACACATAAAGTTTTACCTCCAAGCCTGTCTTTCTTTCAACTCTTCTCCCGAACTTCAGGCGCCTGCCCCCTTTCCCCACCGAGACACCAGGTGATGCCCCAGACTCAGGCTCTTCCTGCCAGCTGACCACCTGTGAGCCCCACTTCGGGCCGTGACCCCCGTTAGCCTCGTGCCCTCTCCTCACAGAAACCGCTCTTAGCTCTGCGTTTCCCCGGCAAGATCTCAGTTGGAGCAAGATTGGAGCTCTTGCATTTCGGCTTGCCATGGCCCCTAGCTTCCTGCTCCCACTAGCGCTGCTGAGTCGGACCTGTGTCTGTGCCACCGGCCCCCCTCACCGGCTTTGGCCGCGGCTGCCTCTGCGGCCCCCGTGGTGGTGGCCGCCCTGGGAACTCGGCGGTTTTCCACTAGGGGAATTTTTCACTTCTAATATCCTCTATGGAAACCGACACTTTCCATAGAAGATGGCAGAAGCTCAGAAGCCTGGGTGAAGTGGGGTGATGGGCACGGGGTCCCCACGGGTGACGGGCAGGGGTCCCCACGGGATGGTGCTCACTTGTTTCCCGAGTTGGCCACTGTGCTTCTGGAAACCCCGGGCTTCGCAGAGCACAGCCCAGCTCAGGTTGCGGATGCTCAGGATCCTGGCGTGGTTCCCCTGGTCCGACAGAGTCACACATCATCCTCCCCACCTGAGGATCCACCTGCTTCCCAAACCACAAGATCCCGGGACCAGAGGCTGCCTTTTGTTTACCTGGCAAAGTGCTTCACACCGAAAAGTGTGCAACAGTATTCACTTAAAAACCAGCACATGTAAGAAACATCTAGACTGGTTTTTATATAAAAAAGACACATAACTTGGAAGATCACCAGTGTGATTTTCCTCGTCAGCTGGAATAGTCTGGGGGCATTTTGAGCTCTTTCGAGAAAAGCTATCAGGTTGTTTTCAACAGGGAAGTAAATATGCCCCAGCTGCCCTTGCAGGGAAGGCGGGCTCCCTGGTGCCCTGACCTGGGAGGATGTGACAGCCTCCACATTCACCTAGGGGCTTCAGGGGGCATTAGCATACATTTACATACATTTACATGGAACATTCCTGTCACCCTCAGCTCCCAAACCTGCATACTGGATAAATTTTTTAAAAAGGTAGTGTGACCTATGGCAATTATATTCAAACCCAATATTCAGAACAAGATAGACGAAGCAAAACAAAAATCTAAAACAACCAATTACATGCCTGATGAGGATAAAGACAGGCAGAGCCTCGGCAAGAAGCAGAAAACCAGAGAGCCCGAGTCTTACAGGGCTTTCCAGCACCAGCCAGCGCATGTCCCACGTCCTCATTTGTCCCTCGCTGGTTTTAGGAAACGCTTACTGGCAGCGAAGAGCGGTGCTCCATGTCAGGGCCTTACTGTTCGATTGCTGGCTTCATCACGGCAGCGGATTGTGGCCTGGGTCTCACTGTTCCACTGGACATGTTCCCTGCCAGTCTGAATACACGTTTGCTGAGGTTCTACTGGGCGTGACATTAGGTCACACGTGTCTCCACCGCTGTCCCCACAAGGGTCTGAGGAGGGTCTGGTGGGTGTCTGGAGGGCCTGCCCGCCCTAGAGCGGTGGGGGGGGGCATTCCGAGAACGCGGCATGAGGCTGGGGACAGGGCAGCAGACGGAGGCGAGGGGCTGAGAGCTCCTTAGATAAGCCTGAGGGGTCCCGACTGGGACACTCCCAGCACCCACCGGAAAGCTCAGGGCCCTAGTGAGGAAGCAGCTTCTCAGGGCTCGTGGCTTCCCAGGGCTGGTTCTGGAGGTCGGTGTTGTTTCCCTGTGCCTGGCCCATGGGTGGGCCTCTGCTGATCAGTACGCCAGCCATCCCCTGGCCCCCGAGGCCAGGAGGTGTACGGGCCCCTGGGGCCTCGCTGGTGCTGCTCTGGGGAGGACATGCTGTTGACCGCCCCTGCTCACAGCCACCCTCGTGCTGCTTTCTGGTAGAGTGTTCCTGAATGGCATCCTAGCTCTGCTGCTGGTCAACCCCTCAATGCCTGCAGAGGTGGGTTTTTGGGAATCAGCTCCCCTGTCACCTTGGGCGTGGCAGAGTCATCTTCCATTCTGGGACCATGAAGTGGTTTTCACTGAGTACGAGTGGTCAAGTCACAACCAGCAGAGAGAACAAAGAGCCAGAGGGAGATGGAGAAGCACAGCACGTCTGTACTATCATGAATGGCAACTACCCTCACTGTCTCCAGGAAAGGGGCTGGAGCAGCAAGTGGGGGGTGGAAGGAGATTGCATGGGAGTTAAATCTGCAAGGCCGTCGAGACGGTCCATGGGTGTGCACCTCAGCCCGAGGCAAAGCACCTGCTCGGGGCAGGCAGGTGTCCAGCTGCATCTGGAGCCTCGGGAGGTTGGACGGTGGAGCCGAGCCGTGGGTGCTGCTAGCCCCCAGCTAGAGTTAAAGCAGGTGTGGTATCACTCAGTTCAGCTTAGCAACACTGGAAATTCATAACACCAGGCCTTTGTTGTAGCCAAAAGAGGTTTAAGCTTATCCGGGACTCATGCATCCGTTTGGGTGGTTCTGTCTTTTGATGAGTAAATGACCGAAAGGTCACTTGAAGGGAAATGTGGCTGGTGCAAAGTAGAGAAAGCACATGACAACTAACGAAACACTCCTATATTTATATGAAGGACATACTAACTTGACTTCTATGAAATAAGCCAACTCGAAAGATAGCATCGTTAAGATTATGTAATAAAAAGGAGCTTTAAAATTTGAGTTGATTATATTACTACATTAGAAGTACAAATGAAGAAATAATGTAATATACAAGAAAATACAAAATAATAACCAGCCAACACCCTCTGGAGGCTGGCTCAAGGTGGCAAAAACAGCAAAGGGTTCAAACTCACCAACCCAGAGCCTCTTTCTGTTAGCTGTGTGATAGGGACCCAGTTAGGTGACATCTCTGAGACTTCCTGCCTCAGCTGATAAATGGGGATGGTAAGACCAACCCTGCACACCATGGTCAGGATTAGAAATGGTGTCAATGCCCAGAAGGCTCCTAGAGAGAAGATTGGATATTCGGCAGCTAAGATAATTAATTTAGAACTGCTTTTAGTTCTAAAGAGCAAATGTGAAAACCGAAGAACATAATAGTGTTATTATTGGTTTTTCTTGGATGATTCCTCATAGCCAATCTCATCATCTTGTAGAACTGAATTTCTATCATATTTAGGATCATAATACCAGGTTATGTAAGAAAATAGTTTTCTGGGGCGCCTGGTTGGCTCAGTCGGTTCGGCGACTGCCTTCGGCTCAGGTCATGATCTTGGAGTCCTGGAATGGAGCCCCGCATCAGGCTCCCTGCTCCACGGGGAGCCTGCTTCTCCCTCTCCCACTCCCCCTGCTTGTGTTCCCTCTCTCACTGTGTCTCTCTCTGTCAAATAAATAAATAAAATCTTTAAAAAAAAAAAGAAAAAAAATAGTGTTCTAATAATGTATTGCAATGCCAGCCAATGAGCTTCTGATTTGTCTGTTCTGCCATACTCATCGGGTAAACACAGAGCTACCTCTCAGAGCCTAAGTGTGAGCATCCAGGTCCCGCACAGCGGTGAGCCTGGCACACTGGTTGGCTCCATCGGGTGAGTGAGCCCGAGACCCCGCAGAGGCTCTGGGCCGAGAGGAGCAGGGTGCGGTAAGGACAGTGGGCTTCGTGCCTCAGCAGCAGGATGAAAAGTCATGGGGCAGAATGGAAGCGACTCTACAGGATTGACCCCTTACAGGTCAAATCATTCTGAAGATCGGGCCTGCAGATAGAAAGGGAGGCTCTAAATCTGTGCAGGCGTGAAGAGCAGGAGAAAAGGAAGGTCCGGCAGCACCCCTGAAATGGCAGATTTCATCCCATTCTACACCTGAGAGAGCTGCTTTTTAATTCAAGACACATTTGGTATATAGTGAGAAGAGTAAGTTTCATGACTGCAAACATTGCTCTCGTCACATAAAGATTAGACTTTGTTAAGAGACAGGGTTATTAAACTTGAGTTTGTTAAGGAAAACATCTTTGGTTCCATGGTTTTTCCTGGGAATCCCCCATGAGTGGCAGGCCCAGGCCAGCTACGAGGACTCAGGACAAAGCCCTTATACCTTCCCGGATCCCACAGTCTCATGGGAGATACCAGAACCAAACTGTCCACCAACCCGTGTTCAAGGGGCACGGAAGAGGGGCGGCCGAGCCAGAAAAGTAGAGGTTGAGGGGTCACTTCCCTGACAGGAGGGTGATTAACGGGTTTTTGAAGAAGCCTCCAGGAGCCTCAGTTTCCTTATCTGTAAGATGGAACACTAGAATGGATGCTCCTTACAGTTCTTTCCGACGAATATTCTAGAGTTTAAGAAAAAGCTTCGGAGTGAAGGACTCTGTTCTAAATATGCCAAACACAGAAAGGTAAGTCATCTTGACATATAATTATACAAGGCAGTCACTCCTACTTCAGGCTCAAGTGACTAGTACATCACATTACTGACTGACACACACACGCCTCCATCCACATACATGCCCATGTGGACACACACATGTCATAGCTTCACTGAACTATCTCTCCATGCTTCGTATGATTTGAATTGGAATTATGTTTGTATGCATACAATAATCCAGGTCCCATTTCATTAAAAAGAAATCTAACATTATCTTCAAAATTGGTAACTGAAGAGTTTGCATGTAATTTAGGAAATTGTTGGCATTTGTCAATTGTTTGTGTGTCAATATATATTGACCACATACGTATTTTTATGTCTAAGATGATACAAAAATAAACACATGCACCTTTACCATGATTGAATTGTTCTAGCTAACATTTCCCCATGTTTATTTGCATATTTCATAATTTGAGTTTGTCACTTCTTTCCTTGTAAGACAATGGTTCACAAGAACAAATTATAATCCAGTAGAGTGCCGGGTACAACAAATGGCTAATGTACAATTTAGCATGTTTTGAAGTACACAGATGTATATTTTGTGTATGAAGCATTTGATCCTTACCTATTACCCTTCACTCATTCACCCATGTACCCTTTTATTCCATAACCACAAATCGGAAGTCTGCTACTTGCCAGCTACTCGTTACTTCTCTAGATGCTGAAGAGTCACAAAATGGCTAAGAGAAAGCAGTTGACCTAACTATAATTTTAAAAAGTGTAAGTCTTTAAGATATTTTATAATTAGCATTTGTTAGGAATGTATTTTTAAGCTGAATGTATAGCCTGAGAAATTATGCAGGGCTGACAGATACAGACTTCTGGAGTATATTAAGGTAGAGTTTTGTTAATCTGGAAAAATCTCTCTGGAAATATACTATGATTTCTGTTTCATTTTAGTTTTATATTTGATAGATTTTAAGACATGTCTGTGTTTTGACTTCTAATCAGGATGATTCCTCCATTTAGTGCTTATGTGTGCTTGGTTTAATTGTTTTCCACTTTTCAAAATTAAATCAGATAAAGTCCATATCACATGCTGATAAAAGCATTAGTTTCTAGTATCTCACATTGTGAGCACATAGTTATTTCATAAATATTTCAAATATGTACTAAGTATTTGTATGACTTCAGTTCCTAAATTATGTACCTTTTTTCACCAGCTCTAATAAACAGGACATCTACTAACTTCCAACAAAACAACCCTTTAGCTTTAGAAATGAAAGTTCATTTTTCTATAAACCTTAGAGACTTGGCCTGTCGACAGCCCTGAGCTCTAGGACACCTTGGCCCTTCAGGATGGCCCATGTCCTCATGATTTCACAGCTATGACATTGGGAGAGGCACTCAAGACCAGGAGCCACGCTGGATCCGGTTAATCACCTATTTCAGAACTGCTAGGAAAACCTGAGCACTGGGGAGACTGAGTGCATTCCCCACGGTCACAGGCTTGGCAGCCAGAGGAGGTGCTGGTGGGAGGGCCTCCACGGGCCCCTCCGCAGCAGCTCCACCTCGGGGCCGGGACCCCAGGGCTCCCCATCCGTCTGTTCACGCTGCTCCAGCTTCAAAGGCACTTTGACATCAAGAGGAAAAGAACCTCAGGTTTCAATATTGAAGAGGACATCGGGAAATAGCATTAAAAAAAATTCTAGGTTTGCACCTTGCTAAAGCAATTGCGTTTGTCATTATATTCTAATAGTGATGAGGCATAGTGGGGGGATCTACCAGACAAACCCTCCCAGGAGACGATTCACTGTCCCTTTTTGTCCCCTACTCAGCATGGTTTGAAGGACGCGGTGATTGAACAGTCCCAGGTGGTGTGACTTTGTGCCCTGGACAGTCCCTTTTTAGAAGTTTCTCCTGAGGAAGCTGTGGTACCACACGGTGTCCCATTTGCCTTTCAGATTACACTCACATCGCAGTGGTAAGGAGGGGGTTTGCCTCTGACAGAGGAACACACTTGCATTTCCAGAACCTAAGCAGGGAACACACGCAGGGAACACACAGGGTGAGAGTCTGGGTCTGGTCTGGGCTCTCACTGAAGTACCTTTGCGACTAGAGATAAGTCATTAAATTCCTCCTATTTTAAAAAGGCAACAGACGGATTGAGTGATTCTGAAGTTCTTGCACCCTGGTTTCCAAAGTCCTCCGAGCCCTGAGGGGAGATCAGCTCAGAAAAGATTGCTGGTGTCAACACAATTCAGATGTTCCGATGTACCGAGTATTATGCCCAGCCCCCACGAATACCCCAAATGTAATAGGTCCAGAACGGAACTCTTAACTTCTACTCACAGCCTCTGTCCCCAAAGTCTTCTTCATGCAGGTTGGGAGCCCGTCCATCATGTTGCCCACGTCAGAAACATGGGAGCTTCCTCGATTACGCCCTTGCTCTCGGTCACCCATGTCAGCAAGTCTTTATGGCTTCTTCTCCACAAGACAGCTCAAATCATTTGCCCTTCATCAGTGCAATTAGTCCAAGCTACACAACCTCCCCATTGCCACGGCAGCCCCTACCAGTCAAATCTATGATCTGTTTAGGAACCAAACTTAAGATACAAATATGTTCCTGGCACCATCTTATTTGAAACCTGTCAGTGGTTTCCCATTGCACTTAAACATCAGACTCCTTGGGAGGATTACCAGGCTCTCCGATGACACAGCTCCTTTCTTTCCAATCTCTCTGTTCCATGCCACCCTGCATCCCCTAAGCTCCAGCGAAGGTGTCTTGATTCAGTTCAATAAGCTTATCTCAGTTCTGTCACATGGTCTCTGCTAGTCCCTCCACCTGAAACACTCTCCTCACACTTTTCTTGGCACCAACTCCTTCACCTGAAGCCTCAGCTTAACTGCCGTTATCCCGGGAGAGGCATTTCCGAATCACCATGAGAATATACACGTCATCGGCATCATTCCCTACCCACGGTTTGCTCCCTGAACAATATACTTATGCAACTTGCAACCGTGTTCTGCGCCCACTTGTTGGTTTTCTGTTGGCGTTGTCCCTCGACAACCACGTCCTGTCCCTGCTGTGCTCCAGCCCCTGGTGCAGAGCGTGGCCAGAGTGCTCTGGTGGGACCAGGGTACCTCTTTCTCCTGTAACGGTAGTGATGGCTCACTCGCCCAGAACAAGTGGGCTCGGGTGATAAAAAATGTTTGGTTGGACCCCAAGTCACTCTGTTCCTCTCCTGCCCCCAACACTGATTCTACACAGCCTCACATTGCAATTATTTTGTGTGATTGTCCTGTTTTCCTTGTTAGATCAAAAAGTCCTTGAGAGTAGGCTCATGCCTTCATGAACTCTACACTGCACGCAGGCTTAGTGTGCTCATCCCGACAAGGCAACGAGACTAAGAGAGTGTTTGCTGACTGAATAGTGTTACTTCACAGTGTTTGCACCCCTCACGGGAATGTTAGAGTTGCCTTCCCTAAGATTCACTTTTTAGGAAGCATGCCCCTTGTTAGGACCTATCATCCCATTACAACTGAATTCAACGGGCAGAGTTTTGAGATGCCCTTTAAATCCAAGCTTACACTGTAGAAACTTGAAGTGTGTCCTTTGTAGAACAAATCTCCCATGTTCAGGAGTGACCGCTACACTTCCCACCCCAGGGAACGGGATCCCCATCCGACCTAAGGCTGCAGCCAGGCCCTTGGACTCCTCTCTCCTCCTGCTTCCTCTCCATCACCTGCCTGCTTCCTTGATTACACAATGGTCATCAACGCCAACTCTCTGTATCTCCATTTGCCCATTGCTCTCCAGGCGCCATACTTACTTGTCTGTGTTCCTGTGGTGTGTCCTTGCTGTTCCTGCCACCAGCCACATCTCCTTCAGCTCAGTTTTTCATCCTGTGCTCATCAATCACATACATGACCATGCTACCTGTCTGTCTCCATGTTTTCCAGTTGGCTCCCACAGCCTTCAGAGCAAAACCCAAGCTCCCAAAACCTCCTGTAGGGGTGAAGCCCAGCTCGCTCATTCCCAGGACATAGCAATCCTACTGAATCACAGCTCCCTGGTTCCTGCTAGTCTCGTGCCTTCTCTGGCCCCAGCACTCCCCCTACCCTCTCTTAGCTCCCTGTCCTCAGTTTGGAGCTGAGACTCAGGTGTCACCATTTCTACCTCTCACCCCGTCCTCATCTGGGTCAGACGTGATTTTATGACCACAAGTATTGCGATGCTGGTCATCTCCCTGCCGCCCGCACCAACACTGGCCTGTGACGCGCAAGCTCCTTGCTTTATGCCCTTACTCTTCCTTACGTCACAGTACCCAGAAGAGCAACGGGCACACAGAAGGTTGGCAATAAGGACTTCTGAATGTGCACATGGCACTGGGTGCCCGTTCCTAATGCTGACACGTGGTGGATGTGGAGCGCGGTGCACGACTCCCTCCCACACGCACTGTGGCATCAATCTTGGCATGACATCGATCATGACTCTCTGATGAGAACTCCATAGATGACCTTCCTAGGTTCTACAAACTCTCAGTAAATACATTATCAGTTAGCCAGAATCTCCACTTCCTGACTTACGAAATGGAGAGTTTACCATCGGAAGGAAGGTTTGGAATTGAGTTTACGAATGGGGGAAAATGTGAATTGTTAAGGAACAGCATGACGAACGATAAAGAACAGACAGGACTCTGGACCTCGGTGAGGTTCCCCACCCCAGAATCAGCAGAGACAGAGACCCCTGGGCAGCAACCGGGTGTGCTCTAAGGAGAAATGTGATGCATCTGGGCCCAGAGCCCAGCTTCTGCAGGCCCAGGGGACTTGCGTGCTCTTCCTGAGTCTGGAAATCACTGCGTGGCTGATGTCTGGTCTCCCAGGATGTGAGGAAAAGCCCAGAAAGCTTTCCTGGCAGGAGGACCGTAGGTGAGGGAGCCTGAGAAGCACTAACCAGCGCCGCCATTGTTAGCGTCCAGTGCTGAGGAGAGATGCGCATCTGAGGACAGGGTGGGAAAGAGGCCAGGAGGGCGAGAGAGAGAACAGATGGAGGTGTGCATGAGAGAGAGAGAGAGAAACAAAGCTGCGGACGAGTTTGTGCAGCACCTCTGCATGGAGGAACAGTCCGCAGCGTTCGTGGACACCGGTAACACCTGCCGGGGTCCCTACTCCAGTCCCACTCCAGTCCCACTCCTTTATCCTGGTTCCATGTTGGCCCGTACGTTCAGGGACCGGGGATCCACGCACGGTAGCTGTCTGTCCCAGCCTCCAAAAACCGCGTGCTCTGGATCCTCGGGGAGCGGGTGACTTCCCGTGAGTGCGCACAGCTCGTCCACCCAGCACGTCCTCAGGGACAGATGCCCGCTGGGCCGTGGGATGGGAGGGCTGGACAGAGGAACAGCAGAGGTGCAGCCCTCCGGGGACTCTTCAGCTCGGCGGGTCGCGCGTGCAGCCCGTCCTCCCTTGGGTCAGCGTGCCTGGTGCAGATGCTTTGCTGGACTCCGGGGCGTCCCTCTGCCCCAGAGCTGAGCTGTGTGTTTGTAACGCAAGGCCGTGTGTTCGGGCAGGAAAATTCATTAAAAGTGAGTTTGTTATTTACAAGTTCTGGAAGGGGCTTGGAACACATTCTTAGAGTCCCTTGGCCTCTTTTCAGAGAGAATTAGAAAGGTGTGACACTGATTTGGGGAAAATACGGCTATTATTTTATTTTCTGTCAGTTCCTAAAGAGTGAATCCTTTGGGGGGCTGGTTACGGGGGGGCAGGTATTTGCACCTGCGAAGTAACGGCATGTCCTCTGAGGTACGGATACCCTTCATTTTAGCCGTCTCAGGCCGAAAGCTCTCAGCGACCGGCTGGTTTCTGCGGCGTTGGTGGTACCACGGACGCTGAGCGGCTCTGCACAACGAGCGCATTTGGAGAGGGAAAAACGGAACAGTGACACGAGACAAAAGGAGGAACAACGTGAATTATGGCGAAGAAGAACATGATTTCGACTGCCCTGCCTTCTCTGGAAAGACATGTTTGCCTGTAAAAATACGCTTATCTGCAAACACAGACTACTTGAGGTTTTATCCCATAAACATTTCACACCGTAGGTGAATATAAAAATATATTGCTCTCGCATAGTAATTTTGTTGCTGGTCTTTGTGATTAAATTAAAGCTCTGAAGAAAGGCGGGAACTAAGGTAAGTTCTGTGGCATTAATTTGCCATCGGCGGAAGCTGATGCGGGCGTGGCGGCGCCCGTCCTGGGTTTTGTCAGGAAGGCCGGGGGCTGGCACGGGGGGCCTTGGGGGGGGGGCGGGGTGGCGAGCGGGCCGCGAGCACCTGCAGAGGAGCCTCCGCTCCGAGCCGCACTCAGATGGCCCGCGGCGCCCCGACAGTTTAACGGGGCTGACTGTGAACTGGATCATGCTGCAGTTACTTTCAGTTTTCCAGATACTCGCGGGCTTTTACCAGATGTTCCCTTGAGCAAACACGAGAAAACGTCCGCACAGCTGCTCACACGCGCAGCAGAGCGTGGGGGTCACCCCCGCGGCGGGAGCCTGGGGGCAGCGGCCGGGCGGCGGACGTGTGCCTCTGCTGACCGTGTCCTCCCCACGGGTCCTCCGGGAAGGAGGCGACGGCTCCTCGCACCTGTGCGGTGCCGCCCAGACGGTTTTCACCGGAGTCACCTGCAGCCGGTCCCGCTGCAACAGGCTTCCCGCTGCCGGAGCCGCCGCACGCGGGACCTCAGCGCCGGAAGGTCCTCTGACTTCTGCTGAGACGGCAGGCTGAAGTCACATGCTCGGAAGGCAACGCCTCCGGGCAGCGTCTCTCCGCTCCCTCTCTTGCTAAATAAGCTTCCACTTCGTCAACCTCACTCGCAGATTTTGTTTCCACGACGGTAGCGCTGCATTTCTGCGTCAACTCTGAAGAACACTTACAGGGCAAACAATGTAAAATAACGCGTGGGATGCAGATGTTTTTAATGAAGCAATGAAGGACTTTTGTGCTCGAAAGTGCAATATATTACCTTTGCTCACACTGACTCATTTATTTCTTAGGAACCCTGTTCTAATAGATTATCTATGATTAATGCTAAATTGCAGTGGGGATCCATGAGATTGCTTGTGATTTCTTGTCCATCACCAGCACCGGCAGAAACCGAGGGTCTGGGGGCTACACACAGGCCTCTGCCCGGTTCCTGGCGAGGGCGCCTCACTGGCAGCTTGGTGCCTCTGTGGGCTTCCCTCAGTGTCTGTGCACCTCGAGCCTGTCCCCGCTCCTGTTGGAGGTCAGGGGCCCCTCCCTGCTCAGGGTCATCCCGCCAGCGTGTCTCCTTCACCCCCCTGCGTCCTCCTCCCTCCATCCTCACCCAGCGTCCTGTCCTGAAAGGTGAGGGCAGGACCTCCGCCCTGCTCGCTCATGTCACCAGCACTAGGATGATGCCGTCCCTTCGTAGGCGCTCAGTCACATTTTCTGAACCAACGGATGCACGACATGGACATGGAACTATCCAACTATCCACACGGTAATTGAAGTGACTATCAATTTAAAAAGCCATCTCTATTTAAAGGAATGTAAGAATCGAACCACAGGACAATTTGATTGATTACAGGGGAAGACATAATTTTCATCATTTTGGTTAACAGAAACTGATTTCGTCAAATGGATCTTTTCTCTAAAAAAATGGAGTAATGAAGAAAAAAGCTCAGGGTGGTACCTTTTTTTCACTGTTAGCTTAACTAACTGAAGCGTTGGCTTCCTGCATCTGAGTGTTCAAGGCACTGCTCCATGGTGTCTTCTCTGCTAACATACATGCATCCGTCCTCCTCAGGTGCGGGTCCCTCCCACGCATCACCATGTCAGGCACGTGCACATGGGTGTAGACGAGGGCCAGACCGGATCTCCTGTCCTACCCGTCTGTGATCACTATATACTTGAAGGGACAGGAAGAAGGGCTTGCTATGGCTGTCCGACACATTCGTGACTCGCCATCAGAAAGAGATGGACCGGAGGCGATCATGGGAAAATTTCATCAGCCGCCGTGCAAATGCATCCTGACTCACACACGCTGTCAGACCCCCTCCCGCCATCTCCTGACTCCCAGCCACGGGAACGCGAGGCTCTGGGAGCGCTACAGGGGGAGGGGCAGAGGGGATGCACTCAAAATACGTACTGGGCAGGCTTTGGGAGCTGCTGTCCCCCACTCAGACGCAAGGAGGAATGAAGCCTGTGTTCAGGATCTCAGACATCCTCCGGGGACGACGCCAGGTCTCCTTCAAAGGCTGGCCTTGAGATTATTAATAGACCCACATTTAATCCAGCAGAGGAAGGGACGGCCCGTGAGCGACCGGGCTGAGTCCGGCCTTCCTCCCCCTAAACCCAACCCTAGCTTCATAGACAGGCCAGCACTTTACAAAGGATTGGTATCTGCAGTCACTTTAAAAATAATTCAGTTCACAACAAGAACTCAGTGTTCCCAACCCTCTACCCCCTACCTCTATTTTGGGATGCGAGCCCTGTTATCACGGAGCAGAATGACATTCGCAGCAGGTACAACTGACACATGGAAGTTTGCTGATCGGCTGCACTAATTGGGCATCTGTACTTGCAAGATGATGGCACAAATAGGCGGTGTTTAAACATGTGAGCTCAGAAGCCTGTTTACGGTCCATTTCTATGTAAATGAAGAGCACGAGCAGCTTAAGTGCAAGGCACGTGGTAATACGCCAAAGCCAGCCCCAGACGGAAGGAACAGAGCCTTGAGCAAGAGAACCGATAAAGAATAAAAGAAAACTGGTTTTCCTCCTCACCTTCCCGCATGTAAGATTTATGCAAGCAACTCCCGTTAGCACTAATGAGAGCTATGCATGTAAATCTCCCATGAAATGACAGAAGATTAGCCTCATCCATCACTGCGCACATATTACAGCTTCTGGGGCAGGCTCCTAGCAGGCAGGCCGCCTGGTGGTGACTGATTGTGCCCGAAAGTACTTGGACGGTGGCCTCGGGGGGCCAGGGGGAGGTCCCCGCAGAGCAGTGCAGGGGCAAAGCACAGGCCTGCAAGTGCTGTGAATAATGCCAAGGCTGCCCTCCGCGCCACGCCACCCAGCTGCTCGTGCTGCTGAGTATGAGCAAAGGAGGACAGAGAGCCCCCTGGCATGTGCATGGTCCTCCCTGCCTCTCATGGTTCGACATGCGTTCCTAGGACCGCAGGTGATGTGTTGTAATCAGTTCAACTGTCCCCCTTTCCCTGTCCCTTGCTCATATAGTTGCACTATGCACACATCAGAAATTAGACAGATCGCCCTTTTCCAGGTAAGACCTGCTTTCTTGCCACAGTGCCTCCTGCTGGCGGACATCGTGTCTTTACTACTCTCACAGTTTGCTGAATTGTGAGGACCTCCAGACACCTTCTCCTTCCAGGAGCCTGGCCTGTCTCTGAGTTTGGCACGGACATTACCTGGCGCACCCTTTTCCCGTGACTGCACCCCTGTCCACTTGGAACCTTTCGCAGAGCCCCCCCAAGCCCTGTGGGAGTTCGTCAGATCCCCCAGCTCGGCTGTCTGGCATCTCTTAGGGATCCTTTGCAGGTTCTGCACAGGGGCTCACACACAGTCTCTCCATGAACACTCGATGGATATAAACGTAGATGGCTTTAAAGAGGAACGTGCGTGTACATGGGACAGCGTTCTTCCTCCCCACGTGGTCTAACGCCTTCCTCTGTGGGACCTCGTGCCTCCCTCCCCTGACGTTCAATACACTGACAAGTGTATGACTCTGTGTATAAACATGCTTTCAGATACACTCGTGGTACCCCCCTGCACTCAGCTGTGCACCCTGCAATTTTTCATTTCACAGTACATGTTGGGCTAGGTTCATATCAGCTCCTTCATTTACAAAATTAATTCATACTGTTCTATTGCATAAATACAACATAATTTATTTAATCAGACTTCTGGGGATGAACAGCTAACTTGCTTCCAAAATCCAGTCTTACAAATAAGTCCACAATGTGCATCATAAAAATACCCAACTCTCCTAAGTGCTCGTAAGGTGACACATACCACTTAATTAATTCAGGCCTCACCACAACCCTCCCAGGCTCGCGTCCGGTTCCTGACATACAGAAGAGGGAGCTGAGACCTGCAGAGCCCACAGAGCCGGTCCAGGTCCTGGAGCTGGTTGAGGAGCCCTGCAGAGGCTGTGCTCACTTGCTGCAGCTTTATGAACACGTCACGCGTGTGACTTCCCTCCACTGAGTCTCTAGAAGCAGTCGCTGGTGTGAAGGGCACACCCCTTCCAAGCTTCAGTGAGACAGTGATACTGTGAATGACTGTTTGCAAGCCATACTCTCCAGTACCGCTGGGTGATTACTGCTGCCCAGTAGGGACGTGGCGCCGTGACATCATAACTCTGCCGTGAATTTCCGGCGTTAATGAGGTCGAGCATCTTTCCCACGATGAAAGCTGCTTGCGTCTTCTCTGAAATATCTTCCCATATCTGTGGTCCTTTTTCACCTAATATTTTTTGTTAAATCTGGCATGCGAACAAGTCACTGCCCACCTGTTTCTGCTGTATTCCAGTGGGTTGTTTCCTGTTTATTTGTTTTGTTTATTAAGGCAACACTGACAGAATGCATGCACTCAAATTTCCATATTTTAAAAGTGAGTTTGCTGAGGGAAGGTTTATTCATTTAACTTCTATATTATCTCGTAACACCCCTTTCACGACTGCAATGTGTCATTCATTATGCTTTAGCAAATATCGACTAATTTCCAACCATGAATTTTACACTGGATGTAAATTGCTCATGAAGCCTACCAGTGAGTTACGGGCTGACATGATTCTTATCCTGGCCAAATCAGAATATGTCTGCAAGGCTAATGAAGATGCACACGGGAGGATAATTGTATTTCTTCCCAAAAAGAAAAAAAGAAAAAGAAAAAGCACCTCCGGTGGCCACGCTAGAACCTCCCATGGAACGTGGCCACGTGGCAAGTCCCCTCTGGGAGTTAGCAGACGGACTCCACCTCATTAAGTACAGGCAGGTAGACTGTATAAGAGTTGGGATAGTGACTCATTACAAGTTTCCATCATTTGGAGGGAAATTTAAAAGCTCAACACACTACTTCTTCATGATAACAAAAATTTAGCTAATTACATATAGAAGGAACTATTGACGTTAGCAGACAAGAGTTTTAATTATAAAAAGTTTAGATGGGAGATGTTACTAGTTCTTCAAGCAGAATGTGCTTCTCCAAACATATTAACGGTAGATCTTTATAAATAAATGGTGCACAATGTTTGTGTCAAACAGAAATGAAGACCACAGAAAAGGACATAAAGTATTATTAAGGAAGAGATATAAAAGTAGTAAACCACGTTGGTATTTAACTTAAACCACCACCACAAAATCTCCCACCAAGGCTCCAGGACACGCATTGCTTACCAGACACAGAGTCTCAGTGGATAATTACAGTTTTAGTTTCCACAGGGGTTTGCAAAGGGCCCTGCTGAGAGGTGTGGTTCTCTGATGTAAACTGTGGAGTGTGTCGGACCTCTGACTGTCAGCTCCTAAGGCACAGTCTACTCACAAAGTCAAATACTGTGCGCACAGCACCTGCTCCAGAGGTGTTTCTGCTTCTGGGTTTTTTTTGAGAAATTTGTGGTGCACAGTCAGTTATTCAAAACAACTGCTACTGGTGATCTCAGGGGCAGGTTAGAGTATTCCACTATTGACCTTTTGAGGTCAGGAACTGGTGTAGCAGCTGAAGTTCCCCTGATGGAATGCTGTGCTCTCCTGACATCGCTGGGTTTGGAAGGCTCCCTCATCTACTCCCAGGGTAAAAAGCAGGAAAGGGCTTTCAAACTCTGGAGCTCGAGTATGGAAAAATCAAGTCACCCCAAGGCGTCATGGACCTGTGGGGCCTTGAGGCACCGTTGGTACCTCCCAATCTCACACACAATGGGCGAGGAGTGCGTGCACACAGAAGGTGGCCCACATGTCTGACCTCCCTCCACGGCCCCGGGGCCCTCCAGCGCAGAGAGAAGCTCCAGTCTGGTGATCACCCGTCCCCCCAGGTGGACGCGGGCTGTCTGAAGCCCTTTGTGATGCCTGGCTGCCCCTAGATCTGAGTCCCTCAGTGATCTGCGGTCCCACATGACCTTACCTACTTCCCAACTTCGCTTCAATCAAAACGCCCACTGACTGAAGGTGATTGTTCTCTGCTGGGAAGAAAGAAACTTCATGATTTGCAGTTTCTGTCACACTGTGGGGCAGGAAAGCAGGTATTAGCAGTTTGCATCCTACTTTCCAAGAGAGTAGTGGTCCATGACCTTGATACAAGTCATGAGAAAAGCAAATTTCTTCTACTTCCTAAACTAAATTCCAGAAAAATCAAAGCTCGAGCGCCTTCATTTATTTTTTCGCTATCCGGAAGATTTCATGACCTCACATTTAACAAATATTGTTAAAATGGAGAATAACAGAAGTCATGAGAATTACCTCAGCAATATGAATGAATCACTATGAAAATAATCGGAAGAATGTCATGAGTTAGAGATGATCCTAAGGAAGCATGACTCAGATTACGTGGTTGTTTTCTGGAGAAGCGTGTCAGACGGTGGTGAACTGTGAGTTATATTAACAGTGTCCTGCCAGTGGGGCAAAACAGAGACATTGAGTGGCAACCCAGCCCTTCTGCAAATTCTCGGTGTGTATGCTAACATATGCCCATAGTGCACTATGTATACAAACAGATAATATATTGCAACTACATGTGCAAATAGACACAAGAATGAAAATGTGTAACGTGTCCCTAGGCTTCGGGGGCAGGACAGAGACAGTTCCCAGTAAAGAAGGCTGGCTGGAAAGTTAAAACACACACCTACCCAGCTTTGGATCCTATCTGTGGCACTTACTAACTGGACTCCTCTGCACATTAGTTTCCTCTAATATAAATGATGGGTAGGAATAGTAACAATTTCACAGCCTGTCCTGAGGACTGAGGGGGGGATGCTGAGTAGCACTTTGAGAACCAGCTTGCACAGAGTGGATACTCAGTAAATATTTAGCGGCATGTCATCAAGTGCACTTTACATTGTTTTCAGGTAAACCATCTTCTTTGATTTAACCCTTTATCCTTATTCTACAGAAAAAGGATTTGACACGATTTGCCCAAAGGCATACGAATGGTTATTGGCAGTGCTGGGACGCAACCTAATGGTATTTGTTAGTTGTTTTAAAGAAATTCATTTGAATGGGTCAAAGAACACGGATTTATAAAGTTTGAACTATTTCAGCAGATTCCTCCTTCTGGACTCACAATACGCTTTTCTTTTAAAATAGTCGCCATTCAGAACACAATTCAGGACATTTTTTGGGAAGCAGATATTGATTTTATTTTAAGTAAAGTCTTTAGCATGGAAATGGGATGCAGAGTGTGATTTTCTCTTTGGGCTCTGGCTCAGAGGAAATTGGATTTCCTAGAGCACCAGCTGCATAGAGAGCACAGGTGTCCATGGCTCAGCAATCACGGCGGCTAATTGGGACACACTAGGACGAAAAAATTGCCCTGAATCCGAATCTTGCTCTATGGCACTTTCGTTTTTCCCATAAGAGCCAGCCCAAAGTCCTTCTTCCCTGGGGATGCTAAAGCAGGCTAGCTGCCTGGACAGGAAATACGGCACGGGGAAGACAGTGGTAGAACCCCAGGTAAGGAAGAACGGTCGCTGCTCAGCAAGGGCAGTTGGTGCCAGGGGCCCTTCCCCCGGCGTATTTCTGACTTTGAGTTGTAATCTAAAGAGTAGGATCAACAAAAGAACAATTCCGAGAATCTACAGTTCAAACAGCTGCACAGCATCAGCTAAACTAGAGTCTGGACAGTTGAGTCCAGTAATGTTGGTGCCGAAGGTAGAAAGAGTGGTGGGCAGATGAGAGAGAGCGGTGACCAGTCTCTAGGGTTGAGAGCAGGTAGACAGATCCTTAGGGTGGACCACTCTATTCCCTCCATCTGAAGGGGAAAGGAGAGACATAACACCCTCTCTCTGTGGACCGCAGAAATCATACAGCACTCAGACTTGTTTTATGAGCACCAAACCCGAGTCACCAGGAACGAAGCCCTTTGTCCTAGTACGTTGCTGGACAGGCCAAGTCACAGGAATCTGTGCCTTGATCCCATCTCTGAGCTTTGTATTTTCCCCTATGAGTAAACTCACTCCTATATTTATCCATTTATTGGGCTAACCTTTGAAGACCCAGGTCTGGGGTCACCTCCTCGACAAAGACATCCTTGGCCTCCCGAATCAGAGTTCAAGTCTCTCCTGCGCCTCCTAAATCATCTCATCTAGACCTCTGTTGACTCGATGGGAAGTGACCGAGTGCCTCATGGGGGCTGGGGCGTGTGCTCGGCTCTGGAGTAGAGAAGGAAACGAGGCACACATTTGGCTCTGAGGAAGGGCCGTCGGGTCTGGTCTCACAGACCTTACCAAGCCTTATGTTTGTTCAATTTCTGAACTCTTTGAGGACAATGGTCATGTTTCATTCATTTTTATACCTCCAGAGACCACAGGAATTCCCAACACAAATTAAGTACTCAACAGAGTTAAAAATGGGCAACTGATGAGAAAACTGATTCACACACATTTGTTCCTTGGTACCTGTGACAGGAAAGTGTCTTTTAAACGAAGGCTTCTGAGTAATTTCTTTGTCATATCCTATTTTAATGCTAACTTCTCAGTATTTTCATTCAGCTTGAAAATGGGCTTGGATTAAACACTGAAGTGTAGAGGCTACTTGGTATCCGTGATTTGTGTTAAATCTGGATTTCTTAACAAAATTCCCTTCTATTCCCTTGTAGGTCAGGTACCGTCTTGGCCACTTAATCATGCCATCCTAGGATGGTCACCTATGATCTCTAATCTTCCCCTTACTGGCCTTTAAAATGGGAAGATTCATCACTTAGACTGTGGAGTTTGGGAGGAATTCAGGCCTTGCCCAGGGTTGATGCTCAGCTGGGGCTCAATCCTTGAGAGATGCCATTATATCAAAACTGACACATGGCGTGGAAGTGACACCAAATCATACAGTACCTCCCCCGTCATTAATATCGATGTGGTCTGGGGCGATGCCGCACAATATCTAAGTTTCTGTGTCTTTTATGGTCTTATTGTGAACAAAGAACTACTGAATGCCAGATACGCTTACCCTCGATGGCCAATTATGTGGAAATTTCTATGACATTGATGGCTTTCTACTATGAAATAACTGCTGAAGAATGAAGGCCTTCAAAATGTTGTGTTTCAATAAATTAAACAGAACTGTATCTTCATCCTCAGTGAAAATTTTAGAAAACTTTGTATTTAACATTCTTATATAATTGCTCATTGCTCACCTGACCAGCCTCCAAAAAAACCAATAATAAAACCTGAATTTTTTTTTCAAATTTGGAAAAAAGAATTTTTTAAGGCAATGGTACATGCCTAAATGGGATATGGAAATTCACTACTATAAAGTATGAAAACCCCTATTTCTGTCTGATTAAGAAACTTAGCCATGGGATCTACAGATTCAGTGCAATCCCTATCAAAATCTCAATATCCTTTTTTTGTAGGAATAGCAGGGTCCACCCTAAAATTCATATGGAATCTGAAGGGACTCCCAAATAGCCAAACAATCTTGAAAAAGAAGAACAAATCCAAGGTTTCATAATTTTTGATTTCAAAACTTGCTACAAAACTACAGTAACCAAATCCGATTCTGGCAAAAAGACAGACACTTAGAAATAGAAATGAATAGAGAGCCCAGAAATAACTCCTCCCATATACGGTTAAATGATTTGACAAGGGAGCCAAGACCACTCAATGGGGAGAGGACGGTCTTTTCAGCAAATGGTGCTGGGACAACTGGCTATCCACACACGAAAGAGTGAAGTTGACCTCTAACTTACAGCACACACAAAAATTAACTCAAAACGGAACACAGGCCTAAACAGAAGAACTAAAGCTACAAAATCGTTAGAAGAATATATAGAGAAGAACCTTTATGACACTGGATTGTGCACTGATTTCTCAGCAATGACCCAAGAACACAGGGGACAGAAGGGACATACGAATGAGCACTGAGCATGTGAGAAGGTGCTCAACATCCCTGATCATCAGAGAAGTGGAAACGAAAACCACAGTGAGGTACCACTTCCCATCCATCACGATGGCTACTATTAAACAAACAAAAACCCCAGAAAACAGAAAATAACAGGTGTTGGGGAGGATGTAGAGCAATGGGGCTCCTGTGCCCTGTGGGTGGGAATGTAAAATGGTGCAGCCGGTGTGGAAACCAGTAGGATGGTTTCTCAGAAAATTAAAAATAGAACTACCATATGATCCGGCAAACTCCACTTCTGGGTATCTACCCAGGAGAACTGAGAGCAGGGACTCAGATCCTTGCACATCCTTCTTAGCGGATTATTCACAATGGCCAAAAGATGGAAGCAACCGACGTATCCTTCTATAGATGAACAGATAACAAACTGTGGTCTATCCAGACAATGGAATATTACTCAGCCTTAAAAAGGAAGAAAGTTCTGACACCTGCTACACCATGGATGGACCTCGAGGACATTGTGCTCCGTGGAATAGGCCAGACATGAAAAGACAAATGCCGTACAATTCCACTTGAATGAAGTGCCGGCAATAGTCAAATTCACAGGGATGCGAAGTGGCTGGCGGGCACCAGGGGTGGGGGAAGGGCTGGGGAGTGATGCTCAACGGACATAGAGTTCCAGTTGGGGAGATGAGAGCATTCTGGAGATGGGTATGCGGACGGCTACACAGCTGTGGAAATGTATTTAATGCCTCTGAACTGTATACTTAAAAATGGATGAAATGGTATCTTTTATGTTATTTGTATTCTACCACAATTTTAAAAAATGCTTAAAAAGGAAATTTAACCATAACCTAAAGTTTTGCAAGGAGCATGGCTCTCAAGGTCCACAGTGGCACCCAAGGAGTTTTATCAACCAGGATCAACAGCAAACTATAAAGGCCGTGGGCAATGCAACTTAGGCCCTAATTAAAGACGTGCTTAATTTATTTAAAGATAAAATGTCCCTGAACAGAACTAACAGTGGAAATACGGATCTGATTTTAAAGAGCTTCACACCAAGGAGTTTCTGTACACCTGCCAAAGGGTGAACAGACCTATTAATGTGGCTATGAAATTATTCTGGGGATAATGTTGTAGCTGAATAATAGAAGACTACTGGAGTCTATGTTTAGTAATAGATTATAAATTCTGACTTTATATTGAGCTTGTTTATTAAAATTAAGGGACACTGTGGTCTTTATTAAAAGAAAATCTTGCATTTAAAACCTATCTTTATGCTTTTTCGAAGTAAGATTTTTCAAGGTAAACATATAAAACATTTGTCTGCACGTAAAGCCTAAAATACGACAGAATTGTTACCTTTATGCGGCTCCTCGGACAGCCATAGGTCTGTGGGGCCGACCAGAACTTTCTTGATCAGATGTTGTTGTTAGTTTCAGAGACACAAACAGTTGACTGGGCTTGATAACTACATTTTTTCCCCCTTCCAGATGTAGTCACTCTGGGGAAGAATAAAAAGGCAGAGGAATGAGGTTAACATATACAATAAAAGAAAAGTTCTGCGTAAAAAGGGATGTGGTTCTCGGGGCGGTTTGCTTGCTTTTGATGCACTTGAAGCGAGGGGGTGAGACCAGGCCAAACACGCAGGCAGAATACGCCGCGGGCCGGGACGGTGGACGTGACCACCCGCTGCCGCGACCAGCTAATTCCTGATAAATGATTCACAATAGAAAAGTCCCTTAGAAAACCAAATTACAGTTTGTGATGTGAAAATGACACAAAACGGTAAGCAAATTCTTATGAAATTCAGTGTGAGAGTTGTTTTGTGATTGTGTCTGCAAAGTACGGAGACGGTATGGATGGTTTAGGGGCTAATTGCAGAAGCACGTATGCTGTGTCTGAGCGTGCCCACAGCTCATGTCATCGGCCGACTGCCGCGTGTGTGTTTATGTTTGCCCTTTTCCAAAAGACCTACATAAGCGGCAGTCCTTCCACAGAAAAGATCTTACAAGAGCATGATATTTGCTAATTAAAAAAGAAAACAAAATGCAATTTTAAGTAATAATTTAAATTTTGCATTTGCTATAACTATAAAGCTACACCCAAATATAGTGTTTATATGGGCTTTATGCCCAATCTATGGTCAGTATTTATAGTTACTCTGAATAAGTTCTGAGATGCTGCTTACTAAACTGGCTAAGAATGGGTTGGATGGTATTCAGTAGAGTGGTTTTATGAAAATGCATGTTTTTTCTCACAAATGAAGAATGCCAAATAGACAAATTTAAATAAATCTTATAAAGCAAAACAATTAGGTGGTTGAAAATGCATGAATAGGAGAGGACATTAATGACCAAAGTCACTCCATCTGATGTATTGCTAGCACTTTGTTTAAAAATCACAGTTTGATAAAATATCATTAAATTAATTTACACAATATCCTACTCTTCTGGAGATCCCAGAAATTCGCCTATATCACTTTAAGCGACTCCTGTTCTACCATCACTTTGGGGACCCCTCAGGTTCATTGAAGGTCACAGGGAGAGAGACCTGGAGAGCATCGTGTCTAGAGAAGCCTGAGGGCACATACATCCGAAAACAGCTGGGACAAGGACAGGTTTTTCCCTAAAGTGATAGGCGCCTACAAAATAAGAGTTTTGTGGACAAAGTGACGGGTTTTATTTGGCGCGTGTTGGCATTCTCCATGAACACATTCACGAATCAGAGCGTTGAAATTCCTTCTGTTTTCTCACATGGAACTCTGCCCACCCTGCCCCCAACTTTCCTCTGAGGTGTCCTGCAGGTGCAGGGGCAGCCGGCGCCTTTCCTGGTCCCCTGGGCTCACACGGCACCAGACACCCGCCCCGTTCAGAGGAGAGATGCCCCGGCTGTTCGTGTTCTCCGCTGAGTCCTCACCAGACGTGGATTAAAAAGTCGCTGGCGAATGGATTATCGGCTAAACACCCTTGAAGGGTATTTGAAGCTTCTTACTAAATGAATATAAATATTCCGATTTAAGACAACTGGTACGTAAAACAAATTTCTTCTTAAAAAGAGAATTTAGAAAATAGAATGGAGTGAGCTGAAATGCCTGTTCTTTGAACAGCAGACCTTTCACTATATAAGAACTCCCAGAACGATCCACTAATGAGTGACTTCCCTTAGTGACATGATCTTATAGGGCATCACCTTTTCCCAATTATTCAGGGGCAGTAGGAAGGATTATGTACCTACGGCTCCTGCCGCTCAGTTTCCTGTCACATATGCTGCTTGTGATCATTTATAATGGAATTCCCAGGATGAGCTCTTAAGTGGAGTGTTTAGCAGACAGCTTAGCTGCAAAACACGAGTAACGCCAGCCAGGTGGGGCTCTCCAGACACTCAGCCCCACTCTGTCCTCAACCAGAGCTGTACTGGACGTTTCCCCTCATCCACTGTCCCTCACATGAGAATCTATGGGGCTTTCTTCATGGCATTTGTCATTATGTGAAATTATACATTTTTTCTTGGTTCTTGTTCTGAGATAATTGCAGATTCACATGCTGCTGGAAGAAATAACGTACAGATCCCCCGCACGCTTAACCCGCGTCCTCCAACGACAGCATCCTGCAAACTGTAAGACGTGACCACAAGCAGGACATTGTGGCTGATTCATTCCACTGGTCTCGGTCAGAATGCCCAGGTGTACTGTCCTCACTAGTGTGTGTGTGTGTGTGTGTGCGTGTGCACGCACACGTGTCCCGCACCCCAGCCAAGACACGACACCCCTCCCCCAAGGGTCCCTCATGCCGCCCTTTAGAATTACACCCACTTCCACCTGCAACCCTCATCTGTCCTCCGTTCTGTCATCCTGTCATGTCAAGAACGTCTATAACCTTTAGGGATTGGCTTTTTTCACTCAGCCTAATTCTCTGGAACCTCATCCAGGCTGTTAGGGTATCAACAGGGCCCATGGTATGGACGGGCCAGTGCCCAGCCGTTCACCAACTGAAGGACGTCAGGGCTGTTTGCAATCTTGGGCTACCATGAATGCAGCTGCTGTAAACCCTTGCGTACAGACTTCTGTGCGAATACAAATTCCCGCTTCCCTGGGATGAATGCTCAGAGGACAATTGCTGGGTCCCGTGGTAATTGCATGTTTAATTTTATTTTTTAAAGAAACTGCCCCTGTGTTTTCCGTGATAGCTCGGCCATTTTACATTCCCACAGTCGATGTGTGAGGATCCCACCTCTCTGCCTCCTCATCAAATTTGCTGTTGTCACTCCTTTTTCTTCCAGCCATTCTGACGGGTGTCTGGTGGTCTCACTGTGGCCCCAGTCTGCGTTTCCCTGACGGCTGACGATGCTGAATGTCTTCTTACTGGCTGTCTGTGTATCTTCTCGGTGAAATGTCTGTTCGTGTCTGACCATGTCTTTCACCCACTTTCTTTCTTTTTTTTTTTTTTTTTAAAGATTTTATTTATTTATTTGAGAGAGGGAGAGCACATGAGAGGGGGGAGGTTCAGAGGGCAAAGCAGACTCCCTGCTGAGTAGGGAGTCCGATGCGGGACTCGATCCCGGGACTCCAGGATCATGACCTGAGCCGAAGGCAGTCGCTTAACCAACTGCGCCACCCAGGTGCCCCATGATTTTATTTATTTAAGAGAGAGAGCACATGAGAGGAGGGAGGTTCAGAGGGAGAAGCAGACTCCGTGCCGAGCAGGGAGCCCGATGCGGGACTCGATCCCGGGACTCCAGGATCATGACCTGAGCCGAAGGCAGTCGCTCAACCAACTGAGCCACCCAGGCGCCCTTTCACCCACTTTCTAACTGGATTTTTTAATGTTGAATTTGAGAGTTCACTGAATATCCTAGATACTAGTCCTTTGTTGAATATGTGGTTTTCAAATACTTTCCCCAATCTGTTGCTTGTCACCTCATTGTCCTGACGGGATATCCTGTAGAGCAGAAGCGTCCATCTTAATGAAGTCCAAGTAACCAATTTCCCCTAATGGATCATATGTTCATTTCTTCACACATTTATTGTCTGTCTTCTCCTGCTGCAAAATGACACTCCACATGGCAGAGACTCTGCTATCCACTCATGTCCCAAAAGTCTAGAACTGTGCCTGGCACACAGACATACATGGAATGAACTGAAAAAGCAAATGGAAACTAGGTAGGAGTTGCTTTAAGTAAGTTCTTTTTCTAACACTGGGAAATAACAATAGTAAATAATATCATATGTATATTCTGCAAACCACCCTCAAGCACAATCGTATCATGGGATGGTCGTAAGCTCCTGCAGAGAAGACAGGCCAGAGGTTGTTCTGCTGTCTCAGCGATCACAGAGATTGTTGAAGGCACGTGGTCTATAAAGCCCGAGTTTGTTTTCCCGCAGGAAGTTGCCCTGCAGTGTTCCCGTAACATTAATGTGACCACAGATGAAGAGGAGGCACTCGCTCGTACAGAGGTAACAAAACTATAGAAATTACAACCTCCGAGGGAAATATGAATTTAAACCCGGACGAGCTTCATCATGAGCGCTATGCACACGTGGACAATTGTGCTGCCGCTGGAGTTCAAAGGCAGTGGGGATCCGCCTAATCTTAGTGGGAGAGCCACTCTGCTCAGATGGGAGCCACCCCGCTGCTCTGAACTTGAGACACGCAGAACCCGGCTTCTCACAGTGAGCCGGGCTCTGGAAGGGGATGAAATGGCCTTTTACATAATTGCTTTGTTGCTCCCAGTGGACTTCTCATGAAAGCACCCCATATCATGTCCCACGCACCCAAGGCCAGCCATGTCACGGGCACCCACAGTAAATCACCCCAAACGGTCTTACTTCCAGTTGGTGTAAATGGGGAGAACCTTCTAGAGCCACCAGCTCCCTGCTCAGTGCTGGAGGCACTTAATTCCTGCTCAGGGTGCAAAGTGTGGGCTACGGATGCCACAGAGACTCCCCAGCAGATGCCCCACACCAGAAAGAACCCGGTCTGCTGCTCATCAGGGGCACTTCTGGGTTGATGACACACATCTACTGAAAAGTCTCTTTCTCGGAATTCCTAATAATTCTTTCTTCTTAGGCTCTTCACCCTTCAGAATCATAGTTAAAAAAAGAAAAAGAAAACAGCTCGAGTGCACAGAAAGTAACACTGTTCTTTAGGTGAATATTGATAAGCTCATGATTCTCACTGGAAATATGGTGAATTATGCAGAGAGAATTTTCCAGAAAGTTTTGGAGGCTGTAGTCCATCTCAGATTGGGAGTTTCTCTTGATCCCCACAGAGCTTAGTGCGTAAGCTGTATTGTAGACCTGCTCCCTACCCCCAGCTCCACCGATCCGCCGGTGAGGGCTGGGACCCCAGTCTGTCGGGCTCCATACCCAGACTGGACGGGGCAGAAGGCACGTGCAGGGCAGATTTTGCCGCAGTGAATGACTAAAGCCAACGACGGACCAGCCCAACAGCCATCCACCCGCCACTGCAGGGCCGCCCGCAGCGCCAGGCACAGGGGCGGGGAAGGATGCGGCTTTCGGAATGACTCCCAGGCTGGGCTTCAGCTGGGGCCTGCGGCTTCCCTTTCTCAGAGAGCCAGATCATTTCCACATTTTAACAACATCTGTGGTTAATAAGTGATTCTAAGTGAAAGCTTAGTTTGAGATCAGTGCATTAGTAATGGTTGTATTACAAAATTTATGGTAACTTTATCATTTCTAAACTTTATTATTGATATTTACAATATAAGGAAAAAAACAATTTGACTTTCCGCATTTAACAAGGGTACGTTCTGTTAATGTACTTTACATTAGTGATGTAGTAAATAAAAAGCATTAATTGTCTCTAAATTCAAGAAGGATTATTTCATGTTTGGTTTTCAGATGATTATAATATTATATATTTTATATAATTACATATTATTAATATAGCATGTACTATATTTTAATTGCATTATATATTTATTTATACATATTTATGTAAAATTACATAGTTATTACATAACATAATTATTGTAATAGTATAAACTAAATGATGGATTGAAATCTAATAATGTATGTTGTCATGAAGAATAGACATAAATAACCTTCTGTATGAAAATTTTGTATTTTGGGCTAAAGAAGACCAGGCCTTTTTATTTTCCTTCCTCCTTTTCTGTTTTGCTCTTTTAAACATATGTTTCCATATGATGAGGAAGAAGAACACGTTCCAGACTAATATTTGTAAATGCCTCTCCATACGTGGCATATTATATCCCAGCTTATCTTTATTCTCATGACATTAAAAAGCTGCTTTGTATATAATTTGCACTCTATATATTTCTTTCCTTTTTTTTTTTTAAAGATTTTATTTATTTATTTGACAGAGATACAGCAAGAGAGGGAACACAAGCAGGGGGAGTGGGAGAGGGAGAAGCAGGCTTCCTGCTGAGCAGGGAGCCCGACGCGGGGCTCGATGCCAGGACCTTGGGATCACGACCTGAGCTGAAGGCAGACGCTTAACGACTGAGCCACCCAGGCGCCCCTATTTTTCTTTATATTTTCAAAAATCATAAATAACGATCTGCAATACAAGGAATCTGATCACATGACTGTAACTTATAGAGCTGGTACAGATCATTCTGAGGCAAATGTGCTCTTTGCTAATTTGTATTTTACTATCAGTGTTCTTATGCTTCTTGTTTTTGCTAATGGCTCGTCATGAGTATGTGGCTTAAATAGTATATGGTTTTGCGTTAAAGAACGTTCAGCACTGCACACTGGCCATGGGAGCCACTTGGCTGTGGGGGGAACAGTGGAGTGACAGGCCCTGGGCTTGTGCGCGACCCCCAGGGACCTCCAGTGACCTCCAGGGGCCACGTGAACTAGAATCCCATTTAGAGCCCATCAAAGTGGTTCTGTTGGTAACAAAAAATATCTTTATTTTACTGGTTTTAAATACAGACATTGAAACAGCTGTGTTTAGCGCCTTTGTTAGCCTGGACCCCCTGCTACAACCTTGAAAACCCCGGGGAATTTGTCAGCGACAGAGGACAGGCTGTTGTCAAGGCACGAGCGTTTGTCAGTTACGACGAGCCGGCAGGAGGGTAGCGGCCGCGGGAGAGGGGGCGCCCCAGAGAGAAGGCACGCGACCACCCAGCCATGTGCACGCCCTCCCCTGCTCGCCCAGCAGACCGGGCGTCTGGGATCTGGGACGCACTCCTGGATGGCTTCCAGAACCTGACCATGCCCCAGCCGACTCCACGCTGTTCGTGGTCCGGCAGGCTGCAATTATCAGTGACCGTGCTGAACAGCAGGAGGCATCGAGTTTTTAAAAATTTGGTAAATGTTCTCATCAAAGTCAGCCATCGTGTACGTAGTGTGGGGGTCAGATAGCTGCATAGGGCTTGTTATGAAAACCGGGCACCCCAAATACCACCCCTTTCTATTCCCAGCTCCCTGGAGGGAGCTACTTTTTCACAGTGATCTCTTGGCTATTTGAATCATCTTCTCCTTTAAAAAAATGTATTCTGTTCTTGTTTTGTAAATGTGCTCGTTCTCTCCTGTAACCAGGGACGGTCCTGTGGTCCCCTTTCTTTCTTGTATAGTTTCTGTCTCTTCTGACTGGCTTTTACCTTTTCCCCTTTTTGCTTGTCGGCTTGATCCGGTGCCTTTCCTATGAGAGGATTTGCTCAGACACCTGGAGCTCCTTGGCCATCGCCCAGATTTTGGGCCTCGTGAGAAAGTGTCTTGGAAGCCCTGTTCACATAGGCGATGCTTCTCGACCATGGGCTTTGGTGGAGGGTGCTAAGTGGGTTCTGTACCGGCCGGCACGGCAGGTGAGAGGCGGCCTCCGGGGCCAGCCAGCCAGCCTTCGGATCCACCTCTCCCACATAGAGCTGTGCATCCCTGGCCGCTTACTGAGTCTCCTCTCTCTATTGGCGTCCTCACTGGTGAAGCAGGGACCACTGAGGAGGTTATGAACTTTCAAAAAAATTATAATGTCTTTGGGACTGTGCCTGATACACAGTAAGTGCTGTAGGAGTGTTTTTTAGAATAAGTCAGTGGATACACAGCCACCAGGAAGAGCGTTGTGTGTCTTCTGAAGTGAATCTGCTGGAAGGTCAGTCAGGGGAGGCTGCCGGCATCTCGATTTCCTTCATCTCCACTCTCAACACAGCCCCCCACCCTCCTCTCAACCCCTCTTTACCCTCACGGAGTAAACACTTGGTTTTCGACTGAAAAGGAAAGCTGTCTGGGTGTCCAACCAGCTCTCCAGAGTGTAGTTTAATGCCACCTCACCTCCATGGGGCCGATTCTGCCAACTCTAGACCCTGAGGGCTCCGAGAAGGTTCTCCATGCTATGCGGCGCGCTCTTTGCTGGGTTAGCATCTACTTGCTTTGGGTCTGAAAAGTTGGTTACTCTCTGTCTCTGCGTTCCGGCTTTCAATATAATGTTGGCATTGTACCGTCTTGTTCTTTGTTTTTAAGATAAACATGACTCTCCTGTCATTTGAGTGGGGTTTTGGGGGGCAGCAGAAACTAGAGGGCTTAAATATCTTTAACTGAACACCCAAAGCTTTAACATCTACAATCTCTTTTATTTATTTATTTTAAAAAGATTTTATTTATTTATTTAACAGAGAGAGAGATAGCGAGAGCAGGAACACAAACAGAGGAGTGGGAGAGGGAGAAGCAGGCTTCCCGCGGAGCAGGGAGCCGATGCGGGGCTCGATCCCAGGACCCTGGGATCATGACCCGAGCCGAAGGCAGACGCTTAACGACTGAGCCACCCAGGCGCCCCTACAATCTCTTTTAAACAAGAACTCCATCCATAGAGGAGGAGACACCATCCAGGGAGTTTTTTACTCTTTCCTTCAAAAAAATAGTCATCCCAAACCCCATCTTTATTTTGACTCGACTCTACGTAAGAGTTATGTATTAAATACTAGCCTTTGTGCCTGAAAACAATTAGTGGAATGAATTTTCTTATTTTTATCTCAACTGTCTGTTTCCTGGATGATTATCCCTC
The DNA here is from genome assembly GCF_011800145.1 of Mirounga leonina. Classification (NCBI taxonomy): domain Eukaryota; kingdom Metazoa; phylum Chordata; class Mammalia; order Carnivora; family Phocidae; genus Mirounga; species Mirounga leonina. The sequence goes on from NW_023270274.1 coordinate 1,023,590, forward strand.
ATTAATCCCCACCCTATTGCTTTTTTAAATCATATACCAGCTTTTCCTTTTCTGTCTGTCTCCCGTACGATTCAGTCCAATATCCCGTTTTCCAGACCAGATCCTGCCTGTTTGGGTTTACCCCTTTCTTGTTCTCCCGTAACACTCCCCATGGGGGTATTATTCATCGAAAATGAATAAACTTTGGGCTTCCTCATGGATGTGGACCATGGTTTATTCATAGTTGTGTCCTTAAAACTTAGGGCAACAAGAGATAGTTTGGCTAAAATTAAGCAGTTGCAAAATTAACATCTGGGAACTAAAACAAAAACACTGACCTCATTCCCATCGGGCCTGTCCTTCTTTCTCGGCTTCCCTTCCTGTCGTCCCTCAGATGTTGTGCTGAGACACACAGGCCCTTCCCGGGTTCCTGAGCCCTGCGCAATCCCGTTGCCCTCCCCCACCTGCACTTTTTAGGACACACTTGGAAGCAGTCGTCATGGGCTGGAGTCAGAGACAGACGAGGCCTGGGCGGTTCTGAGCTCTGGAGCTGGGGTGGACTGCTGCCTGCATTTGGCCAGTACATGGGGCGTCCTCCACGGGCCTGGCTGGGAAAGCTCACCTCATGTGAAGAAGGACAGACGCTGGGCCTTCTGCTCCAGGAGCCCAGCTGGGGGTCTGAGGCTGGGCTACAGGAGTCAGACCAGGACCCTCTCTGCCAAGGCCGGGAGCCTGGGTGCAACAGTGCCCTCCAGCTGTGTTTCATCTCCTGGGGGTTTGGCGAAGCTTAACTGAGAGCAAATGACATGCGCTTAGCACAGTGTCTGGCCCCAAGCAGGTGCTCCTCACTGACTCAGGTGACTTCTGAATAGGTATTTGGGAAAGAGGGATGCTGGGGACTTGCAGAGTAACTTATAAGAAGTGAATTTTAATCCAGAAATTTGAATTTGAGTTTACAAGGAAGAGAAAGCATTTCAGTTTTTAGCAAAACTACCAGAAAATGGGTCTTTTCCCCAGGAGACTAGCTCACATGAACTCAGCAGGCCACAGCCTGCTCATTTGTAAATTGAGGGTTTGGACAAGTACTGACTCTTCCCCGAGAAAGGTTCAGGGTTCCTTGGGGAGCTGTCTTGGAGGGGCTCGGGGTGGGCAGCGCCCCATGGGGGCCACGTTGGGGTGCTCTGTCCCCTCCCCTGACCCATCTTGCCCAGAGGTCGCATCTCCAGTCTGCTCTGAATGCTGGGACTCTGCATACCCATCACTAACGTAGAGCTGGAGAGAGTGCTGGCCTGGCTGGCCTTCCAGAAAGAGAACTACTCACAGGAACCAAGCGCAGGGGCAGAAGGGAGGGGGCTCCCTGCGGGCCCCTCGCTGACACCCCTGCGCCGTAGACTCCATTCTTGGCTGCTTCACTCTCTGGAAATAGGACGTAAGGATGGCTCTCTTTCCATTTCTGATGATTCGCAAAATCTATGTGGTTTACTCAGCCGCCTTCTGCGCGCTGGCTTACATGCAGCTTAGAGTGTGGGACACAGACTGCATGTCTGTATTTGTCACCATCTGAGCCTCTTCCTTCCATCAGCTGTCGGCCATTTGGTGACAACACATCACGTGCTCAGAGCGGAGGGTTTCGGTCGGGAGCCGTTGTGCAAACCTGGCCTTCACTGTTTAGTTAGAACACATAAAATACTTCTCTGTATTCGAATAATACACAAATATTATTACAAAAAAAGCGCAGTGGGTTTGTCAAGAGACAACTTCTATCACGGGAGTTTAACGTATCGCGTGGGTGGTTCTTCCTCTCTTTTCCACACGATAACCCATAAGATCATGAGTAACAGATGTAACCTCGATTTCTGATAACCTTCGAAACTTTCAGGTAAAACTTTTGACAATGTGATTGAACATACAAAATATCTCATGGGATCCATGTGGACAGAGATGCAGATATTTCCTTTTCAGTAAAATAAATACATTTCAGAAGAGAAGCTTATGGGAATGTATTTTTTCCAGTTGAATAATTTTTCTCTATTACCCTTCATTAAAAAATATGAGATTGTTCTAGATTAAAATATTGGATTGTTGGATGTAATAAAACCAAAATTAAGGAAGAAATGTTCTTCTAAAATTTCATCAAATGATGGTGATATTCAAATAAAAGTCTAACAAAAAATTCTTAACTATGAAGCTCAAAATTCAGGGCTACATACAAGGTCACAAATAATTCAAAATTGAAACATACGTCATTATTAAACCTGAACAGCCAAGCTGCCCCCACCTCGCTGTGCACATCCTCCCACAGAGGCAGTCCTTTCTAGAGCAGCCACCCTGCCTAACCTCATCACCTGCCTCAACGGTCTTGACATTTAAATGATTCGTCCAGATAGCCACTCATGGCTCCTTCCCCAAAGCGAGTTCGCTGGCCCTGATAGCCTCGCTCAGTCTCCTGCACCCTTCCCCGAAGGGAGAGGAAAGCTCCCCAGGCTTATCAGGGGGCATCTTGCTCTTCTGGATGGCAAGTTCCTCTCTGCTGGATTCTACTCCAATGTGATCATGTGTTTATTTACCTCCTTGGAGCAGGTGACACTTTTTTTTTTTTTTTAAGGAACTTATAAAAATGCTGCTTCTTTTGAACCTTAATCATTTGTAAAGCCTTTCAAACTCTTTTACACACACACACACACACACACACACACACACATGAAATCTAGAACTCTAGTTGGAAGTTATAACCAAAAGAAGATATTAGGCACAAAAGAACAGCAAGAAAACTCAAATTCTTACGTTTTGCAAAAATGATTTATCCCTTTGTAAGACACGTGTTTCTTCCTGCTTTCTTGTGTCATATCATTTTTCATACCAGTCCTTCCCTGTACATCTTCTACTTTCCACTAAAATTGCCAGTTTAAATTCTACTCATTTAATTAAGCCCATCTCAATTGCCACTTTCTCCAAAAGACCTTCTTTCAATTCCCAAAAAAAGTAATCTATAGTCCTTAACTACCAAAACACTTCTAAAACTTTTCGGGGGGCACTAGCATCATACCAGGGTTAGATCCACACCCTATTTATCTTACAAGCTGAGTATTTGTGGTCAAAATTAGGAAAGCATAATAACATGATAATGGTAATGGGAACGCTCACAGAGCACTGACTGTCTAAGATACGACCTACGTGCTTCACAAATACCGGTCCGCAGGAGTCTTGCAACCCTAGAGGCAGGGACTGTTGGAGTCACCCCCTCATGGGACAGACTGAAGAAGGCTCTGCTACTTAGCAGCTGTGGGGTCAGGAACACATTACTTGACCTCCCCAGACCTCAGTTTCTTCATTGTTAAGTGGTATTATACATAAACATTCTCTGTATTTACTGTGCGTTTAAATGAAATTTCTTTCTATTCTTGCCAAAATGCTGACCAGAAAGACACTGACTCTATGGCAAGACCCTTTCCAAGAGGAGCTCCAAGCATAAGATCAAGACATGAAGACGATTGGGTGGGGTGGGGGTGAAGACGAATTTGGGGACAAGTGGAGGGGAAATTCAGAAGTGACTTGTGTGGTGTGGGGTGGCTTTTTTGAGGGGGGAGAGCCTTCCCAGCTGTTGGAGGATAAAGGGGAATGGTCACCACTGGAGTCCTGATCTTGCCCCCCGACCCCACTCCCACCACTGCCCCCAGAAGCAATGGCAGACACATGACAAGAGTTTAGTAAGGTGTCCATAGGCATGGTGTCACTTGGGGGAGTATCATTTGGGAAAGAATTTACATCAGTATGAGAGAATACAAAGTATATAATAAATTTAACAAAAGATGTGTAATGCCTCTACAGGGAAAATCATAAAACTTTATTAAGAGGTGCCAAAGAAGATTTAAGCCAACAGGGAGATAAATCACATCATGATTAGGAAGACTTAATATTGTGATGACATCAATTCTCCCCCAAATTAATGGATGATGCCCTTTCAAACAAAATACCGAGAGGATTTTGTAAGAAACCTGATATCTGTAGGGAACAGTCATGGGCCAAGAATACCTAAGGCACTTGTGAAGAAGAACATGAGGGAGGAGAAAATTGCTAGCAGGACTTCAGGACTTACTCTGAAGCTCTGGTAATTAAGTCTGTGTGGTATTGACAAGGTATAGCAAATTAACCTATAAAATAGACCGTTGCATGCTGTATGATTGATAGAATTTTGGAACAGAGATGGCAAAGGGTGGGGGGTGGGGAAGAGGCATTCTTCAATACAGGAAGCTGGAAAAATGATTATCTCATGACGAAAGATTAAGTTGGGTTCTTACATCTTCCGTAAACTCAACATGGATTAAGGGGTTAAATATTAAAAACAAAAAAACCTTAAGACTTTCTTTAGAAAATATAGATGAATAGATTCTCAGATCTTAGAGTAAGAAAAAATTTAAGACACAGAAAGCATTGATGATAAAAGAAAAGCTGGTTGAACTGGACTATAGGAAATGAGGAAATTTTCTTATCAAAACTCAGCTTAAAGAAAATGGGAAGTCAAGTTACAAACTGGAACAGATACTCTTGATCTGCATAAAGAAAGTATAAAGAACTAGAAATGAGTAAGAGAAGCATGTTCACTTCAATAGAGGATTGGGCAGGAAATATCAACAAGCATTTCACCAGAGGAAACACGTCCATCATAAATGTGTGAAGAGATTGTTCACAATTATTCATCAGAGAAATGCAAAATAAGCTATGAAGAGCTACTGTTCTACGATTGGGTTGCATTTTTTTTTTTTTTTTTTTTTTAAGTCTGAGACTTCCAAGTGTTAGATAGAATTGACCTCTTCCTAGGGATTTAGTTTTATATCAAGAGAGAAGTACCAGAGAATGCCCAAACATGAAAAGATCTTAGAAATCACCTGGTCTGTTGAATTTTATGCTGTGGTCTCTGATGTCCCAATGGTGTGGAGATATTTCAGAAGCCACTACAATCTAGTTCCCTCCTTGGTTCCAGGAAAGAATTCACTAAAAGCGAATAACCAACCTTTCCTTGATATTTTAACATTAACCAAAATTCTGAAGTGTGAGCATTTGTATCTTCAGTAAATAGAAATTTAATGGATTATCCACTTTGTAAATAAACATATTCTTGAGCAATTTACCTTAAGGTAAATATCTGAAAGATAGCAATATTTCCTATCACTTTACAATACCACAAAGTCAAATGAAAATAATCTCAAAATAAATGTTATTTTCATTTCTAAAATTACTTGGTTAAAAGGAACACACAACTTTGGAAAAAAAGATGAATGCCAACTAACAAAATACTTGACCAAACAATAATGCAGAGCAGACAAGATTATAATTTCTGAGTGGAATACAGTGGACTTAGAAGTCAGCAAGCTACTTCAATCTTTATGTTTCCTGACACACTGCAACTCAAAATTAGGCAACTTTGTTTTTGGCTACTTAGACCTTTGCCTACCCACCTCTCACTTTTCTCTTCCCCCACAAAATCTGTGTGCTTTATGGAAGGAAGGTCTTCATCTGGGGCCTCGGCAAGGAGAGAATGTGAGAAGTCAGCAGTAGTGAATTGGATGAGGAGCTGCATTTATCAAGAAAAGTGGCTCAGCCAGAGGATGTTTCTAATTTGGGGACAAGTTTTAGGTGGTGATTTCAAATCATTTCCCTAGTCTGAATCTTACACAAATGTGTGTCTATATAGTTGCTGAACAAAGCCAGAGCTGTATTTTGCCTCCCAAACAAAATCCAGGTTCTAAGAAAAACCTCAGTAAATAAATAGCCTTTAATTTAAAATATGAAATCTCTAGACATTGTGTGGGTAAAATCTGTAGGGTTCTGTGGAATTCATCACCTTGAATGAGCAGAGAAAAACCTGCAACAACATATTCCAAGGGTACATGGGACCCCCTTCAAGGCTCATGGACCTGGGACAAGTCTAGACTCAAGTTCCAGCTGATTTTAAAAATCAAGTAGATGAATTTCAGGAACAACTCTTTGATGCTCTCCCTGACAGCTCTTGTTTTCTTGACTCCTTTTCTGATATTTTCATGTGGAAAGATGTTCCTAAAATATTACTAAACTGGCCAAATGTATCACCTCCTAAAGATTATGATTTGCCTTTTACGGTCCAACACCAAAATTGTTTTTTGTTTTGGAGACCAATAACTGTGCCTTTTTTTGCCTATTTTGATGATTTGCCTCTGTGTGTGTGTGTGTGTGTGTGAAAGACAGACAGAGAAAGAGAATGAGAGGGAGTAACACTCAACTATTCCCACCTGTCCTTGGTAATTAGGAAGAACAGATTTCCCTCTCTGAATTTAAAACCTGTCTTAAACTTCTTTGCTGCTGCTCCATTTTTACTGCCTTTCAAGAGCAGTAAAGAAATGCTATTTTGAATAAGAGAGATTTGACCTTAACAGTAAATTCATCATTCTTACCTGCTCTTCCCAAAAGAGAAGTTCATATTCCCTTTTAAGGTAATCCCTGCATTTTTTATTTCCCCATCAGTCTGTCTATCCATCCATCCACCCATCCACCCATCCATCCATCCATCCATCCAACCATCCATCCATCCATCCATCCATCCATCCATCCATCCATCCATCCATCCATCCAACCATTCATCCATCAGTCATCCCTCCATCCATCCATCATCCATCCATCCATCCATCCACCCATCTACCCATCCATCCATCCATCCACCCATCTACACATCCATCCATCCATCCATCCATCCATCCATCCATCCATCCACCCTCCTACACACCTCTCTGTCTAACCTTTTCATGTTTTTGGCCCCACTCCATGTATGGAGGCACTGTGCTGGTTAAGAGCACTAAGAACTGATTAAGTCCAGTCTTGCTCCTCAATTTGCTCACAGTCGTACTGGGGAGTAAGTACCTGAAGTGATGAAAGAATAGAAGAAATTCCAAGAGAAATCTGCCAGATATCAAAATATTTTCTTTTTCCTGCAGTCTTTTTTTGGGGTGTGATATCAACCAATTCACTTTACCCTGGAGAGCAAGATAGAGAACTGGGAGCTGGACACACCTGCATATCTGTTGTTTCAACCATACCATGCACATTCTGAAATACCTCTCTCAGATCTGAAGTATGGAGACAGCCACACATCAGTTATAATAATTCATTAACTTGGAAGTAGGAAATCAATGACATATTCATTTTAAGAAAAAGAAAACACCATGAATAGAATGAGCCCTGGATACATTAGTTTCATCTAGTTGATTATTTGGGTGTCCTTGGTGAAGTCATTTAACACCTATGAATATCCATGTGTGGTTAATGTCTATAATTATACTTTATCTGCATTCCTAATTCCTAATGAGTTATTTTGAAGATCAAATGAGACAAAAAATGATGAAAACACTTTAGAAAGTATAAGGTGATACTAATACAATGTAGGAATAATTAATACTAGTAGTGATGTTAATAATAGTGCCGGTGGGAGAAGAAGACAAAAATAAAAAAGAGTGGTACTTTAAAACCAATGTACAGATAAATCCTGATCCTCCAGTGGCTTTCTGATTTATGCCATGGAAATAAAAATGTTAATATGTAGTAAAACCTCACAAATCCTGACTAATTGGGGGAAAGCCAATTTGAATTTCTGAAAGGTTTTAAAAGAAATGTAGCTCTATTACTTTAAAATACATACAGTAATAGGAGCTACTGGTTAATAAAATGCTATGCAGATCTCCATTTATAATTCGATTAGGATCATGTTTAATCATCACCAATTCATTAATTCAGTCAAATATCTACCAAATATTTGAGTGCTATATTTCAGGCCAAACACTGGGGATAAACAGAGAAAGGAGGTATTGACCCTGTACTCAACAAGTTCACTGTGTAGAGTGTGGTACTGACAAGCTCATGGGTCATCACTATAGAGTATCACAAGTATTTTTACAATGTAGGGAGGCTTAGGATGCTCTGGGCTCACTTAGGAAGGACATATTTCTCAGTTTGGGGAGTGAGGGAAGACTTCTCATAGAAAGTGGCATCTGTATTGAGACCTAAGAGGTAAATCGGAATAAGTTATAAAAGGCGACAGAGGAAGGTATTTGAAATTTGTCCTAATGAAAGTCAGACCATGAAAGATTTTCAAGTATGCATCCCAGATAATAGAATTTGCCCTTTGGCTGGAACGTGAAGAATTGATAGGGAGGTATGAGTCTGGGGGATGCGGGTCTAATTAGGAGGTGACCTCACTTTGGGTACAGGCAGCAAGGACAGATTTACAAAGATCAGGACCACCAGGGATTCACAGGTTGGAAGGAGAAAAGGATTTTGGTTTTGTAGAGTTTGATTTTGAGATAAATTTGGGGCTTCTGGGGGGAGACTTTTAGCAGGAAGATGGATGTAAAGAATTGCAAATATAGATTTAACACTGGGTTTCATGTCAGACCATCGGTTGCTGTGTTCCTTGACATGAAAGAAGTTTGTCTTCCTTTGGAAGATTAGCACAATTATCCAAATGACACATTCTTTGAAATCTGCACTATGCTGGTCCCATGGTAGCACTTGGTGATTTCTCCTTTTATGCGGCTTCTTCCACCCACCCCTTAAAAACTGTTCTCTGAGGTTCTGTTGCCTTTTTAATGCTTCTCCTCATTGTCCCTGTGCAATAGTACTACTTCTCAGGGTTTTCTCTGCCACCTATGTGGAAATCTCCATGTATGTCCTAAGCACTTCATTGATTTTATATTTGTGAATCCAGATGTCTAAAATAGTCTACTGGAATGTCTCCCAGGTTCACCATGTTCAAGACTGAGCTAACTGCTGCCCTTTTGCTCTTTCCAGTGAGGGTCCTCATCATGTCCTCAATTCTGCAAAGAATGAATCCATGAAGCATTGCAGGGTCTTTCTTCTCCCTTACTCTCTTGCTCTAAACCAGCCCACTGTCTCTTTTCCACCTCCTGCCTCAGGCCAGGCTAATTTTTTCTCCACTAGATGAGCAAATGTCATCTGACTGCTTACCCACCCTCTGTGTCTCCTCCACAAAGTCATCACAGCTGTAGTCAAGCTCCTCCTCTGTAAACTCCTTCTCTGGGCCTCCACTGGTGACAGAAATCAATCGATCAACCACTCACTTACCCCACACTCCTTGACCATCCTCTAAGCTTCCCCATGTATGACTGTAGCCACTTTTGTGCAGCCCCTCCCTGTCTTGCTAGTGATTCTAGCCTGTGTGCAGGCCCGGTGCACTCCAAGCTGGTATGTGTTTCTGTTCCCAGGCTCATGTCCTTCTTCCTCCCAGAATGTCCCTTCTTTCTCTCTTTATCTAAGTCATCCTTCAATGCTTAGTCTAAGCCACTCCATTGAAGGGAAGACTTCCTTTGACTCTGTCTATTCCTAGTGGGCTGAGGGCAGGCCCATTCTGTGCTCCCCTGTCTCTATCTGTAATATGTGCCAGATGCACACCTGCCACTGGAATTACCTATCTCTCCCACAAAACACTTGATATCCTGACATCATGGTAGCTTCATATCCTCCAAGCAAGTCACAGGACTGATGAAAGGTCATTCAGTGAATGTTCATTAAACTATGTTCTGTGGAAAGGCTTGGTTAGCAATGAAAATGGAATACATAATTTTTTAAAATAATTTCATTTGTTCTGTGGGTGAGTGGAAAACTTTTCTGTGAACCATGATAGAAATCTCTCCTACATTAATAACCTGGGTAAGTCAACAACCTTTGCCCTTAACCAATTAAAAAAAATGCCAACTGTTTTATTTTTAGCTTCCCACAAAAGTTATAGTCTTTCCTTTGAATTTTGAAATGAAATGCCTATTTAATCCTTATCAGTAGAAATGACAAATACTCTACTGAAGTTTTCTATCCAAGACTGATTAGTTGCCTGAATAGTCACAGCCACTGTGAGCTCAAGCTCATTGCAACATACATCAAATATGCTCACATCTTCATTAAATAATCATGTCACAGAATGATCGGTAAAGCCTACATTATAAATACATTCATAGAAAGAAATATCAACCTATGGATTAAAATTTCAGCTAAGGCTTGGAGAAACCCATGGAGTGATAGAGTATGGTTGGAAGTGAGAGATATACAGTGTCAATCCAGGTGGAAGGAACATATTATGTGAAGGTGGAGAGGTGGATATGAGTGTGAAGGACCAGGAGATAAAACAGGTAAGTTTGAGTCCAGAAGAATAACAGAGATTGTTTTGATGGGAAAGATATATTCAGTTAAGGAAGAGCATTAAGTCAGTCTGATAATAGCCAAACTGTGGAAGGAGCCGAGATGCCCTTCAACAGACGAATGGATAAAGAAGATGTGGTTCATATATACAATGGAATATTACTCCACCATCAGAAGAGATGAATACCCACCATTTGCATCAACATGGACGGAACTGGAGGGGATTATGCTAAGTGAAATAAGTCAAGCAGAGAAAGACAATTATCATATGGTTTCACTCGTATGTGGAATATAAGGAATAGAACGGAGGACCATAGGGGAAGGGAAGGAAAACTAAATGGGAGAAAATCAGAGAGGGAGACAAACCATGAGAGACTCTGGACTCTGGGAAACAAACTGAGGGTTTCGGGGCGGAGGGGGGATGGGTAACTGGGTGATGGGCATTAAGGAAGGCACATGATGTGATGAGCACTGGGTGTTATATGCAACTAATGAATCATTGAACATTACATCAAAAACTAATGATGTATTATATGTTGGCTAATTGACTTTAAATTAAAAGAAATAAGTCAGTCTGATAAAGTCTGATCTCATGCAGAGGCTGTGCAGGGCATTTGGACACCTGAATACTCAAATGATGTGATAATAAGAACTAATACTTATATATACAATGGAATATTACTCAGCCATTAAAAAGAATGAAATCTTGCCATTTGCAATGACATAGATGGAACTAGAGGGTATTATGCTAAGCAAAATATGTCAGAGAAAGACAAATACCATATGATTTCATTCACATGTGGAATTTAAGAAACAAAACATGATCATAGGGGAAGGGAAGGAAAAATAAAATAAGATGAAAATAGAGACGGAGGCAAACTATAAGAGACGTTGAACTCTAGGAAACAAACTGAGGGTTGCTGGAGGGCAGGTGGGCAGGGGGATGGGGTAACTGGATGATGGGAATTAAGAAAGGCACATGATGTGATGAGCACTGGGTGTTATATGCAACTGATGAATCACGAAATTCTATTCCAGTAACTAATAATACATGTTAACTAAATTGAATTTAAATAAAGAATAATAAAAAAAAAGAACTAACACTTATTGAGAGTTTATTCTGTGACACAGTCTTACTTAATCTTTATAACACCACTGAGGTAGCCATGATTCCTACCCCATCCCTACAGGTGAGTAAACCAGGGCACTGTGAGGTTAAAAGCATTTCCATGATCTTAGGGATGATAAGTGGTCGAACTGGGTGTCAAGCCAACTAGACCCTGGACCCAACACTTTTATCCACTATCCTGTGAAGAGAATATTTTGGGGCAAGAGCCTATATTCATGCACAGAAAGAAATGGAAGAAATAGAGACCAGGAGTGGGAGACCAATTTTAAGATAATAAAGTTTTTGACCACTTGGGGCAGAGAAGATATAAAGAAAGGAAAAAATATCTTTCTAAAGTAGAAGTTTTATCAGAGGATTTTAACTTTTTATGGGTCAGTCAGCCTTCTGAGAATTTGATGATGCTGCAGTCTTTCTTGGTGGGTGAGGCTATGATATTCATGTGCCACCCACTTTGTATGCACATTCAGTTTGGTGAATTCACAATCACCCGGGGCTACTACTCTTCTAGGTCGGGAATCTCCAACTGAGGCTGTGGGATTGAGAGGACCAGGTTGTGGAGGAACAGGCAGTATAAGGCCACGTGTAATCCCAAGTACTAAAACTGTGGGGTTCAAACCATGAGAATGACAGTTGGAAGAACGAAGGAACCAAGCTTTGCTGCCTGTGTACATTATGTCATTCAATTACATATGATTCAAAGGCAGCTGGAACTACACTCTGAATTACATCCTTTATGGCAAAACAATAAAATTAACCATTTCAGAACCACAGCCATTAACCATAGCCATGGCATAAACTGAAAATCATCCAATCCAGAGAAACCACTAAATTTCCATCAGATAGTGAATGTCTGCAACTCTTTGACTTGAGGCTATTTTCACTACTTCTCCTCCTGGTTCCATGATGTAATAGCCAGAAGCTGGCAACATTGAGTCAGAGAGATTTGATGGGATTTGGAGTTTCATGAAGAGTACCATCTTCAGGGCACAGTCAGTATTTTGTCTGAGTGCAGTTTCCTAGGAAATCTCTATTCTTAGAGCATGGTGGGAGGAAGACTAACTTCAGGGTACTACCAAAAAGTAGCCAATGCTGCCTAAAGCAGTGACTTCAGATGAGGCTGACAGGGGCCTGACTGAGGGTTGAAAGGGAAATCCTAGAGAAACCCCAAGAACTAGACAATACTAGTGAGCTTTGGAAAGCTCCGGCACATCCTGGGGTCTAAAACACTGTTTTCCTGCATAAGGCTATGTGCATATCCAGGAAAGATGTACGGAAGGAAAGTCACTAGTTGCTCACCTCTGGGGGATCTTGAGACCTATAAGAGTAGGGAGTGAGGGCTAAGCCTGTCTTATAAAAAGCCTGAAGTTGGAAGGCATACTTTCTTACATAGATCCCTCTGACAAAGAGTAGAAGATATTCATAAAATGCATTTAGGAAAATCCAAGTCATCTTTGGCTGACCACTATACTGACCAGGCGTGACACCTAGGAAACCAGATATAAAAATAAACAAATGAACAACCAAACCCAAGAACTTAAAAAGAAAAGATATCAAGGAACTTGGTGGCCATACCATGAAGGGTATACAAAGTGGATAGAATTTAACAAAAGGAGTGCAAGATAGGTACACTAAAAACTACCAAATATTGTTTCAAGAAATAAAAGATCTAAGTAAATGGAAAGGCATCCCATGTTCATGGATCAGACTAATCTACAGGTTCAGTGCAGACTCCATCAAAAGCCCAGCTTTTTTTTTTTTTTAATTCGTTTGTGTATTTTTTTTCCTGAAATCATTAAGTTGATCCTAAAATTCAAAGGAAAATGCAAGGATACAGAATAAGCAAAACAGTCTTGGAAAGAAAAAGCAGAAATGGAAAAACCAAGTTCCCTGATTTCAAAACCTACCACAAAGAGCTAAAGCAGTAACCCAGACTGTGTGGTACTGGTTTAAGGACAGAGACATAGATCTATGGAATACAATTGAGAATCCAGAAATGAACCATCATATTTATTGTTAATTTATTTTTGACAAGGATGCCAGAACTATTTAATGGGGACAGGACAGTCTTTTCATCAAACAATGCTGAGACAATTGGGCATCCACATGCAAAAGAATGACGCTGGACCCTCACCTCACACCATATACAAAAGTGAACTCAAAATGGATCATAGATCTAAATGCAGGATCTAAAACTATGAAATTTTTAGAAGAACACATATAAGTAAATCTCTGTGACCTTGGGTCCAGCAATGGTATCTTAAATATAACACCAAAACACAAGCAGAAAAAATGTGTCCATTGAACCTTATCAAAATTAAAAACTTTTGTGTGATGAAGGACACCAGCAAGAAAATGAAAAAGCCATACACAGAATGGAAAAATATTTGCAAATCATCCACCAGACAAGGACCTGTAGCCAGGATATGAAAATGATTCTCTGATGCAAAAATAAAAAGACAACCTCATTTAAAAATGAGCAAAGTATTTGAATCAACATTTCTCCAAATAAGATAGACAAATGGCCAATAATCACATGAGAAGATGCTGGACATCATTTGTCATCAGAGGTGTATAAACAAAACCACACTGAGATAGCACTTCACACCCATTAGGATGGCTATTATAAAGGAAAAAGAAGGAAAACAGCAAACGATGGCAAGGATTGGAGAAATCAAGTCCTCCCACGTGGAAGGCTGGAATGTAAAATAGTATAGCTACTTTGGTTAAGACCATGGCAGTTCCTAAAGATGCTAAACACAGGATTAACATACAACACAGCAATTTTGCTTCTACCCAAGAGAAATGAAAACATAGCCATACAAAAGCTTGTACATATATGTTTACAGAACCATTATCCATAATAGCCAAAGTGTGGGAAAAACTTAAATTTCCATTAACAAAGGCATAAATGAGGGGCTCCTGGGTGGCTCAGTCATTAAGCATCTGCCTTCGGCTCAGGTCATGATCCCGGAGTCCTGGGATTGAGCCCCGCATCGGGCTACCTGCTCTGGGAAGCCTGCTTCTCCCTCTCCCACTCTCCCTGCTTGTGTTCCCTCTCTCTCTGTGTCTGTGTCAAATAAATAAATAAAATCTTAAAAAAAAAACCAAAGGCATAAATGAACTGTGGAATATACCTACCATGGAATACTGTTCATCCATAAAAAGGAATGAAGTTCTGATACATGTTAGGTCATGGATGAACCTCAGAAACTATGCAAAATGAAGAAAGCCGGTCACAGAATTTCGTACTGCTTGATTCCATGTATGGGAATCACCCACCACTGGCAAGCCCACAGAGACAGAGTGGGTTAGTGGTTACCAACGGTGCGAGAGGAGGATAGGGTCATGACAACTAATGGACATGGGGCCTCTTTCTGGAGTACTGAACTTTTCTAAAATTAGATTATCATGAGAGTTTCCCAACTCTGGGGATACATTAAAATCATTAGATTATATACCCCTAATGGAGGAATTTTACAATATGTAGAATGACTCTCAGTAAAGGCATAAAAAATACGAGTTTCCACTGTAGAGAGAACAAGGGATAAAGTGGGCTCTTTCTCTTGCCAGGGGCATCTTCAGTTTTTTGTTTCTAAAATTCATTAGTGGTCATTAAAATGCTCCGGGAACAGGGAATGGTTCTTAATTCCTACTTTCCACTCTGTTGGTTGCCCCTCAGAGAAGTCTCTGCAGTGCTCTAAGACGGCCTGACCAGATTACTTCCCTGATGGTGTCGGAATCACACCCATGGGCTCAACTTGGTGGCACCATAGGGCCAGGCGGCTCTTACATGTTTTGAACTAAATTAACAAATATGGTTTCATCGTTCCTTGCTGGCCGTTTGTTTGTACATCAACCCATTCATTCACCTGGGCCTTCAATTACTTATAGACATTTATTGAGCTCTGTCCTGCTTCATTTTTTTTTTTAAAGATTTTATTTATTTGACAGAGAGAGACAGTGAGAGAGGGAACACAAGCAGGGGGAGTGGCAGAGGGAGAAGCAGGCTTCCCGCGGAGCAGGGAGCCCGACGCGGGGCTCGATGCCAGGACCCTGGGATCATGACCTGAGCCGAAGGCAGACGCTTAACGACTGAGCCACCCAGGTGCACCTTGTCCTGCTTCATTTTGAAACATCTCTGGAAAAAATTCAGGAAATCAAGAGTCTAGTCCCAGAGGGTTGGATATGCTTCTCAAACTCTTCATACCTTAATTTTCTCTAATTTAAAATGGGGGTGATGATCAAAAGGGATGATAGCACCTATTAATTGGCATGTTGCGAGGATCTAATACTGTCAATGCCATATCACACACAGGCATACACGCACACGCACACACACTCACACACACACACGTACACGCACTCACATGCCCACACTCACATGCAGGCACACTCACACTCACACGCACACTCACACGCACACTGACATGTGTGAAGTGTAACAGAGCATCCCATGAAATGCTCAGTAGCACCTGGGGCCCTTTCACCAGCGGAGAAACTGAGACCCGTGGGCTTGCTGCAGTTGGCCCTGCTCCTGGAGGAAGCGCCAGCACTGGGCTGAACCAAGCATCGTCTGATCTAGTGGGGAACTTCAACAACATCAGAGTTAAGTCAAACTTATTTGTTAATCTTTTGAAGAGTCATTTAAAGAGCATTCTCATTTTTTCAAGTTTTACATCAGCAAATGATGCTGAGGATAACAACCTCAGTCATCACACGTCTTGTCCTGGTCTTTAAGGCAGGACCACACATCAGAAATTCTGACCAGGGCTCTGCTGCCATTAGCCAAGAATGCTTGTTTCATTTTAGGAATAGTTCAGAATTTATTTTGGAATTAATCACAGAAAAAGAAGAACAACACCCCCCCAATGTAGCATATAACATTATAGCATTTATATTAATAGGAACTATCATGTGAAAATGCTTTGTTGAAACTTAAAAATCAATCCTTAGGCTTGCGAGGGGTTATATTTCCAGAAATACTGTACTGCGATTTTGTTATCATGCTATTCACGTAGCCCAAGTTCACATGGGGTTCAGGCTTTTTTTTTTTTAACCTTTCAGAAAGCGAGGCGACCTCACTAGGCTTCCCCAGCTGGAAAGGGAAGATCATTTCCTGATTGGGAATAAAATCAGTGGCTTTCAGAAATACTGTACTGCACAAATTCCATGGCCTGCCGCCCGAAGCAACCTTCTCTTTGCCTAGGACCCAGCCCTGCCTGGGGCAGAAGCGTATCAGGGGAAGCTGCATCTGGCCCTGCGTAAGCCAGCCTTGCCATCCTCCTGATCAAGATGCAGTGCAGGTACTCTGATACTGAGCCATCTCAGAGAGAATCGGACGCCTCAGCCTGGCCCCTGCAAAGCCATCATGGGAATCCAGAGTCCTGGGCGGTACACGTGAGCTGTGAGCTTGCTCTTAGAGTGACCCCACTGTTGCTGTTGGGAGCAATGCAGGCAGGTGTCTTCTGGGTTTTCACACACTGTAAGCCAGCTGGAATACTTCTGCTTTGAAGAAATATCCACCCTACCCAACTGCTGATGCTTGTCTCAAACCTCTAAGGCTGTGAGGCTCAAGGATGCCAGTCCTCACTTAGCTGTGCCCTGAGGAGCAATCAGTTGATTGACAAGTGTTGCCAGCCAGTTAGATTTGCTGATATGCAGTCTGGCTGGCAGCAGTTGGGGCAGGGTTCCCTCCCTGCCCGCTGGAGGGAACGGCCACCGTCAGCAGTGATCTGACAGCTCTGTCATCACCTTTTTCTGGGTGGGACAGACACAGGCAGCCTTCCAGATGACCTCATCCATGACACTGGCTGAAGCTGGGCAGTTAACTACCTCAAGCTGGCCGTAATTTTACTCATCTCCTAAAATTGTCAACCACTTCTTAAGGCAGTCACTCCTGATAGAAAATTGGTTGAGCTGGAATCTGGAATCCTAAGATTTGCAGAATTCAGCAGTAAGAAAAAGGGGCAGGCATTTGCATGCTTCAGAGGAGAACAGGATTGATGCCAGGGTGATGGGAAATTGGGGAGACGAGGGTCCAGGCAGAGGTAAGTCAATAAACAAAGAAGCTCATATATGGACTACCTACATGTCAGAAGGGCATCTAACACGTGGGGCATTTTGGTGGAGAGTGAAAGCGGCAATGAAGAACAGAAAATTCAGTTCCTGCCCACAAAGAAAGTGTCAGACGGTCATCACGGCTCCGATGACCCCCACCTCCGGCCGTTCACACCACGTGGAAAGCCCTTCTCTTGGTGAACCCTGGCCGAACGGCCTGCTGTTCCAGTATGAGCTGTGGCCGAAGGGGAGGTGATGCCCCTTTCCCGACGAGGCTGCACTAGGCGGGTGAGTGTCCTCTCGGAAAGTGGCAGAGGCTGGTCTTCAGCCTGCAGCCGCTGAGGAGGGGAGGCCCCGGCCAACCGCCCGTGTGGGACTAACTCCACCAGCACGTCCGGAGTGAGCCGGGAGGTGGGCCCACCCAGCTGGGCCTTGCGAGGATCACTGCCTTAAGAGACCCTGAGCCAGAGGGGCCGTGAAGCGGTCCCTGAGCTCCTGACCCATGGACACGGTGAGAGAAGAGACCCGTGTGATTCCTAAGTCACTAAACGTTGGTGTAACTTGTTCCCCAGCAATAGACAGTGAGCACAAGGTTTAACTGCGAAAGAAAATAATTAGCAAAATAATAATCTGCATCCTAACATGGTCCAGCGCTAGAGGAGCCGGCCCTGGTTGTTACCAGTCGGACACGCGTGTCTCGTGAGAGGCCCGTCAAGTGCAGGATGACCGCCCTCCTCTGCCACCTCTGCGAGCGGCCCCACCAAAGCTGCGCTCTCCAGGCGCCCCTGGGGCTCGGTAGGCTCTTTGACCAAGCTTGCTCCCTTGTCCCACTGAGGCCGGACTGTGCAGTGCCTCTTATCTCTGTAACTCGTTTCCTTAACTGTCCCTGTTTTTCCCGGACCCGCATTTAGGAGCTATGGCAACGGGGCTCTCTTTGCCACCATCCTTCCCGCTCACTCCACCCTACACACCATTAGAGGGTCAGCGTCCTAGTTCTCTGCTCTCCCGTTGGCCCTGACTTTTCTGTCTTGCTCATGTTTGCTCAGGCTTTCCAGGGACTTGAGATGCCTCCTTGTGCATCTCTAGCTCTTGAACCTCTATTCGTCCTTGAGGCCCAGCCCATCTATAATCTGCTACCGGCCACATCAAGTCTGCATCGATCCTTTCCTCGAACTCCTGATGGTTCCCCCTCGCTGTGGACTGTTGCAACAAACACCGTACGCTCTTCTTACAGACCGCTTGGCCTGGTCTGCCTTTGATTATGGTTATTGAGGTTCTTATTCTTAGCTCTGTGCATTTCTCCAAGTCCCAAACAGAATAAATCTTATCCATAATAGTACCCCGAACGCCTCACTCAGTGCTCGGAGCATAACGATAACGAGCACTCAGTAACGTTAGTGGGATTGAATCTTATTCACAAAGTCCTACTGTTTAACGTCCCCACTGGAGCCCAAACAACGAGGCATGGAAGCAGCTCAGTGGCCAGCCCAGGGACTGGAATTAGCCCGCGGACGTCGCCCTCTGACTCTCCCCCCATGAAGACTTTGCCCCATTCCTGCAGATGTCCTCCTCCCACACTTGGTTTTCCGACTCATGATTTCTCTTTTTTTCATTTCCTTTTTCCCGTGCCCTGTGCAGATAGACTTGTCCCAGAAAAGAGTCAGTGGGATCTAAACCCCCATCCAGTATTTCTTGACATAGAAATTGCACAAGTTATTGCTACTATTTATATTATGCCCTTGTTCGGGTTTCTAAGAAAAAATGAAGGAATAGGTCCCAGTGATCTTATTTCTTAGGGTCCTGTGTTTAGAAGACTTCTCTGTCTTAATGATGAAATATTGAAACTAAGAGATGCTGAAGTGCCCGGGGGCCGGCATCACTGGAAACGGTCTAAGAAGGCACAACGCTCCAGTGGTAACACACGCACTAGACGCGCGTGAATAATAGAGCGTGAACAATCCTTCATACTGTGGCAACAGAGCACTCAGTCGGATGATTGCGTTTTTTTTTAAGATTTTATTTATTTATTCATAAGAGACAGAGAGAGAGGCAGAGGGAGAAGCAGACTCCCCGCTGAGCAGGGACCCCCCCCCCCGACGTGGGGCTCGATCCCAGGACCCTGGGGTCATGACCTGAGCCGAAGGCAGACGCTTAACGACTGAGCCACCCAGGCGCCCCAATGATTGGGATTTTAAACCAATCAGCATAGTAAGGGATATAGATTCAGACTAGAAAGTAAAATTTGAATTGTATTATTTTAAGCATTCTTATTTCAATATTACAAATTTGTACTTATGCACCGTTGTTACTGAAGGAAATGGGTGAAGAGTAAAGCGAATGGTTGAAAAATATACAAAGTAGATCTGACCCAGAAAGAAGCCCAAACCCTAGGTCACTCTGCTCTGTTTCACTTGGCGTATCTCACTCTGCCCTTCGTCTTATCATTGCCACGTACGTTCACGTGGCACTTCATAGTCGTAAAACACAAAATGTCTCATACGTGCAGCCGCAGAATAATCACGACAGGCTTCTGGAAGCAGCCCCATCTCCCTGCCTTCCACGCGGTCCAGGGCTTGGGAGGCACCAGGCTTGTGGGATGTGCTTTCTCAATTATTCTCCGCTGATGGAGTCTCAGACAAAGGGCTTAGGTAGTTTCTTTGACCTTTCACTTATATTCTTTTATTATTTGTTACACATCCACGGTTTTCCCTCTCCTCTGGATGCTTTATGCAGCGAATGTCCATGAACATGTCTATGCGCTCCTACCCCCGGTTCTGGTGCTGCTTTGTTCTACCATGCTCCTTTTACCTCATGCAGGTCACAGCATTCTCAAAACAAAATCAATGTATCATGCTTTAACTTTGTAGGACAAACCATCCTGGACTTCACAAGCTCCACTTCCCGCCCAGCCCCGGTTGTGGGATGCCTTCTGTCTCCCCTGTGACCCCCACCGTCTGGAGCATCTGGGGCTCTGTGAGTTGGTTCCTATGGCACCCACAGCCGGAGTCCTGCAGCCGACTGCATGCTCACACCGGTTTGCTCCCTCTCTGGTTGTATCCCCTGCATTATTGGGATCACCCTATTAGCAGGTGTTACAGTGCTGGGCATGCGAGATTGTTCTCTCTTTCCCTTTTTTCTGAAGATTTGCAATGTCAAGGGAAGCTAAAGCATACCGTGCGCATTACTAAAAGCTCTTATTTGCATTGCTATCCTTCCCTTCTACTGTCTTTGGACAATCTCACTGGAGGAGGGTTAGGGACCACACGGAAGCGGAGAAGGAGAGGCTCTAAGGTGGGCCCCTCCACACTCAGGCTTCGGAGGTTCACACTGCGGGTCCATCCGTGTTGCAGTCACTTTTAAGTAAACTGAAGGCCTCCCTTAATTACAGCAAAAATCTCCTCTGACATAGGCGAGGTTGGCTTTTCAACATGTTTTAAGAATCTGTAAAATAAGGGCTTGATCCTAAATAAAACATGATGCTTGCTGATGGCCCTGGATCTTCACCGCCGCGATGTGCGGTGTCAGCAAACACGGTGACATCAGTGTTCACTCCCTCCTGCAGATGACGGGTCTGGATTGCGGATGTGGCTGTGGTCGGGAACGGTTCCATCCCCTGGCTGTGTGCCCGGCAGGGACCTCCGGGAGGGACCAGCGTCCTCAGCAGAGGCCCTGCATTGGCTCTTGAACACAAATCCTCACTGTCAGTTTTGCTGGGGACTTTGTCCCTCCCTAGCGGCCGGCCGCACCCGGCTGCAGGCCCCGCGGCAGGTGGATGCAGGGGCGCGGGAGGAAGGGCGGACTTTGTGGGCGGCGCCCCCAGAGGAGGCAGGCTGCAGACGCACTCTTGCCGGGTGGCCAGGCCTGTCTCGGTGGCCGGGCCCGGCACTGGCTCTGCGGGTGCCCCCAGCCTGCTCCTCTCCCTGGGGCGGCTTCTGTGACACACGGAGGGAAGCGAGCTGGGGGTTCGCTGGGCTTTGTCTTTAGCCCTCGCCTCCCTGCCCGTGTTTCCTCTCACCCTCCCCGGCGCTGGTGGCTTCCCGGAGCTTGCTGGTGTTGGATGTCCTCGTAGAAGAGCTGGTCCGAGCGTGGCCCGGACTCTCGCTGGTGTGGGGATTCGCACCTTCTGGGGCTGCACAGTGCAATTCACACAGGAGGCAGCCTGCCCCCCACGTGGGGTCCCTTCAGGAGACCACGGCTACGGCTGGCCGACTCTCACACCCCGCGGCCCTCCAGGAAGAAGGCCTGCTGTGCTCTGGGGGGCGGGGGGTCAGAGGAAAGCCACCCTGACCTGCTCGGCCCTGGGTCAGGGGCTGGGTCTTTCCTACCATTGCCTCGGGCCGTTCAGCTCCCACTGCGTATATCCTTGAGGTGACCGTGTTGTCCTCCTCAGCTGCAGCGCAGGCGTCCTGAGGACAGAGTCCGTGCTCACGGGCCATCAGGACCTCGCACAGTGACGTGGGGGTGATACAAAGGGCAGTTCTGGTCCCGAGCTCGGGAGCTGACAGCGGGTGCTCACAGCCGAGGCTCGTCTCCGAAACAACTCAAGGAGCGGGGAGAGCCCGTGTCGTGGGTGGGGGCTTTCAGTGCTCGTGTGACTTCCCCACGGTCATGGAGACGCAAGATCGGAAGGCGGGCTTCCTGGCTTCGCCACAGCCCGGTCTCCCTGACACTCACTGGGGACAGATAATATTCTAACAGCCAAACGTGCCGATTCAGGGTGCCCCCAGCCTCTTCTTCTCATGGGCTATGTTTCAAGAGATAGACACTGTCATTTTAACAAGAGCACTACTGTGTGTGTTTTACACAACCTGAACATAGAAGAATGTGACTTGGACGTTAAACCAGTTGTCACATAACGTTGGAACCTAATACTGTGTGTCCCACCATCAAGGCAGAGTTCAAGCAAACGGTCATATTCGACTGTCCTGAACCACGAGTTTTGCCGTGTTCTAGAGACATTCATGGCGTTATAACCAGGGAGGAGGTGGCGTACTCAAGGGACCCAGAGGGTAGAAGCCTGGAATTCTGCTAAACATCCTACAAAGCCCAGGATAGCTCCCGCAACAAACAATTATCTGACCCGTCGATTTCCCCCGTTAAGGCAGGATGGCCTTTGCAAACACAAACGAAGCAGGAAGAACCAGACAAAGCCGTGGCTTGCCAGCCCGGCTGGGGCAGTTCTGACGCGCAGTCGCGTCCGGGGTACAAGGCAGCAGGGACGGTGGGGTGGCTACACGCTTTCTGTCTGTGCCTCCACACAACGCTGAATCAGGCCTTGTGGCGTTCTGTGGCGGGGGCGTGTGGTGGCCACGCCGAGAGCTGGACGCCCCACAGCAGACCTCGCCCCTGAGCCTCCTGAGAGGGGGCAGGTAGCGAGTGAAACCGGCTCTGGATCTGCAGGAAGCGCATGCGGCCCCCGGCTAGCCCCAGCACCTGGGGGCCCATCTCAGGCATCCGCGATCGAAACAGACAGACGGCCCCTCGCTCTCCTGAAGGTCTGACACCCGCCTCCTTCATGCCCTTTTCTTGCACCAACATGATTCTTGGGCAACACGGTCATTGCTCCATGGCTGGCCCACCTGGGAGCGTCATTGTCTCAGACTCTCATGAGCGTCTCGACGTGTCCATCAGGGAATCCTCCATGTGCTAAAGTACCGCTCGACACTGAGCTTTCAGTCCTGCCACAGGACTGTTTGCTCCAGTTTTGGACCCATTTGCTTTCCTTTTGTGTGTGTGTGTGTGTGTTTAAGTAGGGGTGATAAGAAATTAGGAAATCATCAGCTAATACAGAAAAGCTTCAGAAAGGTTCGTGGGAAACTGATCCCCAAACATTATCCTTAAGAAAATTAGTGCAAAGAACAATGGGCTTCTCACATCCACGTCCCACACCTCTGTTCATGGACCCTTCTCCGTGCGATGCCGTCCCCGCGCCTCCTCACTTCCAGGCTTAACAGCTCACTGTTGTCCTAGTGGGGAGTGCAGACATGCACTCGTCCGTTTTGCTCCCTTTTGAGCACCGATGCTAACAAATTAAAAGATGCTAACAAATAGCATAGCCATTCCCTGCCGCTAACCCAAGGCGGCCAGGCAGCCTGCCAGCATCAGACGACTCGCCCCAGCAGGTGGACCCCACACAGGCGTGCAACCGAGGCTGCGAGGTTCAGAGTCTACACAGCTCTCGGTGAGACCAGCAATCTTAGTTTACGTGTTTAAATTATGCCGTTTTATTTTCTTCCAGGAACCGAGTGGGCAGGTCTGCCTATGAGCATAGACAGGAAATACTGGAGCCTAAGGAAATTGCAAAGACCTAAGGTCATAAGGGAAGCAGTATCTATCACGTGGGTCTGGGACCCGAAGCCCACCATGCTCTGGGCCCGCAGCGGGGCTCAGCATCACCCAGGAGGCTGGCGGTGACCAGGAGCCTTGGCTTCTCCATGTTTTGTCTCAGGGAAGGGAGGGATAGCAGGAGGAAGGGGAAAATCTCTTCCAGTCTTTGAAGCAAGACAGGTTAGAGGACAGGGGAGGGTTCACTGCAGCACCCAGACTAGGAGAAATCACCCCAGAACAAGGACTGTGCTCGGAGGCCTGCCTGGGCCCATAACGGTGGACAGTGGACACCGCTGACGGACAGCAACAGCTCAGGGATCTCTGGCTGTGGTGATGCATGATATCAAGGACCAGACGGTCTCTCCTCCCACCTCACCCCGTGCCCCTGTGCATGTCAGGAAGATGTGAGCCCCTGAGAACTGAGACAAAATCTTGAGAGAAAGGAGAGGCCCAGCAAGACGGGAGCTTAAAATGAAGGACAAGTTCTAGATAAAATGTTATTAATACTTGCACGCACACGAAAGAGATAATGGGATTCACATTTTTAATCCAGCTCTCTGTGCCAGATGCGTTTGCTTCTGCTTCTCTCTCCTTCACGGGCGCCATGTCTGTCCTTGACATTTACTCTTGCTTCTCCTCAAGCAACCCATCCCCACTGGTCTCTCTGTGTCAGTCCTGGCTCAAAACGCACAGCAGGGAAGCACAGAAAGACGTTGCCACAGGGGGCACCTGGGGGGCTCGGTTGGTGGAGTGTCTGACTCTTGATTTGGGCCCAGGTCATGATCCCAGGGTCCTGGGATCGAGCCCCTCGTTGGGCTCCCTGCTCAGGGGGGAGTCTGCTTCTCCTGCTGCCCCACCCCTGCTCTCTCTCTCTCTTTCTCAAATAAATAAATCTTTAAAAGAATGTTGCTTCATGTCTTCACAGCGACCCTAAGGCTGGATGAATTGTGGACCTAATGTAAAATATATATGCCACACTTCTGATATTAAAGAAGAGAAAAATAGTACAACAGTGCACACACTAACCCCATGCTAGTCGGAGCACAGGCTGCCTGGGGCCCGGCGGCCTGACAGCCCAGCTGGGCAGCAGGCTTCGGGTCAGGTCGGGCCGACAATTCCGCACCTTCAAACTGGTTGCCTGGCTCTTCAATGGAGTTGGAGATAGAATCATAATCTTAGAACAATTCCTGATTAAATTTGAGCGATGCTTTATACATCAGGCCTATCTCTAGATAGGTCCTGGAAGAAAGTGAGTTCCACATCCAAGATTTATAAAAACCACACGGGCGTAGTAGATATTCTCTCGCCCGTGGGCAGGTCAGTGACCAGCATGACCGGGCACAGAGCTTCCGTGTCGGGACCGGGCCCTCCTCTGCCACGTCCTGTCCATGGGACAGCCTGCCCCTTGCTTAGCCCCTCTGAGCCCGGTTTTAATATAGGTAACACGAACTTTTAATTATTAATTAACTGTGAGTTCTCTCGGGTGTCCAGACCCACCTCCCCAGGGTTGTTGAAGGATTAAAGGAGGTAATGCATGTGGAGTACTTCACATCAAGTGCTTGGAGGTGCGTGTGTTCCGTAAATTGCGAAGTGGCAGCCAGGGCGGCCTTACCTCATCTCGCGGGGTCACCAGTCATAACCTTTCTCAGAAAGCAGCATCTGGGATTAGGTTTCTCCGTTCCAAACACTTCAGTGGTTCCTGACTGCCAGACTCATTAAGCTCCCATTCTGCATCCTGTGGCCATGCCCTTTCTGAGATCACGTATGCAAGAGAGCGTCCTTATCCCCCACTTTATGTCGCCTGAGTCCCTGCTGGCCTGTGTTTACACCACCGCTGTGAGGACTCGCCTGAACCCCTAGACCTCCCCTTGAAGGAATCTCGCTTCTTTGTGCCAGATGCTGGCTGAGTCTGTGATCAAGAAAGGCTTGAATAACACCTCACAACTGTGATGAGAATTAGCACCCATTCCTTAGTCTGAGAGCCCCTGATGAAACATATCTCGATATTTTGTAAGTTAAATTTTTGTAGGTGAGTTATTGATGTGGTTCAAAACCAGGCATATTGGGGATCTCTGGGGAAATGTCTGCCCTGTGGCTTCCCCTCACCCGCCCGGCTCTCGGCCCCCCTGCGCACGCACCCGTGGTTCCGGGCTTCTCACACAGCCCCCCAGACGGCTCTGCAGAGCCAAACAAAACAGGTCCCCGTTCTCTCCTTTTTATGGCAGAGGTGGTCATCTGCACACCGTCCTGCTCTTTGCACTCTCCACTTGACATTATAGGTTGAAATGTGGAGATATATATAGATAGATTTTCATATAAACACACGTTGGAGATTTAGTTAATTCGACCCTAAAGCACTGAGGCCTGGGTCAGCTAAGCAACTGTCCAGGGTCACAATGCAGCTCACAGGTTCTCGCATCTCAGGAGCACCTGTCCCCACACCACATCCAACTGCAGTCCGTACCTGGATATAACGTCTAAGATAGCTTTCCAGGTGGATATTAGTCAGTACGAGAGTCCTGTGCCTGATAAATATAAGCAGCTTAAAAATAAATTATATTAATATCACATAATGTCATAAAGTAAAAAATACCTCCGAACCCCTGTAAAGATGAGCGCTGTGTGCGGGGAACGTGTGTTTAGTGCTAATTGAGAATTCCTTCACGGCAGAGCCCGCGGTTGCTATGGACACCATCCCCAAGAGGAGGGTTAGAACATTTCTCCACACGTTCGCATGTGCCAGAGAAAGTCTGCATATTTCCCCGTTAATTCTCAAAGAAATCTCTGCGTGTGGTGACTTACATGTGAGGATTTAGATGTTGGGGTGAGAGAAAATCTCACCCAGCCCTGCGGCAACGTGGCCATGAGACAGATACATTCACAATGGCCTCCACACGGCCCCGAATTTAAAAAATTAATCACCCCTCGCCGGCTCGAATGAGCTTCGGGCTGCCTGTGCGGGGCCGGCTGGAGTGCCTCACCCCTGCCGGGCCCCGACATCCCGGTCGGGGATGCCTCCTGGTCCCGGATGGGGACGCAGCCAAAGGCGTGGCCGCGGGCTGAGAGGAGACGGCCCCTGAGCGACAGCCTGGCCACCAGCCAGGGACAGAACAAGGGTGTCACCTGACCCACCGAATGCTGGGAGATTCGGTCGGAGGGAGCCTTAAAACAGCCGCGTCCCAGGGGCGCCCGTGTGGCTCAGTCGTTAAGCGTCTGCCTTCGGCTCAGGTCATGATCCCAGGGTCCTGGGATCGAGTCCCGCGTCGGGCTCCCTGCTTGGCGGGAAGCCTGCTTCTCCCTCTCCCACCCGCCTGCTTGTGTTCCCTCTCTTGCTGTGTCTCTCTCTCTCTGTCAAATAAATAAAATCTTAAAAAAAAAAAAACAGCCGCATCCCGGCTGGGCTCCACCACGCAGGGCACAGGGCGGGTGGGGGCACAGCGCTCGCCCCAACATTTACTCAAGGAGCCGGTCAAGCCCAGCACGTGGCCCTGCCTCCCCAGCCACCCTTACACGCTTGTGCCGGAGAGTGGCTTGTGGTGCAGATGCTGGGTTTCCTCCTTGGGGAGAAACAAAAGCAAATGGCACACGGTCTGACAGGCAAGTGTCACGTTGGGTCCTTTGGGTTCGGGGAAGTGACGGGGGCCCTGGAGGGACTGGCTGACGGGAAGCTTCCGCCGTGGCAGACTCTGTGACCAAGGGGTTGGCTTCTGCACACCCCGCTCAAAGGCAAGCTCCACCTGCTTCTCGATGGAGCTGCCCGGACCTCCCTCCGGCGCCTGGGGCTGCCTTTGATGATCCTTTTCCAATTAGGGGCTCTCGATGGTGCTTGCAGGAATTGGTTTAAATGGCCTTACAATTTTTGATACTAATAGAACCTAAAAAGTCATTCTTGTGCAGTAAGTCTTTTTACTAAGTCACAGAAATGAAAACAATGTGCTGTTCAAGGTATGTGATGACGATGCTGGGTAGCCGGGCTGGGGACTTGGCGAGCTCCACGTGCACGATACCACCAGACAGGAAAGCAGTCCGCCGGCCATAGGCAAACACAGCCCACCACAGCCCGCGACACCGTCCACACAGGGGCACGATCCCCGACTCATAACAGTAAAACTCTCTGAAGGTGGGAGAACTATGGTCTGAGGAACATCGAGGTATTGGACCCAACTACCATATTAGGGATAGAATTGGAAAGTTAAAATTTCCAATGGGAATTAAATATTATTTAACTACTTAATTGGGGGGAAATGGAAATAGTGGCATTTCAGTCAGTGAGTGGACGCCACATGCAGGTTAAGGTCCAGGGGGTCCCAGACGATGGAGGCAGAGGTGGCCTCCTAGGGACGGAGGCGCGGGCACGGGAGCTGGTTGGCCAGGGACAAGCACGTGTTCTAGACGCCTCAGGCCTTTGTACCAGTTACCTGTCGGATGCCTGCCGCTTTTCAAGGCCTTTGTCCAGTCTTTATCATCCCCTGAAGCCATGACAGCAAAGCCTCGGAGGCTAGTGTTCTACTGAGCATCATTCTCTCAGGAAAGGTCTTGGCTGGGGCCGTCGGGGGTCTTCATGGCTGGGTGGGTGGGCCGTGGAGAAGGGTTTGATTCTGTCCCTGGAGAAATCAGTATGGCTCCTTACTCCCACCCCAAGTTCTCAATCCTTAGCAATCACTGCTCTTATTAAAGGAGAAACCTCACCACTCCAGAGCAGAATCTCAGGTCATCCTTCCCGTTGATAAAATCCCTCCATCGGGGCCATCAAGATTATTAATGAAAAGAACACATTGGATCATAGGTGTAACACATTTTATCATTGGAAAATTAGCTACTTATTTTCTCATATTCTGTAATGTCGTCTACTTTTATTTATTGGTGATTATATTTTATACCTAAGACAAGAATGACTCCATTAATCTTCAGAAAATATAACTGAATAGTGTAGTTTTGCAGAAGCTCCCATGTGATATCAGTTGGAGTAAATAAGGATGCCGATGTGGAACGTGACAGATCTGCTCTGTGGACCGCTCAGGACCCGTGAGCGGGGGACTGCAGACCAGGGGGTCGGAGATTAGGAGGGGATTTATTGCCCAACCACCAGGAACTGATGTTAATTCATGATGGCAGGGGAACAGTTAATAAAGAAGCCTCATTCTGCCCCAGAGTAGAGGATGTCTGTTCCTCTCTCTTCTCACCCTGAACTTGGGAGGAATAATAAAACTTTGTTAACACCCTGTTTTTTCTCTTCTTCATTTCTGCCCACAGCATATGAGCAATTGCTTTCTTTTTGTGTTCACTATGCTCTTATTTTTAGATTTTTTTATGACATGAGGTTTTTTTTTTTTTTTTTTAAAACAAGACTGTATCGGCAGGGACTGGGTTAATAGTGATTAGACGACATTTTCCTTGTAAAGTTTTCAAATCTTTTTAGGAGGAAGGCATGCTATCCTCTCAAGAATTTCTGATGAATTACTTTTGTACTTTTGCATATTTGTGAAATGAATAGATGTTTGGAGAGGTAAATTGTTCAGAGCCTCTTGCCAGATCTGAGGGCCCCAACAAATCACCTTATGGAACAACATGGAATAGAGATGGAGATTTGTATACGCCTACTGTGGTTCATTTCAGGGAAAACAAACAGCTTAATGAATTTCGGTAAAAAGATTAGGCTAACTATGTGTGCTGCATTTTTATATCAAGGACAGGATGGTTTATTAAGATAACTAGGGACTCTGCATTCCTTAAAGCAATTCTTGGTTGAAGCTGAGAGCCAGCCCTCTGACTTGTGTAGTGTGTGAGGGGGCAGAGACACACGGGGTCCCAGGGCAGAGCTCCACGGGGCCGGCAGAGCGTGACAATGTAGTGGAGACCTTCAGGCACCAGTCCGGAGTCCCGAGCAAGGACAGCATGTGTACCTACTTCCTTTGGAAACCTTTCAAGTTTTTCTTTTCTTTCGTTTTTTAAATAGGGGGAATATGCTAGACAGAGCCAGATAAAACATGTTAATTGTCACTGATTCCTTTTGTCCTTTAACCTGGGCTGTGCATTCAGTATAGTTCCTATTCATAAGACCCTGATTAACATGAGTGAAAGCTCATTTCAGTGAGTGAAAGCTCTCATGTTCATACCTCCATGACCAAACCAGCTACACGTAAGTATTCGGGACACGCCCTCTCAGTGTCTTGAAAAACAAAATAATATAAGCGGTTGATGCCCTGCCCCCATATTCTGTTGTCGGGATGGCCCTTTGACTGCCCCGAGGTGAGCTGTGGTGGCCGTGGGGCGGATGGTGCAGGTGGGACCCCTCTCCCGGGTCAGCTGTGGTCTCTGCTGGGTTAGCTGGCCCAGGACAGGCTGAGAGGCTCATCTACAGAGCAGACAGCATCTCGTCTGCCTCCCACGGCCGTGGCAAGAGCCACGTTACGCGTAAGAACACCTAGGAAGCAGGACCTGTCACATAATGCAGGAACAATAGTGGCGGCAGAGAAGGAAACAAATTATAAACAGAAAACGTGGATTCTGAGATGACAGCGCAGGTATTGTCAGGGGCTCCAATCACTATCAGGCCCCACCAACGATGTCAAACAGGATCCACCTTGCATACGCTCAGGCGGGGTGCTGCCCACGATGGCCCACGGGCCAAATCCTGGCCCACAGCCTGCTTTGTGAATAGTCTAATTGGCACATAATGTGCCCTTCATTTACATTTTGGTTGTGGTTGCTTCTGTGGGACCATCCACCTCGCAAAGCCCAGGATATTTACCATCTGACCTATGATGGGAAGAGATGCCTGCCTCTGGTGAAGAGCCAAGCACCCCCCACCCGGGACTGCTTCCCGGAGCCGCCGGTCGGGACGGGCAGGAGCCAGCCTACGCCCTGGGACTCGAGCACGAGCTCTAACAAGACGTTTAACCTGTGGTGTCTTCTCAGTGTTCCTCATTTCTTGCCCCCACTGTAACTGCCAAAACTACAATAACAGAACAATTTATGACCAAACAGGATTATGCGCTAGTTTTCAGAGAACGAAGGACCGTGTTTAAGTTGTTGCTAGTTCGGACGGAAGAGGGATTGTCAGGGCAGACTCTAGGCCTTGGGGACCGCTGTGAAGGAGGCGTGTTCCCACGGGGGCATCAGACAACGGCTGGCGGCGCCCGGGCTCTGGGTTTGCATGAAGGCATCAGCCACTGACCCCACAGCGGCTCACGCGATCCGAAGCCCAGTTCTCAGAACTATGGGATTGAGGTGCTTCTTGAGGAACGTCCAGTGAGCCTCCAAGTTCAGAGTCTGCGTCTGATCATGTGTCTGAATTCACGCCGCACTAGCCACGAGCCGAGATTCAGTCTTACCAACTTGGCTAGTCATTCTGGGAGGCACGGGGCATGGGGAGAAGCAGCTTCATAACAGTTCAGGAAGGAACACCGTATTCAGAATGTCTTCACGTTATGAGCCTGCACGTGTGTGGCCCTCACCCGCACCGCCACTCGAGTCCCTGCAAGGCCATCCTCCAGCATAGACGCTGATGACATTGGAGGGATGTGGGGAAGAACGGAGGGGCCGTGGCTGTGCGCCCACAGCTTCGTCCATTGTGCCAGATATCAAATTGGCTTCTTAGGAATGGACTCAGCAGCCAGGCCCCCAGTTCTGCAAGCACCTCCATGCAGTGTCACACTGAACAAAACACCGCTCTATTCTATCCCTGGTTTCCTCCGGCTTCCCCCTCACGCTCCTGCTGGGCTGTTCACCTGCGTCCTCTCTCACTCCGACGGTCCTCCCCTCCTTGGATTACAGGCTTCCCGAGAGCTCCTGGGGACTGGACAGAGGCCTTCGGGCGTCCCTGCTTTCTCCTTCCGCACGAACGGATGCCAAGGCCACTGGAAGCCATTCCTTGGCAAAGGCACTAGAGAGCAGGATTGCTTGAACCCTGGTGGATGCCAGGCGTCTTATGATCTGAATTTCTGCCAAGACGGCTACACCCCTTCGCATAATTTTTCTTGTGACTTCTCACTTGTTTGTTATCATTATTATTTTATTTTGGTTTACCCGAAGATATCTGCCACCTCATTTTATAATCTTTGCATTAATTGCTTTTTTCTTTTTAGATGTTGAACATCTATGCTATTATTCAGACTTGTGGACTGCATTTGTACGTCTCCTTCTGCTGACATCACACCGTGCAGGATGGACGCCTGTGCCTGGGCTTCGGCGAGCAAAGGCGCCCATTTTTCCGGGTGGCGCACCTGTGTCCCCCCTCGTCTGGCAGCATTTCAGTGGTTGTCCTGTCTCTACACCAGAGACATCAACACAAGGGCAACGAGGTACCCCTCAAACCGTCCGTTCTTAATTGCTGAAAGTCTGTGGATTCCACTTCACTGATGTCAAAACTGTCCCTCGGAGATCATGATAATAGCCGTGGAGAAGCACACGGGAGAGCTGTGATTGCAGAGCCCTAATTAGAAATGCCGGCTCCACACTTGTCGTGAATGTCCCTGAGGGACGCCCCGCGCCAACTGTGGGCGTCCACCCTGGAAGACGTCCCCAGAACGGGCCCAGGAATTGTCAGCATGCAGAGGAGTGCACACTCGGCGGCCGAGGCCCTTCCTGAAGGCCGGTGTCGCCTCACCCAGACCAGGCCGGGGTCCCACCCCAAAGGGGGAGCAACCCCCGGGGCACCTCCCATGGCTGAAGCAGGGCCCGGTTGGCAGCCCATGCTCCTCGTAGCTGTGAAATGAGGGTGCCCAACCCCAAAGGGCCCAGGCCTGTCCGTCCTCCCCCTGGGGGATCTTTCTTAGGACGGTGGCCCTGCTCTTGTCACGGAACTCCAGACACGCTTGGACCGCAGCTGCCCTGGCGTCTCCACCTGGTGTCCAAGAAGGACCTCCAGCAGAGCCGAGGGTACCAGCTGGGCCCCGCCAGCCCTCCTCACGTGCTCCTCTCCCGATGTGGAGGCTGAGAGGGACCAGGGGCGGAACGGGGCAGGGGGCGGAGGCCGAGGGGGACAGGGGTGGAGGGGTGTGGGCGGCAGAGGCAGAGGGAGGTGGGGGGGAGGAGGGCAGGGGGCGGAGGCCGAGGGGGACGGGGGAATGAGGCAAGGAAGGTGGGGGCAG
>NW_023270274.1:1056449-1099503 GCF_011800145.1 Mirounga leonina
GGGGGCGGAAGAGCTTGTAGCAAACCGGTCCCTGACACGCACAGGGATGGTGATGAGCATCACGGGTGTTCAAGGAATAGGAGCCAAGTGCATGTCTTAGTCTCGAGAACCTGTGGGTCAATCCGGGGTTGTGACATGAAGGCACATCCGGAGACCTGTCGAACAAGGAGAAGTGGCGCCTGTCACCCTGTGTGTGCCCTGAGACTCGGGGGGCGGCGGGGGTGGCATGGAACGCATCCCCAAGTGATGCGCTGGCCATCTGCTAGGACAAAGCCATCAGAGATGATCAAGAGCAGTTGGATCTCGGGGGACTATTTCCCCTAATCATACACCTACGTATACACAGCTCAGCGTGTGCACAAGGGGAGAAGGTGAAGCAGTGAGTGGAGGTGAAGCAGTGAGTGAATCTGCGGAGAGCCCCGGCCCGGCCCCCCGTCTGTGTGCGCTCTCCGCGCCCCATGCTGGACGCCCTCCTCCCTGGGTCGTGTATAACCCCTTGCTTTTCTCCTCACTCACGTGAAACACCGCAGGAGAAACAATCCCCACGCCCAAATAAAGGCCTGTTCTGGATTGTTCTCCAAAGCATGTGGACTTGGGACCATTATTTCTTCGCCAGCTTCCTGAGAAGAGAGGGTCCCGGTCAACGAGAATCTGACAAAGAAGCCAGAGAGATGGAAGGGGATTCCGTCTGACACGGGGTGGGCCGTGGACGACACAGCCCTCGCCCACCCCTCCAGGCACAGGCGGCACAGCGTCTGCTTTTCGGATTGTCTTACTCAAACATATTTATCAGAAAACAAACAAAAATAAACGGCCACAGTCTCCACTCTGACCCCCTCTGCACGGGAGTAAGAAATCCCAGAGGGAGAGTTTCTGCCGGCGGTTCTCAGGCGTGCGCGCACGTCAAGGGATTAAAAACAGCATCTGAGCTTGGGGGGGTGTGAGGAAGGGGGAGCAGTGGGCACCTCTGCTCTGTCCACTTGTGTCCCTGGGCTGGACAGCATTGCCCGTGGGTAGCGTGCTGGTCCTCTTTTCTTGAAACCAAAACTGTACGTTTCCTCTAAAGCAGAAGACCTGTCTCTCAAAGCCCAGAGCCCACGTCCATAATTCCAAATTGAACAAGACTGTGTTCATTTACTTATTTATAAAACCAAGAAATAGTTAAAAGAGCTTAAAGGTAATCATTGCTTAAATCTGCCACCCAAAATTGACTGCTCGGGGGAAATATTGCATGTTTAAAATTGGTCGTCTAAAACTAAGTTACCAGCAAACAGAGTTCATACATTTTTATATATAAAGAAAACGGAGCTTACGGGCATCCTTCTGTGAAGAGCTCCCTGCACACCATAAAAAGCACTGGTAGGTATTAGGCTGGGACCAGGTGGTGGCTCGATCCTGGGCATCAGAGCTGTGTCTCTGATCTCCTGGGGTCTTGTTAAAATTTGCAGACTGTGGAAGGGGCCCGATCTCTGCATTGCATGGCTCAGACGGCCCCTGCAGCACAGGTGGATGTCCCTTATGGACTGCATCTGCACAGCCCCATCACCAGAAAGGTTTTGGTCACCATGGGCCATCACGACCCATTCAGCAGCCCTGCCTTTCCACCAAGCCTTTTCTCCTTGGTGGCTGCTCGTGACGAGCGGCTTCATTTTGAGTCTTGAGACCCTGGCTTCAGATACTGGCTCCAGACTCTGCGACCACGGGCGCAAACATCCGCCACCGTGCTGGGATTACAGTTCTCGTTTGTGAAACACCCGCTATCTGCTGACAGCCGCGGGGACAACAGGGAGCACCTCGCACGGTGCCGGGGCGTCGCTCGAGCCCAGGAAGCGTTTGCGCCGCTGCCGGCCCTGTCGTCAGGATGCCCGCGAGGGGGCCGGCAATGGCGCCAACCAGGGGGCTGGGGGGAGCCAGCAAGGGCCGGTCTGGCCCCTCCTGAGTTTGGAACCGAGTGAAAGCAAAGGGGAAGCGAGGGACGAAGGTCACACATGGCTCTATTTCTGCTCGAGCAGAATCGGAGGCTGCCTTGGGCGTCTGGCCCGACAGGCCCCTAACTCGCCCCATGCGCAAGCCTGCCCTGCAAGCTCCCTGCAGGGTCTGGGCGTGGTGGGGGCGCTTCTCCAAAGCAGAGCGCAGCGGCCTCCCGAGGGCGGGCAGCGCAGTGCCTGGGTCAGGGGGAGGAGGTTCTGGCAGACGCGCCGGCAGGAGACGGGACGTGGAGCCGGTGCTTTCCCGTTGCTGCCCCTCACCGCTCCCCGCCCTGTGTGCTGGATGCGCCGGCAAGAACCGGCCCGTCTTCAGGTGAAAACTTGCTCAGAGCTCTCTTTCAACTGCCAGCCGCCGGGCCAGGCAGGTTCATGGGACCGTTTCATTTCAGCTTGAGGGAAGTTACTTGTTGCCCCCGTCATACGGACGAGAAGAATAAACGCAGAGATATACAGGCCGAATCCGAGCCAGAGGGCTGGGCCTCCCAGGAACTCGGCTCAGACATCAGGCCGATGGCAACGTGGCCCCAAGTCCCAGGGCTGCCTCCCGTCTAGACCGGAAACAGAAGTCCTATGATCTGCCCTTACCGGCCATTTCTTCCTCACGGGGTCCACCGCTGACCGGAGGAGAGAGGTCCAGGGTCGTTGTGAAGCCTGCTGCCATTTTGTCCCGAGTCCGTGGGATGTTGGCAAACAACAGACAGGGACAGCCCTCCCTTCCTGTCCCGACGACCATCCCGTCACAAGTGGGTTGTGCAGATCTGTGACGACACGCCGTTCCTTCCTCGTGGCACTTGTCACACTCCGTGATTAGACATCTATTGACTTTTCAGATGCTTCACGCGTGTTTATCTCAGGAGATGGTGAATGATTTTAAAGCAGGAGTCATGCATTTAGTTCAGTCTCATACGCCCACTCTGGAATGTAATAAGCACTCAATAGATCATCGCTAGGTGAGTGAATGAATGAATGAACACATGCATGATGAGAGGGAAGGGAAGAGCATGGACACACAGCCGGACAGTTGCTTCCCCAGTGCAGTGTCCAGTTCTGCATCGGGCCTTGAATCACGGTCTCCGTTCCATGGCTGCTCACTCGCCTCCATGACCCCCCTGGCGTACCACCCTCTGTCTCTGGTTTTGATTTTTAATCTAAAATCAGAATATCTACGTCCCCTCCAGCTTCTAAAGGCCCGTCTCCACAGCTTCGCAGACTTGCTGAATTCTTCACGCACAGCGGGCCCGCCTGTCCCTCTGCTGGGGACACACGTCCTCCAGACACCACGTGGCCTGCTCCCCGCTTCCTGAGTTAACTAGTTCACTTAACCATCACCGCTGTGCCCCCACCGGCCCTCCTCCAGCGCTCCCTGTCACGCACACCCAGCTTTCCTTCTCTCCAGGCGCTGAGAGCTTCCTACACTACAGCCCAGTGTGTTCTCCCCAGCACTGCTCTCTGGGAACCTCCAGCGGGATGCCAGTGCCCGCGTTCCTATCGCCTCTTCCCGATACGGCCCCAGCACCCAGAACAGCACATAGCAGGTGCTGAGTATATCTGTTCTTAATAAATGAATTGATGTAACCTAAGGGCAGGGACTGTGTCCCCTGGTGTCTTTGTCAAAAGCTAAGAGAACCACAGGCCAAGTGCAGCTGGTGACTCCTCCGTCGTGTTTATGGGACTCAGAAAGCAAGTGACCACACATAGAATGCAACTCTGCCAAATACTGAAACGTACCCAAAAAAGGCCCATTCAACTGAAGTTCCAGATCTGTGTTGAGTGCCCATCAAGTGCCGGCCCGGGCCATAGGGACAGACGGCGGGGAAAGAGGCTGCCTGGGCTTTTTGCAGCTCACACTCTCGGGGACGGGGCGCTCGAGGAGATGGGCCTCGGGGACCCCGGGCCATACACCTGATGTCAAGGCTGCCAGGAGCGCAGACGTGTACAAGAGGATCAGACGCTTGGGGAGGGCAGCCTGTCCAGTCCATCAGTGAGGACGGGTGCGGCCGAGGGATCTGAGGCATCCGTACAAACTGTGCCCTCCAGCATTTATCACGGGCTCCCTGTCGCTTCACTCTAGGGCTGCAGATGAAACAAGTGTGTAAGAACGGGACCATCCAGCGACTGGCAGCCCCCGGGGGAGGCCTTCGTCCTGGTTGCCGTTCTGAAGCTGCTCAGACCCCCACGATGTGGGGCCCTCCTGGTTCCATCTTCCTGAGAAAGTGTCTCTGGCATCTCTCTTCACTGGTGCTCACGCTCATTCTTCAAACCCAGACGCTCCTCACAACTGTGTCTCCCTGATCTCTGCCCCGGTCCCTGGAAGATCTCAGCCCAACAGTGGCTCTGATTCCACGGACTCACAGTCCTTGGAGTCACGTGCAATCACACCTCTTTCCACCTTCCACATTCAGCTCCTCTGCAGATCACGTATTAGGTGGGTCCCTAGGAGCCTGACCTTCTGGTACGCTCGCCCCGTGGCCTCTCTCCTGACGCTCTGCCAGACGGGGGAACCTCTCGTGATCGGTACGATGCAGCCAAAGTGGTGCCTGAGGCCCCGGGATGCCTTGCCGCCTCCACGAGGGTCCACTTAGGAAGCCAAAGCATGCAGAACTTCTGACCCCGAGCCCACCCTGCCCAGCGCAGCACACGATAGCAGAGCCAAGGGGCCGCGTGGAGAGGGGTGCAGCTCCCAGCCCAGTGACCAGACGTGACTGGGGCACCACCTGGGACATCAAACCAGGCACCTTCCGGAGCCCCCAGCCACACCAGCCATCCATCAGCCACGGCACGAGTGGCCACGGGGAGATCCGTCCAGCTGGGTGCAGCCCACCACGGGGGACGGTTGTTCGACACCACTAAGTTCAGACGGACCTTTACGTGGCCCCTGATCTCTCTGACCTTGAAGCCCTTGGTCTCCCACCTGAACCAGGCAATGATTTCCCAACCTCTTCACTCACGTCCAGTGAGTGAAAGCAGCTAGTCTCACAACTCAGAACAGGAGCAGCTCATTTCTTTACAATAAGAAATATCTGACAGAAAGCAGTGATGAAGAATCACGAGAAAACCAACCAGATAAAGTTGCCTGATGTGGAGAAGGGGCCCCCAGAGCCCGCCCACGTGTCGCCCAGGTCCCCCCGGATGTGGGCACACATCGTGTGAGCATCCGTGGCCGCAGCGTGAGGTGCTGTGGCTGGCAGGACGGGAAGCCCCAAGGGAGCCAGGATGTGCGGGGACCTGTGCAGAGACACGGCGCGCCCGTGCGCGAGGCAGGCTGGAACCAGGGCCACGGGGCACTCGGGCACAACGTGCGTCTGCTGGCTTTGGATGCAACTTTCCCTAATCCTTACTGTTCTCGGTCAGTTACGTTCACTGGACAAGCAGGATCATCAGGGTAAAAAGTGAGGAAACAATATACATACGGGAATTAAGGGCTGGGTCACGAAGAGGAGGCGCCACTTGATACGAGGAAAGTGGTGACAAAACGACAGAAGCAGCATCAGCAACGGCGGGAGCGTGGGAAGCTGGAAAGGCAGCAAGGGCTTCTCCTCATGTGTGCTTCTCACCACGATTCTGCTCGTGCTGGGGTAGGGTCTGGACACAGTGACGAAATACCACCTATGGACACACACGTGCTCACGGGGGCTCCCGCGGGTTGATTAGCTGGACTGCGGAGCCACATTTTTGCTCTGTATCTCCACCCAGTCAGTCAGAGTGATGTCTGGGCTCCCGTCTCCACCGAGGCTGTCGGGACGTCATGAACGGGGCCACAAGCGTGCCCTGTGAGCGAACGGCCCAAACCGGGATGGGAAAGGGACGCAGAGCGGAGAAGCGGGTGGGACCCGACAGGCAGCACGTCCCAAATTTTCTTCAAGATACTTACAGTGGAGAATTGGTCAAAAAATTTTAAGCTTAAGTTCAAACATTCTTATCAATAAAATAACTGGATAATCATATCGTAATTAAAACACTAATTAAAGGTAAGAAGCAAAGTAATTGATACGTAAAACCTGAAACTGTTTCTTCAATATTATCATGAGGTATAAATAAGGCTGCATGAAGTTATCAAAATCAGTGATTCCAGAAATTCCAGAAGAAATCCTACTCAGATATCGAGCACCCATAATACCAATGATAAGGAGGCCCCGATTTAAATAAAGAAGGGTTATGAATCTGGCTTTCACGGTGGGCTGCCACTTGACATAACTGAAAATTCCATAGATTTTTAAGTACTTACTGAAACAACAGCAAATTCTGTCCACAAGAGCCCCCTTGGGACTACCAGTCAATATAAAATAATTCCAGCCCTTTTTCTTGGAGTTTTTTTTTTTTAATCAAATGATATTTGGATTGCTATGGCCGAAGGAAAAGAAGCGTCTACATTTAGCAGTCATTAATCAGATGCACTCCCTCCCCACCAAAGATGAACAGCAAGCATCCCGTGCATACTCTACGACACTGTTTCGGGCTGGAGTACTAGTGCTTCCGTGGTCAGTTAAAACAAGGGAAACAGAACGGGAAGCCATCTCTTTGAGAGGGGGATGTCTAAGTGGGGGCCACCCCGAGTCACACACAGGGCACGTGTCAAGTTAGAGGTTCAGCCACGGGGCTGGATACAAATTTGAGCGTGAGGATACAGCTTCTTGCTGGCTGGGTACGCAGTTACACTGAAGTCTTACGCTAATCCCAATCACGGCCTCATACGAACAGAAAGTTATGACCACGAACACCTCACAATCGTAGAGAAAAGATGTTTGCAATAGCCAGGCAGAAACGGGTGAGGATAGTGACCCACTGCTGGGAACAAACAGTAATTGTAAGAACACGGTGCTTTAAATATCACAAAGTGCTTTTAACCTATATAAATAGGCACTTAGGAATTCATGTTTACCACAAATAAATAGTAATCTGTGAAAGATGTGGGGTAAGGTAAAACTCATAAATATCTCATTTTATTTGGGAGTCATTAACCACTAAGCAATTAAGGGAAACTAAAAATTCAGGTTTTGTGTAATGAATATATTAAAAATTTATCTCAATGCAGGACACTGAATTATGTCTTTGAATTCTAAAACATGTTTCATGGATTAAATGATCATTTTCCCAGACCGTAGGAAAACATTTATCTTAAGTCCTACAGGAGAGGCAGGATGGCCTGCCATGTAGGTACCTCCTGGGAGTCGAGGCCAGCTGGGTTCAAAGCCATTTTGTCACTTATTTGTCCCTTGCTGGTGACAACAGTTAACATTACAGTTGGTTAGCGTGAACGCACAGCACCCTGATACCAATTTCATCTTGTTGGAAGTAATACTTGAGCATGTAAGTTTTTATGTGTGCATTTTCTTTGACCTAATTGTAAATTATTATTCCAAATATCCAAGCTAAAATACATTAACTTCTGTACAGATTGACTGTAAGGTGCACATTTTTAAAATTGATGACCGTTTTGGGTGACTTATGAGAAAAATACAGACGGAAAGAAGAAACGTGTGTGTGAGTGAGTGTGCATGTGTGAGTGTGTGTGTGTAAAGAGAATAAAGGGAATTTAGATGATCAAAAATATCTGAGGAAAATAAAGGTGAACCCGAGCGGTTGTCCCAGCTCCACAGATCGAGGTTGGGACACAAGTCTTCACACGGCACGGTCAGGGGCTTTTGGTCCAGAAAGCCAGGGTTCCTTAGCAAAATCTGAGTTTATTAATAATCAAGTTCAGTTCAATAAGCCTTTTTTCTTCCTGTGAGGAATGTATGCTGGTCAGTGTGCCCCCCACCTTCTTCCCCGTGGCCCTGGCCGTGAGTGGTTTGTGCACCGGCAAAGCCAGCCCAGGGGAGACCCCGGGCAGCCCCTTCTGACACGGAAGGCACTTGATCCATGTGAGCCCCGTCTCCCCGCACGTAACACGGTTACTCTAAGTACCACGTCACATCCTGCTTGCAAGCTGCCTGATGGCCTGACCATAACTTAGCTCATTTCAAAACAGAGTCCTTCCCTTTCTGCTTTTGTCCTCTTTCCACGACATTAAACTTTCCATTAAGGGCTTTGTTATTTATTTGTATTTTATAAAATAATTGTAAAGTCAATACTGCTCCTGTGCTCCATCTCGTTCTCTTAAACCTAAATTATGGCGCCCGGAAGGCACGCTGCTTATGCTGGTGATGGATAGGTGTGAAGGGTCGGAAGCCGCGCTCTTACAAAAACGGACCCCAAAACGGTGGAGTCTAAACCAAAGAAGCTGAACATCTAGAATTGGGGAAATTTGCACCATGTTACTTGTTCACAAGAGCAATCTGTAAAGTCTAAAGCATCGTACCACGCTACTCACTCCCCTCTGGTGGAGAAGAACGTGCACATCGTACACTCGCGTGGACAGGTCCACAGACGTCGTCCTCCTGTTACCAGGATGGAACACCCAGCTCGCTGGGCATTTTGGCCGCTCGCATAGCAGCCTTCTCTGCGTGCTCCCTCTCTGACGGGCATGCTAATAACCGGCTTGCAGATCCACCCCAAGTCCGGTTCCTGCGCGCAGGCGAGGCTCGGAGGCTCGGCCACCAGGTGGCGGTCAAGGCCACAGCCAGCCCCGCGCCCGGCCAACCGCGGGGCCCCCCCGCGCCATCCTGCTCCTGGGAGTCAAGGTATTGCCCCCCCTCAGGTCTCACTGGCTTAACTGTCAAATTTTTACCATTTTATAATTTAACTCTTTAAAAATTATTTAACATGAAAAATAATCATGCTTAACAGTCCCTTTGCCTGCTCTGCCTGTAAATTACTTAAAGATGAGACAGAATCCAGTTTAATTTGTGCGCTTTTCACAATGCTGTCCCAGACGCGTCCTTGCGCCCCACCTAGCCGCTGGAGCCAAGGACGGGGCCACGACAGTGGGGCGTCTCAGTGGCCGTCTTGCCCGGACTCCCGGTCCTTTCTTCCTTACGAGACCAAACGCAGCGGGAACGGGCGGTCAGCACGCCGCCCGCCGCCTCCAGAAACCCTCCTGTGTCTGTCAGTGAGTGGAAGCAGGATCTTGCATTATCCTTTTTAAGGGTTCCTCCTTCAACCACTTGGCCATCCTTTTTGGGGACCAGTTACATTTGAGTTTGCCTCGTGCACCCACGTTGCCTACCACGTGAAGCTGTGAGCCAGGCGTCCTAATGACGTCACTGAGCGCTTGCCGTGGGTGCTCCTGGTGTGGCCACCGGCCTCGGACTGTCTAGATTGGAATCCGGACACCGCCTCCTCCTACGTCTCTCATCTTGGGCCGTTTATTTGAATTTTCTGAGCCTCAGTTTACTCATCTGTGGTCTGAGAATGGTAACATTACTTCCTGAATAGAGGGCTTCGAAGGTTCAAAGCATCCACCCTCACGCAGCGCCCAGAACGGTGCCCGGGACATAAACACTCAGGGCTTGGGCCGAGATCATCACCGACTACCTGTATGCACCAGACATTACGTGAAATGAAGGGTGGAAGGTAAAGCCACATCCCTCTCTGTAGCCGTTGGAGTAAATACACAGCATTTGTACGACACACCGTGCTTTACAACGTACTTCATGTCCAGGGTCTAAGTCTAAGGAACCCTGACCCTCTAAACAAAATAGAATATTTAAAACCACCTGGAAAGGGCTGGGACATTGGCTGCTGTGTAATCCTGGGACATGGTCGGAAGTTATCCATGGGTGAGCCCAAAGGTGCTTCTCCTATGTTCTCTCTCTCATTCTGGGTTTGCATACAAATGTTTGTCCTTCCCGCCATCTAAGGGGATCTGTCTTTGCAGATGGGTTCCTGGATTTTCGTGCAGAACTGTGGTGGGAGGGAGCCTGGTGGGGAGTGCATCTGAGAGAGGAGAGAGAGACAGACCCTGGAGGGGAGCGGGCCAGGCCACCGTGACAGCTCTGTGCAGCTTTGGGGGGAGAGCAGAGAGTGAGGATCCAGGGCTCACTCTGCAGGGTAAAGAATGGAAATCAAACTGAGTGGGTCAGGGAAATCCTGAAGAGTTTCCGAACTTCAGCGAAGTTTCCCCACCCTCTGTGTTCCTCCAAGACATTCCAGCAAAGCACAGGATGGCCCCACTTCTTGGGCTGAAGTCCCACTCAGATGGGACCATGAAGCTTCTGGCTTGTCCTGGGTTACACCGTTTTTATTAAATCATAGCATTTCATGGATTTTACTTGTTTGGAGTGGTGTCATGCATTTTGGAGCCTGTGATAGGTAGGCAGAATAATGCTCCTCCCCCACGAAAGGTGTCTAAGCCCCAATCTCTGGACCCTGTAAATGGGGAAGAATGGCAAAGGGACTCTGTAAGTGTGGGTCAACTAAGGACCTTGAGGTAGAAGGGTGATCCTGAATCCCTGAGTGGGCCCATGGGATCATAAGGAAAAGAGGGAGATGGGAGGGTCAGACAAGGAGATGCAACACTGGGAACAGATGTGGGGAGCAGGGTGACGCGGCCACGAAGACGGAGACGCAAGGACCCGTGGGTGGGAGCACAGCCGGGCTGACCCGTGTCCGAGGTCTGGCCCCCACAACTCTATGGTCATACACTGGTGATATTTAAGCTCCTGAGCGTGTGGTAATTTGTTAGGGCAGCCGTTGGGAACTTACACGGAGACCTGCAATCAGGTTCTGTCAAAAGCTCGTGGAGAGCTCACAGGCTCCTTGACTTCTCATTTCACTCTGAGCTTCCCCTGGCCTGATGGGGTGCCCGGCGCTCCCACACAGGCAGAAATACAAATGCGTGAGCCAGTTAGCCGGGTAGGGGAGTGTTACAAGGAAAACACCAGTTGTTCTTTAGAGTTAATAATGTTTTAGGATTTTATAGCTTTTATGATCTGCTGAATCTGCTTCATCAAAACCAGCCCACGTAGGAACATAAGGGTGTTAGTCCCATTTGTAAATGCAGATACAGTCGTAGATGGGCTGACTTCTGAAAACCAGTGATGTCTCAGGACTAAAGTCTTCTGACATTGGGTCAGGCCCCCACGTGGGTCCCGCTGTCTACCTGATGTGCCTGCAAGGCTGTCTAGATGCTTCTCACAGCGCACCAGTCCTCAGGTCCTCCCAGCCAGCAGTTGGTTACACCGCCATCACTGTGTTCAACAATTGCAGAAATGGGCTAACGTTCCTTGTGACTGAATATCCCTAGAATGTAAACTTCAAAGGGTGAACTTTCCCTACTGTCAGTTGAGGGTTTCTTAACTGGCTAATCAAGCTGCAATAGTCAGGACGCACAAAAGGGAGTCTAACGTAGCACGTCCACATTTCACCGTGCCTGATGCTAGTCGTCTTCCCGCTGCTTGCCTACGGACACGACGCGGGGGACAGCGCCCTGACCTCAGCGCTCATGCAGGTGACATTCCCAGCCTCCGTCCCTGCTGGCCTGAGCCAGTGGCCCCCTCTCTGGCCCCCCTGGGTCTGTGTGCCTCTGGGATCCCACCCCCACCCCAAACCTTCAATGATACTGTGCTATCCTTGAGATTAAAACAACGACAAATCCCATGGCAACTGTAGAAGGACAGAATGACTTGGCTCCCATCGGCTCCCCACCCAGCCCCACCTCAGGGGCCTCCCCCTGCAATCTCTGGGTGCCCGCCTGGCGCGCGGCCACCACTCCTGCACCAACCGTGGGCTGGCCCAGCAATGCGGGCTGTGCTCTCCTCCAGCCGCAGGCTTAGGGCTGGTGCTGATCTGCACCATGTGATCATTGCCTCCGGCCCTAGAACAGCTATATCACGTAGCGTTTATAACTTACACTTCAATATGAAAATTTTAAATTACCTGTAATCTCCCTGAGTAAGCAACAATGATTTTTTTTAAATAAAAGCAATCCATGTAAATGATTAGGAATTTTAAATAGTCCTTAGATGTACAGAATGAGAAACAAGAGCCTTTACCATCCCCAAGTTCTCTTCTCAAAGAAAATCAATTAATGACTTGTTCTGATTCTTTTTACCAAAAAAGAAGCATAAATATACATATACACATATATATACACATATACTTGATTATTTGGTGTAAATATGTACATATCCCCGCCTAAATGTAAGCTCTGCAGAGCATGTGACGTGTGCGG
Source organism: Mirounga leonina (assembly GCF_011800145.1). Lineage (NCBI taxonomy): Eukaryota > Metazoa > Chordata > Mammalia > Carnivora > Phocidae > Mirounga > Mirounga leonina. Next base: position 1,068,489 of record NW_023270274.1, read on the forward strand.
TAAGGCTCACCTGTGTACCCTGGGGTCCATTGTTTTGCCCAACGCACAAAACACACTCAATACACACTTCTTAAGTTTACTGATAATGAGACACGAAACTCGATGTTCCTCCTACGTAATAAGACCCATTATGTGAACACTAAGGCTTAACGGAAAAGATGGATTAGGAGGTAACTAGAAACGCTATAAAGTATTTCAGTCACGGAAAGAAAGGACTGTGTGTTACGGCCCGGCACTCCCCTGGGCGCACCCCAGTGGCGGCTGACCGAGGGAGAGAACCAGGAGGCGAGCCAAGGCCAGCCATCGCTGCCACAGATCTACCTGGCCACCTCCTGGGCCACGAAACAATTGCAAAGCAGAGTCTGATTGTGCTTCCCCTGACTCTCCAAACATACAAGGAGATGCATTCATTCTAGCAACAACGCCACCAGTCAGGAATCAGTAGTAAGTGGATTGTGCACACCGAGAAAATATTTCCATAAGGCGGGTTTTGTTTAATTCTTATTAAGACTCTAGGCCATGGGGAAACATCGCATTTCCCTTGCCGACCGAGACTCATCCAGGCAGGAAGCGCAGGGACCACGCTCTGTCCTTATTCCCAGTCTCCCAGAGTCTGCCCGTCTCCATTCGCCCACGCGCACCCGAGAGCCGAGTCCCTTCTTTGGCTTTCTGGTGGGTAGGCTCTAAGTCCACAGCACCTACTTCTGTGGGCTATCTTGAGGTCCAGGGACAGCGGGCTGGAGCTCAATGGACAACAGTGCCCGTTACCACACAAGGTCCATCTTAATGTTTCCACTAGACTTACTCTGAATTAAAGGAGCCTACAGTTGCCGCTGTGAAGAGCGCTGCCCTTTGCAGACATTGGATCTTCCCATGTCTGCTCCCTTCCCTGCTGTTTAGCAGCCATGGGGCCTGGACCCCAGAGGAAGGAGTGGGCCCGGCTGACGGCAGTCATCAGGGCAACCTTATCCCCTGGGCATGGAGCTGGGTAGGAGTGGAGGAGCCTCCAAAAGTCAGCCCAGGAGTTAATCTGATCAGAGGGATTGATTCAGAAATGGGTTTGTAACCGCATCTGAGCCAATGACAAAACAGAGGGAAGTCTGCAGCAGGCTTTCTCCCTCCGATGAGCTTCTTTCCGGAAACATCCTTCCCTTCTACCAGACGTGTCATCTGTGGCAGAGGCCTGAGTGACGGGTCATAGTTTAGACATTTTACAAATTCATATGTTGGGCACCGAGTCTTCTCAGAGACCACCTACAGAGCATTTCTTCACGACTACTGAGATTTTCTTTCTGTGAGTTTTACAGAATTTATAACCAATACGCATCCATACACGTCAGAAATGTTTCCATATATTTTAGACCTGCAATATTTCTTCATAATGAAAACCTCTAGCATTTCCTTACCCCACATCACCCTCTGGGCTTATGCGTTTCTAAAGAGCTAAATAGCTGTTTAACATTAACCAGTGAGTAAATTCTGCTTTAAATTCTCTCAGTGTTTTAGCATCAGACTTTGGTACACACACGTGTGTGCACACATACCCACCCCAGGAAAATCACTTTCACAATAATAAAAGAACCCCCTCACTGAAGGCAATGCTTGTCCATTAAATACAAATCAAAGAATTTTTTAAAGCTCTTTTCCTTAACATCCAAATAGTAAAGTGCATGAAGTGATTTACTGTTAAATTTACAACCCTGACAATTCTACATATGTAGATGCCTGAAATATCACTACTTCCACCTAGAGAACATTCAGCCACAGAGACTACCAGCATTCCAGAAGGTTCCTTCCTGCTCTTCCCATGAGCGCCCCACCATCCTGACTTCCAAGGACATCCATCCATCCATTGGTCCTTCTGTTCTTGAGCTTCGTGTAATGGAAACACCTAACACGCACATTCCTGTGCTTGGTTTCTCCCTTTCAACATAGTCTCTGGGAGGCTGAGCTGTGCTGTTTAAATGTGGGTAGTTTGTAGCCTTGTTTCTTTGTGCAGTATTCCATGGAGTGAATTCCACCGTGCAAAGAATACAGTGAAAGGAAACAGGCCCACGGACAGGCCCACGTTTGTCTTCCAACCAGAAGGTTAAAACCATCTTCACATTTTCCTGCATCCATATGATCACCCATACTCATCAGCAGTGTGATAGGGAGCCTTTGGCCTTCTGATTCAGATAACAGGATTTAAATTCAACTTTCCACTTAACAGTTTCATGAAATTTAGTAGATTACTATTCCTGTCTAAATCCTTCCAAAATAATTGTATTAATAATGCTACCCTACCTAACAGATTTCCTGTAATAATTGGATTAAATAATCTATATAAAATTATTTTTAAACTGAAAATAGCATAAAAGTGCTAGCTATTAAAAAAAAAAAAAACAAAAAACTTATCCTTTCTGCCTGCTTAGAAGGCAGTAATGAAAACCAGAAAAATGACCAGAGCTGGGATTTGATCCCAGACCACTAACTGTAACATGTTGGTAAATCTCTTTGCTTCTAAACCTTTAACTTCAAAATGGGAATAGTATTACCCACGGCAGCTAACTTTACAGGTTGTTGCAAGAATCAACATTGGCACGATCCACAGAAGCACTTGTTAAAGGTATAATTAGTAGCAGTGAGGATTATTCTGTGTAAAAAAAAGTTGGTAATCTCAAGTGTTTATGTCCATTAAAAATTATTTAAATAAAACTATCAATATCAGTTATTATACCAAGAAATTAAATTAATAGATAGCAAAGCAATAGATGAAATTCTATGCAATTTTCAATATAGAATAGACATAAATGCCTACCAAAATTCAAAGGTGGAGTCAAATTAAATGGTAAAATATAAATAGCATGGCATTAAGATCAGTTAAAAGCAATGTGCATTTACCACCACTTCTAGTCAACATTATTTCAGAGGTTCTGGTTAACAGAATGAGTTAATTGTCCAATATCATGTGCATAAATATGAAAAGAGAGGATGCTTTATTTGTAGGTGACGTGATTTCATACCAAGGAAACAGGAGAATATATGCTATTTATATTCCTGAGAATATTTTATATTCTCAGGAATATAAAAATTAGTAGAGAACTCAACGAAGTAGTTGGAGTCATGAGAATATTCCAGAATCAATAGCTCCTGTCTTTAGTTAGCAGCCCCCACATTGATACAGAGGCTACAAGACAGACACACACGTCTGAAATCTAGGGAATGACGTGGTGCGCTCCTGGAGGAGAGTGGTGATGGCAAGACACGTAGATTCATGGTTTTATGTGTTTCCACTCAGTCTCTACACAGGTTCACCTGGAGAGGGGGAGCGCTTCATACATTTATTTTAAAGTTCACTTGGAAAACTAAATATGTGGGAATTATTAGATTTGCAGGTGAAGTGATTTCATACCAAGGAAACCCTGAGCAACCCTGAGGATATTTACTTAGAAATATCTCCAAATATCCACACGAATGGTACGTTACAAAGACGGCACCGTCCCTGTGCATGAAGGCCACCGGTCCAGGAAGGCTGCCAAGTTGGCACTCCACCCGGGAAAACAAAGCCTGCCCACCATTACCATGCACACAAATGTAAGCTGCGTATTGAACACAATACACATTATTGAAGGAGCTGTAAATACATCGGAAAAGACTTATGTGACTATGATTTTAAGATGGGAGAATTTCTTAAATATCATAGGAACTACATGAGTCACAAAATTAACAGATGTGGCTACATAAAAATGTAAAATTTCTGTATTTCGTAAAAGGCACCACGTATGCAGTGAGCTAGCTGTGAAATGATAGACTGAGAGAAAAGATTCACAACACAGCACAGAGAAAGAATTGGTATCCCCAAATACAAAGAGATTCTGTAATTTGACAAGAAAAACAACCCATAGGAAAAGGGTCAAGAATAGAGACAGCTAGTCAGAGCGGTGGAAGCACAAATAGTCAAAAATATGTAACTGATCAGGCTTATTAGCAGTTAGAGAAATGCTATTAAAATAATAGAACATCTTCATCAATGAAATTGATGATATCTACGGGGACTGGTGAAAGAATAGATTGTTATAGCATTGTTTGCAGAAATCTGACATTGCTCATTAAATTTTGAATGACATTCCCATTGACCAACAGTCCAATACAGGGGAGAGCCTCCTATAGACCAAAGCACAGGGCTCTGGGTTTGCAAGCACAGAGGCGTCCGTGGTGGTGTTGACCCGTCCATGGCAGTGCACGGTAACCGACCAAAATATCTACGGACAGAGGAGTGGAAATCATGGAACATCCTGCCACTAATTTAAAATAATGAGCTAGACTATGATATTTTGATCAGGAATGATGTCCAGGATACACGATTGAATAAGAAAAGGAAGTTGCAGAGCACAACTTTCTAGTATAATCGCATTTTTTACAAGAAAAAACCTGCTTTGGTTTGACCTAGACATGTCTGGGGGTGGATCCAAGCGAATCTGAACTTTTGGACAGAATGAGGAGAATAATGTTGGCATTGTCTTTATATGCTCTTGTTTGCTTGGTTTATTATAATCTTATTTTCAGAAATTCAAAAATAAATCCAAGTAAGAAAAAAATCTCTAAAGCAGTTTTCATAAATATGTTTATAAATTCCAGTCAGAAATGCCAACATTAAACATGCTAAAAAGAAGCAATCGATATATAAAGGGAAAAATGTATCCCCTCTGAAGAGGTTTTAAATTTGAAGCTTACTAGAGTGAAGTCTGTGTTGCAATGGCCCTTATATGGGCGGAGAAAGGGCGTGTTCAACAAGAAAGATCTGTTTCCGGGGCAAAACCATGTGGGTCCTCCTCATCCTAACTGTGAAGAGCTTTGGGGACCCGAAGGGAGCACAACCACTGAGAGTGGACAGCGGTCACCCACCCAGACACAGCAGCTCACACATGGCCAGGAGATGTGCAATGAAGCGGGAGCACGTCGCTCAACGGACTTGCTCGCACGCAGGTGCACTTAAGTCAACAGCTCAAGACAGAATAGGGCAAGACTGGGCGTGTAGCTCCTAGCTCCCAAAAACCCCACACAAGCTTCTTCACAATTTTCAGAGCAGGCGTCACTTTAGCTTGTTAATAAGTATTAAGGATTGCTTTTTTTATGAAAGATGGCATTTTATTGGTGAAGGATCTACACAGAGAGTTTATTTTCTTGCTGATTCAATTTGTAAATGCGATGCCCGCCATTAGCCTTCAGGCATCTGGAATGCAAAGGTGACAAAGCACATCAGTAACTAAATGAGAGGCTAGCAGCATGGCCGACACGTGACTCTAGCCTATCACCCGGCTGCGTGGGGGGTGACGCGGGGGCAGACCGCATCTGCTGGTGATGAGCTAGCCCTGTGACTGTCAGAACTGTGAAACCATGGAGCCACTAACAACCTGCCATGTCCAGCCCCGCCCTGGTTGTGCGGGGTCCTGGACAAGGACTGTGGTTTTAGAGACCACCTCCTCTGCAGGGGGTCCTGGGCCTCTGACTCTGGGAGGTGACTCCGAGAGACGTGGTCACTCTTCGGCAGAGCCCAAGGGTCCCTTAGGAGCCAATCTATGTGACATCAAGAGACTAGCCTACAGAACTCATGGAGTAAGAAACTAAGTCCTCTTGCTTCTACTGTGGTCAGAAATGCTCACCGGGCCTGCTGGAGACTTAGCGGGCTTCTTGGTAACTCAGCTTGAGAGCGTCCTGCCTCTCTTCCTAGCCTCGATCTTCCCTCTTCGTATTTGCTGACAATCGCTCATTTGTGAGAAATGTCATAACAAGAAGAGACACACTTGCTTCTTCTTGAGTTCCTTCTGTGACTATTGTCTCTTTTGGGGACAGAATGAACACATCAGGAGACACTGCTGCTTGCATGCTTGTGATGACAGCTAGCACGCAAACATTATCCAAATTGTGCTCGTCTTCAAAGATATTTCTCTAAGTTTCAGAAATTACAGCAAGTCGTGGAAAGTGATGTCCTAGGTGGGCTCATTAAAACTCATAGCGTGATCCCCCTACACACAATTACTGTTAATCAAGCCCAGCTTCACTCAACGTTCACAAATTATGGGAAAAAAAAATTGTAGAATGAGGCACACAACAAACGTAGAGAATTTAGCAAAAAAGGGAAAAAATTCATTTGAAACCAAGTTGATCCACTCATAATTTTCAAATGTACTTATCTATTATGTTGTTAATTTTAAGTTGTTTTTCTTGGTTAAATCCCATAGAAATCAATTTCCTAGAACTGACCCAATGTAAATTCCATGCACACAAACACATAGAGCTCACAACCTTTTCCTGGGAAGTGGTTATAAAAGCAAAGTTCTTGCATTCATATCTCAATATCCAAAATGTTTACTTTTCAAAGGCCACAAACAGCCTATTCAGTTTTCAGTTAATTTGCAAAATCACTCTCCACCCCCGAGTCTTCTGTGCTCTGACTTTGTGCTAATCTGATCCAGTGACAGCACCAGGGGAAGGCCCGGGTCCGAGGGAGTCCCCACGCGCAAACACTGTTTACTGTGAGGGCAGGGCTCATACCCCCAGCTCCCTGTCCTGACTGTCCCTTATGCACGCCTGCTTACAGACACTCCCAAACACCCTGATGGCTCAAGCACAGAACAAATGCTTTAAGAGTTAAAATTTTTTAAAAAAGAGTATTTTTTTTTCAATTTTTTCCATCATGACACTTATCTATTTGTAGTAGAATAAAAATCTCAATTTTCTTTGCAAACTTCTAGTTGCCCCCCTCAAAGCTGTGCTCCCCGTGGAAGTCTTTGTGCAAATATCTGAAAGCTCTTGTTATTTGTGCGATGATGAAACATGATTTCAGCATTTCCAAAATGAAAGTTTCCCCAAGAATCCATTTGCCCTCCGCGTACCCAAGGCTAGTGAATTGAGTCCTCACCCCTTCCTGTGCTCACTTTCCAGCCTGAGAATCAATCTCGGTCCTTGCTTCCACATCAGAATGTTTGTTGTCCCTTAAATACCTCTGCTCCCAGGTCTGTATCCTCATGGCCACTGCCCAGTCACGGCCACCCACACACCTGTCCAAACTACTGCACGTCTCCCAGAGACCTCGCCACCTGCCGTCTGCTCACTTTCCAGGTGGAAGCTGAGCTGTTATTCGTAGACAAGGGTGACCACATCGGTCCCTTGCATAGAATCATCCATGCCGTCCCTCATCCTTGGCTCTAAGTCCAAACTCTGGAACTTGGATTCCAAAGGAGTGCCTCTCCCACCTCATGGCTCGCCGTTTCCCATCGCGGCCCCTGTCAGGCCAGGATGAAGGCTCTTCTTCAAAGGTGCCAGCAATGCTCTTGTCTTTGAGCCTCTGCACCTCTGATTCTTGATGGCCTCTGCTCTTGGACTGTCCTTCTGAAGTCTCTGGCCCACTAGACGAAGTCAGGTTTCCTCCACCCATGTCCTCATAGCACCCTGGTCCGCCCTGACATAGCATTTGTGCACTTATTCTAATTATTACATTGTCTGTGCAATCTACAAATTTGTTAACTTGGCAGGGGCCAGAAATTCTCCCGTCTTGTTTACCAGAACATGACATAAGTCCTGAAATACATTTGTTAATTGAACATAGGAATAAATGAATGGATGGATGAATGGATGATGGATGGATAGATGGATGGATGAGTGGATGGATGGATGGATAGATGGGTGGATGGTTGATGGATGGATGGGTGGGTGGATGGATGGAAGGATGGATGATAGATATGTGGGTGGGTAGATGGATGGATGGGTGGATGGAAGGATGGACACATGGACAGATAAACAGAAGGATGTATAGATCAGGGTGTTCCGTATGGCAAAAGTTTCTATTATATAAGGCGGCTGTGATGGCATGGGATCGTCCATAAGTTCTGGAAGGACCAGGAAGAATGTGAGAAGGTGGCCATGAAAGGTGGAGCGGGCCCTCCTCACTCCCCCACCATGGTCCTGTGGGCCCATGCTTCCGAGCCTGGTGCTCTGCAGGATCCTGGTCAGCTATCCGTTTGAGGCCCTCCAGTCTCCCCAGAAAATGAGACGGCCGAGCTCAGGAGAGTGACCCTGAGGGCAAGCTGTCTCCTTCCCGTATCCCAACAGGGGCTGCGTTTCCCTGTGTTCAGACGTCTCTGTGGTTGAAGGGTTAATGTGCTACCCAAGAGTGAAGAACCTAAATTCTTCTGCTTCTCAGCAGCAAGATCAGGTCCGATATCCAGGAAACTGCTAAATTCTTCAAACCCAGGCTGAGAATCTCCTTGACAGGCAGATGCATTTTCAGCTCTAGGTAACAGTTGCTGAGAGATGTAGATATGGCAGATTATTACCCTCCCTCCCGCTCCCTCTAGAGGACCCTGCAAGTCAATCAAGGAGGAGCCTGGCTGTCAGCATAGCCCGTTTCTTTGTTGGTTTAAAATCAATACATGCTCTTTCTCTCTTCATTTTTGGTCATGAAGGCTTCACTCTTAGTAAATCTATGTAATTTTTACTGTTTAGGCTTTCTTCAGTAGCCGGAGAGATCACTGGTGTATCACACATTACTTATGAAGTTGGTTAGAAAGAAGGACCCCCTGCTTCTTAAAGGCTCTGCATTCTCCTGCTTCTCATGGTGTGGGCCACTCTCTGGGTTGTGACTGCGAGGAGCTGGGCTCTGAGATGCATGGGCAAAACAGCCAGGCTCCTGCTCAGCACGGAGCTCAGATTCTAGTGGGGATCGTTACGCCTGTGTATGCTAGATGCACCGTGGTGGGTGGGGGCCCCGAGGTTAGCCCGAGCCTGCTCGGGCAGGGCTTGGGGCCTGGGCGGACCTCCTGCGGCAGAATCTGCTCCGGGATGTCTGCTCTGCTCCTGTGTGCTTTCCGGACACCAGAGTGCTGTTACCTGCATTCGAGAAATCTGACTGGGGCCCTGACATTTCACCTTTGTTACTGACACAAGCCAAGGAGAATACAGATGAGTCACAATGTGCACATGTAGGACCGTGGTGTCTGGGAGGGGTCCACAAACACACTGAAGAGCAATACAATTTTTCGTGTCATGGCTACAGACCGAGGAGAATAGAGCAATTAGAAAACACTGCTCATCCTTATATCATCATGGCAAACAATGTCAGCCTTTTCATAAAAGAAATGCTTTCTTGATTAAAGTCACTCATGATCTCAAGGGAAAAAAAATGTGTTTGAATTATCTCAAGTTTATTGGTTTATGTTTGGTTTTATTTGTTCTGTTTTTAAGTATAAAATTTCAGAGCAGGGAGGCAAGATCAGTCAAAACTTTCACTCATGAAATACGAATCGTAAAGTATCATAGAAACTAATTTAGAAAGCGGTCTCTTGCAGCAGAAATAAAGCATCTTGTCTCTTTCTTCTGGTATTTAAGCATGTATATAACACATATGTGTCTGCAGATTAAAATTCCTAATGAAAGACAATCCTAAGGATCTTTCAGAGCAAGCAAGTGTTGACATACGTTCACAGACATCATTGTTGGATTTAGGATTAATCCTAACTTGGATTAAATAAAACGCTTGAAAAACGTGCCTTCGGACATTTTAAAATTTAATCCAGATTAAGAGTCAGGAACCGATAAGGTATTGTTAAAAGGCAATTGAATTCGATTGCAAAAACGCTGCGTAACTGTTCTGGATTTATTCTGTCTTTTGTGGACATTTGCCCCTTTTGTTTAGCTCAAGCCAAGATGATGAGCGAGCCAATGTGCCTGGACACCATTTTTGAATGTTTAGGAGAGACAACTGTGTATTGGAATAGACTATCAAAAGCATTTTTCAAAATTAACCAAAATGTACCTATTTACCTACTTCTGGTTTCTTTAAAAAAAAAAATCTCAAAAAGTTGTATGTTGATTTCAATACTGCTTGTTTGTGTTATTCTAGGATGCATGTTTTCTGTGGAGAAGTGTAGGGAAGGGTGTAAAACTCAAGGAAATCTCACCCACGAGGGGGCAGCTACTGCTCTTATTCTAATGGCGCCCCCCACCCCCGCCATCCACACCCACATCCCAGCGGCTCAAATGCGCGTGAGAGCACACGGCTACCTGTCGGAGGGGTCACACACGTATGCTCTCCGTGACTTTACATTCAGAAACACAGCCTGCGTGTATTTTCATGTCAATAAATGTAAACTGATTTTAGTGTTTAATATCTGCTTCATAGCCCCTGCGGTCGTAACATGTTCTATAAGATCATTAGGACACACCCCCTCCCCACGCTCCCTTTTTCCTTATTTACGTATGCGTTCCGTACTTCCTGTGGGATACATGTCAGAAGTCAAGTTTCTGGGTCAGGTTCTTCCAGAGAGTCCTTTTCTTCATGTTGACAGATACTCTGCCAAACCACCCAGTGGAAGATGGGCACCAACTAAACCCCTAAAAGTCAGGAGAAGAGTCAGCTATTTGAAATCTTAAAAAAAAAAAATTCTTTAGGGGAAAAAAAACCCACTGAGGTATTACAATCCCTCATTCTTTGAAGGTTTTTACATCGTGTTTGATTTTTATAAATAGCACACATCACGCAGGCTGGGGGGTTCTCCGTCGGGGTGGGAGACTTCGAGCCGCCACCTGGAGGGCTGTCCAGCCCATAAGGTCACAGACACCATGAAACGCTGCAGAATTTCTGCACAGGGAGCTGGAGGGACTGAGTTTGGGGGATTTAAAAATTAGAATCAAAAACCTCAGCGTGTTTTCATATGTTATTTTGATACTCTGGGTTCTTTTTTCCCAATGGAAAATTTAATGTTTTCTGTCAATATAGAAAAATAGCATCTTCTCTTTTAAAAAAAAGGATTATTTTTGCCTTTTTTCTTCAAAGTTCTGAATTCATACTGTTTATGCATTATGTGCAAGACACAAACAATGACTGTCGTATCTCTTTCTCGCCTATTGAAGTTTTATTTCGGAATGGTGTGAGTCTCTTCCTAGACTTAGACTCGTCGTGTGTCGTTACTTGCAATCACCTGTTCCAAGGACCCACGTCACCGATCTTCTCGAGCCATTGATACAGCCGGTGTCTGGAGGGCTGCTCGGGCCTTCCTCTGCCCATCCTTCTCCAGCCGTCTTTCAATATTGCTCTCTTCTCATGTTCGTATGCCACAAACATTTGGCATACCATTCACTCCACAGATATTTTAATGGGACACTTTGGCTTGAAGGATGGTCACTTTCGTTAATGCCACAGGAAACACCAGCCTCAGGCTGTGCCAAAGACGACCTGCCACACAGGAGGTGGGATTCCCCCAGTGTCAGGAGCTTCTCTGTGGCGGAGGGCCCGTGTGCATGGACGTCTACATGCTGACAAAATCTTACAGAAAGTCCCACATGCACTAAAGAGCTGGAGACTCCATTCAGTGCTTTGCAAGCTGATGTGCAGGAAGGAGCAAACCGAAAATCCTGTAACTCTCAGAAAAGTTGTGGGTTCTAAGGTCAGAAAACCTGAGCTGCTGGGGACATGGGGGGAGAGATGGTCTCCAGAACAGAGCCCATAGGAGGCGCCCACCAGGGCGACCCTGGGCTCAGACGCGGGTCCTTTGCCCAGGCCACACCTGTATCACGTGGTTATAGTACCGTTTTACTGACTCCAAGTGTCCTGGAAGCTGAAGTTTCTCCCCGAGGATCTCAGGTGCCCTCAGGTGGGGTGTCACTCACTCATGTGCCAGGAGGCCGTAGGTTGGGAGATGTTTTCCCCAACACCTGCCATGCTGTGTGGCTGAGTGTGAAGGGTCAGAGGTCAGGCATCTGGCCGCGTGGAGCTGGGTGGAAGGGCCTGTGGGTCAGCACGTGTGTGGGGATGGCCACAGCCAGAGGAGGTTGCCCCCGGGATGTGGAGGGCATGCATGTGGCTGCAGGGGGGTGTGACTGGGGTCCCTCGAGGCAGGGACCAGCCTGTTCTACTCGCCCCTCCCTCCCTGCCCTCCAGGGCTGACCCTGCTCCATCTGTGGGGAGTGGTGTCCCCCCCCAATCTCCCCAGTTCGAGGAGCACTGCCTCGGGGAACACCCGTGGGGAGCACACTGGGGAGCACCCACAGACTAGTAGTGCGATGGCCTCGTGCCCGCCAGGTGGTCTGTCCCTGCATAGGTGGGTCCGCACACAGGCGCCACCGGGAGCTGGGTGGCCCTAGGTAAGGAGAGCAGTCCACCCTCCATGCATTGTTCCCATGTGATCCCATCCGTGCACATGATTGTTTGGAGAGCGAGATCAGAGAGGAAAGACCTCCCTCTGAATCTCTGCTACCACTGTTTGCTGACCGTGGGAGCACGGCGGGGACGTGATGCGGCTGAGGTCTGGGCATCTGAAGACAGTTCACTGCCTGTCTCCAAAGGGGGCTCCTTGCGACCTTCAAACGCTTGTCTTTCTGATGGACGTGGAGAGCACAGCCTGCCTGGAAGTTGGCAGTGCCCTGTGTTTATAGGCTCACATTCAGTGGCATAGTTTGTCAAGGACCAAAGGAGTGAGGATTTATAACGTGCTTTAACAATGTTCATTTTTAGTTGACTTTCACTGGCTAGCCGGCATCTCGCTCTGCAGCGAGGCCGGTGTGGAATAATCAGGGTTCAGTGATATCCCATGCTTCTGCCCCACAAACTCTGATGAATGCTGTAATGGATTACACCTTTAATTATATCATTATTCCTATAAATCTTCTCTAGGAAAAAAATAAGAAGAGGTATAGGATTAAAATATAATTATACTTGTAAATATCTGTGATCATGAAGACTAGGTTCCTTAACACTTGCTTTCTTAAAAACTAAGATCCTGTGTACGTGCTTCGCTCAGAGGGTGGGGGCTCACGGAACTCGAGCCGGTGTGTGACTGGAACAAATAGCCTCTGGGGAGATTCGTGTCTAAAAATAAAACTAAAGACCCAAATGACCACCGGGGCCACAGAAGCGGGTCTGAAGATGTGACACGGAGTCAGCACCGCGTTTCCTCCGAGTGCCCCTGAGCAGCCCTTGCCAGGTCTCCAGCCCTTTGGTATACGAAGCAGGGGACCTAAATAGCTCTGTGGATAAAAGACACGTCATAAAAATAGTCCTGTCTTCATGGCTTCCTTCCTGTTGTTTCTGAACTTGCTGCACTGTGGCATCCTGGTGGGATGAAAAGGGTCTCTGTGGGGCCAGATTTAAATGGAAAAAGCACAATTTTTAAAATGAAAAGGGTAGAAGATGTTACAGAAAAGAAAGGAGGAAGTCTTTGTCTCCCATTTAAAAATGTGTGTGTGTGTGTATAGAGAGAGAGAGAGAGAGAGAGGAGAGAGGGAGGGATGAGGGAAAGAGAGCGAGAGAGGTAGAGAGAGAAAGAGAAGAGAGGCAGGGAAGAAGAGACAGAGAGAGGGAGAGTGAGCACCAGAAAGGCAGACTTGGAATAGGGGTTTTGGACAGTCTTAAAAAAAATACTTAGGTAAATATATAGATATTATTTATGTTATAAATATAATACAATAATATATACATCTTTATATGTGTACATAATAAATTCTACATTTTTATAATATAGATATTATATGTATGTAATATAAGATTTTGATAAATATGCATTAATTACATAAATAAATTTGGCTTAAAACTGAAAGCAATTTAACAGCATTTATTTTTTTATTTTATTTTTTTAAAGATTTTACTTATTTATTTGGTAGAGAGAGAGAGAAAGCACAGCAGGGGGAGAGGCAGAGGGAGAGGGAGAAGCAGGCTGTCCGCTGAGCAGGGAGCCCGACGCGGGGCTCGACCCCAGGACTCCGGGATCATGACCTGAGCTGAAGGCAGATGCTCAACCGAATGAGCCGCCCAGGTGCCCCAATTTAGGAGCATTTAAATAAGGCTGAGAATACCCATGCAAGGAATTTATAAAATGGTCATTTCAAAAACAAGCATTGTCCAGATGTCTCCTATCTTCTCTATTTGGAAACTGAGGAAAGGTCAACATAATGTCCCAACCCACCACAGAGTTCGACAGCCTGTAATCCCTGGGGCTTATTTTCTTACATTCACAGAGGAAGTCTGAGGCCCCCTTGTCTCGGGGCCTGTACTGCCTGGAGACAGACGGCTCCATCCACCACGGTGGACGGCACACGGCAGCACCGAGCGCTGAGCTACTTGGTGGGCACATTCGGCGACTGTTTCATATTTCTTCAAATGGTCTTTACAAAATATAATGCTATTTGGCTTAGAGATTAGTGCATTTTTTCCTTTAAACGTTGAGGAAACAGATGTGATGGATTTGCTAGCCTGGGGATGGGGTAACTATGGTCCGGGTGCGCATGCGGCCGGGGAGGGGTCACCTGATCTGCTATGCCCGGCGTTGCACCTGCTTCTCAGCCCACCCCTGGAGGCACGGATGACCATTAGAACTACATGGGCAGGAGGGCACATCTGTAAGTGCTGTGGGTGGTCCTCTGTCTGTCGCTGGGATTCGGGAAGAGACTGCAGCAACATTCACAAGCACGTCTGAAAGTAAACATTCCTCAAGGTTTCTGTGCTTTCTCTTAACCTTCCCCCTGCACTTGTCCCACATCAACCAACGAGCTGACACCCACTTAAACGGGGACCACGTCAGCCACGCAAATACTTCATGATGGTTTCCCTTGGTGCTTCTGGAACAAAACTGGGCAGGGCCCGTTGTGACCCTGAATGTCCTCGAAGCCCCTGGCAAGAAATGCAAGGCTCTTTCGTCAATTTGGCGCATAGAGAAGGAAGGAAAGTGCCTGGAGTATTCGTTCCTTCGGATCTGAGGCATCTCAGCCTAGTGACGGCTTTAAGGTGGCATTTCTCAGCAGTAAGACTCGTGACAACAGGGAACTGCAGTTATTAGCATTCAGCAGCCATGCGGAGCTGCCGCGGGACTCCAGCGGCTAGCAGGCTTGAGAAGATCCAGCGCCTTGCAAATCTCTCAGACAGAGGCTTTTTGGAGAAGAACATTCCATGACCGAATCACGTTCCCAGAGTGAGCTCTCCTTCTGGTGATAATGCATAACACAATCAGGCCGCCATTTCAGCCTGGAGGCTTTCAAGTCTGCACCAGCGTCGTGTCCCACAGAATGTGGGAGGACACCTGTGTGTGCTGGGGAGGCAGGACCCAGGTCCCTGGGCAGGCACGCTCCGCAGCTCTGAAGGCCTGGGGAGGATGGGATCTCCACCAGGAGCCTCTCCGCGGTGCCCCAGGCAGGCTTTGTCCTTGTGGAGTCTGCGGGTGAGTCACGAGAACCGGCACCTGGCTCTGTGCTCAGGGACAAGCCCTTTCCAGCAGAAGCCACGGATCCTGCCGTGGACTCTCAGCTCACGGCCTTAATCTGACTCCAAAGGAGCCTGAGCTCTTTACACCCGGGAGGACGAGGGGGGCGTGTGGTTGGGGGGTGACGGCGTGCCGCCAGGCTGCCCACCTTGGACGAGGGCTGAAATGGCAGCCACAGGCAGGTGCGGGCGGGATGCCTGCGTCCCGGACAAGGACAGCGGGGCACGTGGCAAGGAGCCATGGCCACCAGACAGCAGCTCACCGCCACTTAAAGACACGGGTCCATCTGGTGCCGTGTCTCCCGGCTACCAGAGGGACTTCCAATTTTTAATTTTAACACACGTTGCCTTTCACTATCCCCCTCAAGAAAGAAACACAGACACCCACCGCGAACTTTAAACTGCAGCTGAACTGTCATTTTAAGAGCCAGAGAGAGAATTCTGTTGGAAGCAATTAGTGAGAGGCCACCTGAGTGGGGAGCTCACCTCTAATTTAAGAGGATGCGGGATCACACCTCTCGCATCCTCCAGGGGCTCACCAATCCCACATTGCCTGGTGCTGCATAAATTAGCTGGAGTATCGAGGACAACAGCAGAAATGTCTAATCATGATTTCTTTACGGAAGGATTGAGTGCAGTGGGTGTTTCTCTCAGTTCCCCGATGAAACCACAGGGGGAAGCGGAGACTCAGGGAACCAGACAGGAGGACGGGGTCGACGCCTGCCTTTCTGGGTTCTGCAGAGCACTGGGTTCCAGAGTCAAACACGCCTGAAAACACTGCTAAGCCACAGGAAACAGGTCTTCCCACCGCATGACTTCTTATAACTCGTAATAAGTTAATACACTGTGTGAATCTCCTGAAGGTGGACACAGTGTGGTGCGACCAGGTTACATCACTGTGGAATGCTTTCTGTGCGGCATGCGTGTTGGTCAAAGAACGGCGTCCCGTGTGCCTTCTATAGGTCAGGGACTGGACAGGAAGCCTACCTGCTCCCAGGCAAGGCATTCCCTGTGGCCGGCACCAGCCTCGCCCTCCTTCCACAAGCTGATCTGTTCCGGCGGCAGCTGTGATGCGGAGGGGACCGAGTCCCGCAGAACACCTCCCTCTGCTTTGTCCCATGCATGTTTATCCTTCTCCCCATCTCTCCTTCCTCCCCTCCCTCTTTCCTACCTTCTCCTTTTTTTGCTCTGTTTCTCCTTCATTTCCCAATTACTTTCTTGCATGGAGCAAATCTAGGAACACATGAAAATCACATAAAATTACCCCTCGAGATGCTGGTAAGGCGCAAGAGCATGTCTGGGGAAAGCGTCCTCGCAATCTAGGAGGACAGAGTGACGAGTCCGTCACGGCCACCACGAGACGCCTGAAGGCGAGAGCGGTTGTAAACCATGTTCTCGCCCGGTGCTACCGACGTGATTCAATGAGGCGCACGGAGGAAAGCGAAGAGCATCCACGTGCCCAGAGGCACCTTCACCCAAGGGGCTCAGGTGTTCCTGGAGCCCTGAGTCCACACGCGTGGATCTGCTGAGCTTGGCTGACTCCCCATTTCCCTTTACTGAATTCCGTCCAGCTCTGCCCAGTTCTGTGACACACTGTCAGGCGCCCTGGGGGCTCTTCGGGAAGTGGCTCCGGCCCCTCCACAGCCCCACAGGGATGGCACCCTCACCCCAGGACACGCAGAGGTGCGACGACAGCTGGCCAAGCACATGGCGGACGAGGGGACCACGGACGGTCTGTAAGGAGGCCGGGGTGTGAGCCCAGTCAGGTCTGCACGCCTCACACTCAACCCGCACTTTTCCGAGTCCACGTTCACAGCTTGGGTCCTCAGAGCTACCACCTCCCACCTAGGCCCCGGTCCCCCGGGCCCACCCGCCCTTCCGCGGCCCTTAACTGCTGTATCGTCGAGGTGGATCACGCCCTGAGTGCACACCCCAGCGTCCCCCTAGAATGTGTCCTTCCTGTCTCCCACCTTACTCGCTGGGCCTGCCCTTCAGCCCCGCTCATGCTGGGTGAGAAGGGGAAGGGGCTTCACTCCAGGGGCCGGGGGGCCAGGGGGAGACGGGAGCGGGGGAGGCTCAGAGACACGGAGTATCTTGAAGAGGACCACAGCCTTTAAAAGCCAGGTGACAGAGGATGACTTCTGTAAGGATTCTTCCAGGGCTATTATT
This sequence comes from Mirounga leonina, assembly GCF_011800145.1. Classification (NCBI taxonomy): domain Eukaryota; kingdom Metazoa; phylum Chordata; class Mammalia; order Carnivora; family Phocidae; genus Mirounga; species Mirounga leonina. The sequence goes on from NW_023270274.1 coordinate 1,085,887, forward strand.
CTAGGACCTGATTATTCTGTACCTCCAAGAAGCAGATGAACCTACTCTTCATATATGCTGATAATTTAGGTTTCCTCTTAACTTTTTGACATTTTTAAAAATTTTTAAAAATTAAGCAAAGACAGTCATCCCTACTATTAGTAGGAAAATTCATGTCAGATTTTAGCTGTCCGTCTACTGCAGTGAGTTAGGTGAACTAGAAAGAAATGAGCACGTTAAATGAAATTTAACGTGCAAAGTATAGCTCGGAGGCTGTGTCTTACTCCATCCAAGCTATGGTGGCCTCTTTTCCAGCAGAGCCTAGCCTAGAACCCATTTTGATATAATTGAAATTTTTCTTAGACATCACATCATCATAGGTCACGATGACATTAATTTGTTTTGAGTATTAACCTAATAACATCAGAGTATCTGTTCCTTCTAACACTTGAATTCCCAACATCATCCTAATGGCTTAACACTTTCAATCTTATTTTTTGGAAGATGCAAAATATGCAATCAGGCTTCTGATGTGGAGGAAGTGCCCTCCAGGAAGGAAAGAAGGAGGGAGGAGAGTTAGAGGGAGGGAGGGAGGGAAAGAGGGAAACAATTTGAGAAAGTTTAAGGACAGGCCGAAGGACTAATGTCAGGCAGGATGGTAAAAGTTTATGAAGTAAGAAAACACAATATTAAGCATTGTTTACACTCAAAGTAAGTAAATTAAAAATAAAAATCTGTACTCTGTCCGAGACAACTTAGTAGAAATCGTCCTTTGATGACATTCAAAGGAAGAATTTATAACTTGACCAACTTTAATGTTTCTCATTGAACTCAATGCCTAAACCACTTGTGGCTTAAAAAATAGAGACTTTTCTGCAGAGCCATAAACCACAGTGAGGACGGGCCATTGCTTTTATGAGTATTGACTCTAAAAGACTGTGTCTCCCACCCTGGGCAGGAGGAGGAGATCGCAGCCAACAGGCAGCCCGCGTGCAGGGGCAGCTTCCGTGTGTGCTCACGCGGAGGGGTCACTCGCTCGCAGTCAGCACTCGGCGTACTTTCAGTACTGAGTGCTGAGTCAGTACTCAGTGCCGGCTCCTGACTACACAGGATGGCCTAACACGTGAAGACACGATAGGAAACCCAGTGTATGATTTGAAAGAAGTGATGGTCATTACTGAGACCAGGGTGTGGGCCAGGGGCGGACATGGGGACGGCAGGGACAGAGGTGATGATGACCCACAAACGGCAAGCAGGACAGAGGATTTGGGGGAAAACGTCGTTGCAGGGGGATGTCAGAAAGCAGATGCCGAGGTGCACACCAGCCAGGCCAGGTGTTGTGGGACATCCCCAGGCAGCTGAACCCCGATGCGTCAGCCAGAGAGGAGGGCGGGGTCCAGAGAATCAGAAACCTCAGACCCGATTAAAGAATTCAATCCCATATATTACGTGGATTCTTATAAATGCTGTAGGAGGAGAATTTGAGGGACACAGCGTTGAACCAAGGAACATGGACCCCGGAGGCTTTGGAGTGGCCCAGGCCAGAGATGATAAAATCCTGATCAGGGTGGGCAAGTGTTTGGAATTGACACCAGAAGGGCGAGCCGGTCTACTGAATGATGAGGGGCGGACCTGTGATCCCAGAGCGTCTGATTGGAGGACGCTGCGGTCGCTGAATCACGGCCGAGCAGAGGAGGAGCCTGAGTGGAAGGCCAAGGCCACCAGGCTCAGGCATTGGGTTGGGGGCATCCGAGCAGGATCAAGTCAAGATGCTCTTAGATGCACAGTTTGGGGGTTGGTGAGAACAGCAGAGCTGGGCACGCACACTGGCGGGTCCTCAGCAAGCAGGTGGCACTGCAGACCAGAGGATGGAAGAGATGAACAGGGCCAGCACAGAGCCGGGCTGCAGCCGGCCGAGACGGGACACCCAGGACCCAAGAAGTCAACAGAGGAAGAGGGCACAGAGCGGGTGCAGTGGGGAAGCAGGAAGGGGGGGAGCTCCGTAAAAAGTGATCAGTTAACATCAGATGCAGTTTGGAGGCTCATCAAGATGAACTTGCACATGTCCCCTGGATTTGGAAGTCAGGACTCAGTCTCTGAGGTCAGTGAGTTCAGGTGAAGTCCGAGAGGAGGGTGGGCCTGTCAGAAAGGATGGGCCTACCGTGAGCACATGTAGACCACGCTTCACTGAGAAAGCCGGCTGCACTCACGAAGAGCAGCTCCTGGTGGCCCCCAACACTCGAGAACACACAGTGCCCCAGGGGGTGGTGTGCGGGAAACCAGAGCAAGGTGAGGAGGGAGGTGCAGGGGTTGTTGGTGCGAGAAGATGGGGTTCTGGGGCCACCGTGAGGGTGGGACGCTGCATGGAAGGGTCTGGAGCACTCTGGGTTCTACTTTTGTGAGGGGCTCAGTGGAGGCATCAGAGACCAATCCACACCCCAGTTTGAGCACTGTGTTCTGCCTTTTAGGGATGTGCTTGAATTGGGGTAGGGCGGGTGGTGGTGTTGACGCTTAATTAGACTGTGGAGAAGAGGAGACCCTTCCTAACAGGTAGGTTTCTTAGCCCAAGGGTTGAAAACCCATTCACCACCTATTGGGTGAGCCACTCTGCCTAAATAATACTTAGATTAATTAAGATTTATTAACTCAATAGCTAGGAAAATTAAAAATAACCCATGTTGGCACTTGAAATTAATGAGGCATTTAATAATTAGCTAAAGAATAACGTAAATACTATAGTCAAATTCATAACTCTTAGGACAAGTTTCTCCAAAAAGTATTGGGTTGGATTTTTATAATTGGTAGATTAAAAAAAAAAATAGTTTGTGTCGTGATCACTAAGTATCTAAAGTATCTGAGCAAGCCCACTTCCCTCTTGGTGTTTCATGTCACTGTTGGATATCAACAGGGCTTAGGTAATGTGAATGGGACTTTGGGCCACAAGAGTAAAGTCTGTGACCTTCAGAACTGTTTTTTTTTTAAGATTAGAGGGGAGGGGGTAAGGGGGTTGGCTAGCCCAGTGATGGGTATTAAGGAGGGCACGTACTGCATGGAGCAGCGGGTGTTATACGAAAACAGTGGATGGTGGATCACTACATCAAAAACTAATGATGTAATGTATGGTGATTAACATAACATAATAAAATTTAAAAAAAAGATTTTGTTTATGTATTTGAGAGAGAGAAAGAGAGAGATCACAATCAGGGTGAGGGGTAGAGGGAGAAGCAGGCTCTCCACTGAGCAGGGAGCCTGACGAGGAACTCGATCCCAGGACCCGGAGATCACGACCTGAGCCAGAAGGCAGACGCTTAACCGACTGAGCCACTCAGACGCCCCATTCTTTCAGAACATTGAGGCATGACCCAAATGTCCTTCTGAAGTCTTATTTTTAAGGTAGGTGATGAAAGACAGGAATGTTTTTCTATCCATGAATTCCTACCATGCACTGATGGTCTACGGTGTCAGATGCAAGGGCAGGAGTGCAGGACATTCCCTGTATTCTCAGGCCGCCCCTACGTTATTATGAAGTCACACTCACCCAACCAGATGGCTCTGGAATCGGGATTGGGAGCCAGTCTGTCCGACTCTGAAGCCTTGATCTTTCCACTGCAATATATTGCTTTTGATTTCTCATTTCCCACCACGGAGTGTGCTGAACACACAGAGCCTTCTGCTGTGCTCCGTCCGGTGTGAGGCCGTGACCCGTGAGGAACGGTCTCGAGCCACCGGAATCCTCTCTCAGGGGTCCACGCTGCTCACTCTTTCAATTCTGGTATCAGCTTTTTGCAATCTTATTTTCTGTCTACATTGTGTCTCACTTCCGCCAGTGGGTGTTGGTTTCAGGCATCTGGCATTTCAAAACCTGTTCCCTTACTTACTATCTGTGTGACCCGCCCCCCCCAAGCCTGACTTTTCCCGTTTGTAAAAAGGAGATGATACTAATTCTAGACCCTTAAAAGTGATCAGATGGGAATATCCAACAAATCACATAATGGGTCTCTGATGCAGAAAAGATAGATAGGTAAGTACACTTTAAAATGTCATTATTGCCTCAAATGTGTTGCTCCTTTGTACAAAGTAGATTTCTAAACTGCATAATAAAACCTGTTAACGTGATAAAAAAAAAATTTTGGAATGAGCAGGCTGGAGAACTCTCCCAGGAGGCTATTTCTGAATTTTAGCTCATGGACTTGGAACCTGTGTGCATCTCAGGGACCTCCTGCGTCCCCAGCTCCAATCTGAAGGCAGGGCTGCAGGATCTGTGCTCCCCCTTGGGGGCTGGGGCTGTACTGAAGAATGATACCATTCTCATGCCTAGCAGTCAGGGTAGAGACAAGGCCATATTCCGAGAGGTGGTGCAGCCACACCTAGGTCCTCAAAGGACCAGAGAGCTCAGAGCAGCGATTCACCAGACAGAGCCCCCGTTCCCTGAAAATGCCACCTCCTGCCGTCCCCTATGACATCTGCTCTGGAAAGTCTGCCAGAAGAGGACGCATCTACTCTCAGAAGGTTACCTAAGCCCATGTAAATAAACTGAGAATTACATGTTTTTATGTAAAATATCTTCAGTGAAACAGGCTATTCAACTCTCATGAGCAAGTCTGAAAAACAGGTCTAATCTGAAAATTAAATGTAGATTAGAAGTTTATTGCACAATTCATTGCAGCCATTCAAGTGTTTCCATCCTTCCCAAAGGAGCAGAACGCTGTGTTTCTCCTTCTTATGTCTGTCCTTCAATTAGCCACAGTGGGCAACGGGGTGAGGTGGTGCATTCTACCCAGCTATGGCCTGAGACAGCAGGGCCGGCTCTGAGGTGGTGGGGGGCTGATGTCACACAAGGTGCCCCCAACAGGCAGTGCCAGGGAAGGGGAGCAGACATCACAGGAGGAACCCCATCAGGTCTGCCAGGGGACTGAAGTCACAAGGTAGCCCTGCAGGTGCACCGGGATGCTTACATCACACAGGAACCGCCCCCTAGCAGGCCCCACCGGGGGCTGACGTCAGAGGAGGTGCCCCCAGGAGGACAGTGCTCACCTGGAGACCCTGCAGAGACGCGGGGCAGCAGGACCATCTCCCGAGAAGAGGAAAAATAAGCGGGTTCTAGCTGGACCTTCTCAAGGTCTCTGACAAAACAAAACAGCTTTTTCTTTTTTGCCTTTTGTTTCTTTCAATTTGGGAGGGAATTGCAGGATTTCCCTCAGTCCCATGCAGGCGCAGTGGCCATTGGGACAAAATGGGTGTCCCGCTGGACGGGAGTGTGGGAACAGCTCAGCTCCATCACCGAGCCTTCTCATTTGCTCAGACACGGGGAATTCGGACAGTTTTACAAAATAAATAATAAAGCAGACCAGTGCACTGTCTAAAGGTATAAGAATAATCATTAGTTTGGTTTTTCGGTTCCATCTCAGCTTTTAAAACTATATAATGAAATTATATGGCGTATGTGAAAGCACGTGGAAAAGGAAAAGTGGTGAGTCTAGATACAATGCATTATTATTATTCCTAACTTTGCTTCATTACTTTCACGGGGACATATCAGGTAGCTCATAATTTTGCCAAGTAATTAAGCAAAGTGAATCTGCCCGTGGACTAGACTTCCATCAAACAGCCGTTTAATAATGTCAGCGCATTATTCTGCCGCATTCCTGTCGCTTCTAGGGGAAGTGAGCTGCAGTTAGTACTGGTTTGTTGGTGACAATTTCAATTTCACTATGATTTTCACAAAACACTCTTGCTTAATAACTTTGTTGATGGACAAGGTCGGAGGCCCATGAGAAGGTCGGACGATGCAGGTGGTGCTCAAACGAGAAAAGACAAGAGCAAAAATGCCGCCGTCTCCCTTCTTGTGACTTTATCTGTTTTTCTTACAGGATATGGATGCTTTGCTTTGCTTTCGAGAGAAAATATCAGTGGCTCAGAACTGTTTTTCCTGCTGAGGTTGTCGTGGCCCTGGCTGGTCTCTGGACTTTGTATGCAACAGAGTCAAGTCCATGCCTCCCTCTGAACAGACTGGGTTTTATTTCCGTACCGTTCTAACTACAGCAGATAATGCAGCCGAGGTGCGCACTCCCCCGAGGCTCGACATCACAGACTGCAGACGAGGCTCACGTGGAACTCTGAGCGGGACTCACCCTAGATCCTTACTCTGCTTTGGGGTCCCTGGCCCCTTCCCCTCTGTTCTCTCCGATGATCTCCTCGTGGAGACTCCGTGCATGGGCCGGGGGGTGGCCGGCAGCTTGAACAGCTGCATTTACGTAGTACTTGCCCCCGAGGTCCACTTCCCCCGGTCACATCTGTCCCAGAAGCCAGAGCAGGAGCGATGTGCCCAGCTCACACCGTGCCCGCGGCCGGTGGCTTTGGAGTGTTGCCAATGAGATGAATCTTAAAGACGCCTTGGCTCTTACCAGTCAGATGAAAAAGGAAAAAAAAAAAGCTTCTTATTCCCTGTGTTGTTTCTTGGAAAAAAAATCTGTAAGAGAGGTTTGGCAGATTCACAAGGAGGTGTGAAACAGCATGCTTGGCACACAGGAGCCTCACCAACAATTTGCATGTTCCAGGCTGTCATCCCTGGGCTGCTCTTCACAACCCGCAGGGCCATCAAACACATACACTGCAGTCCCCTGCTTTACACTCGCGCGTGTAAGAGCCGGAGCCTTCCGCGAGGCTCGGACGCTGGCAGAGTCCTGCTGGAATTTATGTAGCACAGAGCAGCTTTTTACTGAGGTCTGGCTCTGCTTCCCCTCTCGTTCCCCTGCCACACACGATATGCATGCACGCAGGTGCACGCGGACGTCAGCATCCACGCACAGGCACATGTGGATACATAACACACATTGCACACGTACATGCTTGAAATCCTACGTAGAAGCATTGCCGTCACCGTGCAGGGTTGGGCAGAGGGTGGTGGTGATTGGTGATCACCTGTGTCTTTCTCCGACAGGTGACAGAGCAGGTGGAGCTAGGGCCTCTGTTCGTTGGGAGCACCTGGGGCAGAGGGCATTGGTGCTGAAAGACCGCCATTGGCACCCTCACCTATAGGGCTGTCGTTTACCACTGTCCTGGGACTGGGCACGACCAACCAGAACAGCCTTTGCAGTGAGAGCAGTCTAAGCGAACACCTGAGAGGACATCTTTTACCATGGAAGGAGGAGTCCATCTGCTCCTGTCTCAAACGAACAGGACAGATGGCGTTAGTGAATGGCCAGCTCGGGGACCGTGCAGAGCTTCTGCCCCAAAGTCGGGCAAAGCCGGGATGTCTGCCCAGGGAAGTGCTCGGGGAAGCGGAGGGCTGTCTGCCTGGTGGTAATGGAGCTGTCTGTCCAGTATAATGGCCTGAACCGAATGCACGGGCGGTCTGCACAGAATCCCATGCAGATGGCTCCTCTGAATGGGCTCTGTAGTCCAGTGGGACAGACCCTTCAGGCTCCACTCACTGCTGCCCGCGTGGACACTGCAAGACTGTGCTCTCATTAGTGCTCAGGTGTGCATTAGACAGAGGTGAGAGGCTTGCACACTCCCTTCAGTCCCTGCATAGCAGGTGTGGCCAGGGACCCAGGCCTGGCTGCCCTTCGCAGACCCCGGGTGCTCTGGGAGTGCAGGAGGCACCGCCGAGGCAGACACGGTGCCCAGGCCGGCACCTGCTCACCTGCACATCTGTGCCGAGATGCCAGGCGCAGGATGCTCCAGCAAGTGGGCATACGTTGCCCTGCACATTGCTGTGGGCTCAAGGCCTTCTCTTGAAAGGATGGGAAAGCCAGGAGCTACTTCTGGACATTAAAGCCCTTCAGTCTTCAGGCCTGTTAACCAATCAGATGACCTTTAAGAACCCTGAAGCTAGGGGCACCTGGGTGGCTCAGATGGTTAAGCATCTGCCTTCAGCTAAGGTCATGATCCCAGGGTCCTGGGATCAAGCCCCGCATCGGGCTCCCGGCTCGGCGGGAAGCCTGCTTCTCCCTCTGCCACTCCCCCTGCTTGTGTTCCCTCTCTAGCTGTCTCTCGCTCTGTCAAATAAATAAATAAAATCTTTAGAAAAAAAAAATGTAAGCTCTATGCCCAACGTGGGGCTTCGGCCTCTGAGATCAAGAGTTGCAGGCTTGGGGCACCTGGGTGGCTCAGATGGTTAAGCATCTGCCTTCAGCTCAGGTCATGATCCCAGGGTCCTGGGATCGAGCCCCGCATCAGGCTCCCTGCTCCTCGGGAAGCCTGCTTCTCCCCCTCCCTCTGCCACTCCCCTTGTGCTCCCTCTCTCGCTGTGTCTCTGTCAGATAAATAAATAAAATCTTAAAAAAAAACAAAACCCGAAGCTATACCTGGACTGCCTACCCTCTTTATATGACATTGCCGACAGCTTGCATTTCTGTCGGGCAGCGCTTCTCTCTGCTACTTGCTGTCTCCTGTCCTTCTCTCAGAAACACGCAGGAAGCAGGGAGTGAACGCAGCTGAAGGGCTCAGATGCAGGGGGTGCTCCCGCTGGGCCCCCCGGGCTGGAGCCAGGGCTGCATCTCCCAGCTGGATGACCACGGAGGGGGGGAGGCAGTCCGCGATTTCTTCTTGGCAGATGAGATACTCCTCGTCTCAACCACACGGGGTTGTGGAGAAGTGTGAGGAGGTAAAGACTGTGCCCACAACACGGCACACGCAGACCCCTAACCCAGAAAGTGCTCATTCTTATTTTTCCATCAGCAATATTAGTATGTACATGGAAAAGACTCTGTAAGCTTTGCAACAGAAGCCAAACCTCAGGAGATACCAGATTTTTGCTGTAATAAATGTCTTTTCACTTTTTAGAATTTATAATCCTCATTGAAAGAGAAGGGTATCATCATGGGGAAAGGGGTAAAGTGAAGGGAGAATTTCGTTTGTTTTCGTGTACAAAAGGAGCTAATACTTAACAAAGGAACATTTTCTTTATGGAAGCATTCCACCTAACAAATGAAGAAGACATGGTAGAACACCATCTTGTCAACCTAACGAAATGGCGGACGAGGCAACGCGCACCGACGGAGCATCATTTTCAGCCGTCAGGGGACAGGGTTGACGGGTGACTTTCTAACGGAGGTCAGGCCAGTGACCTGCACAGCTCGAGCACCCACGGACCAGGGAAGCGTTGCACAGAGGGGGCCAGCCTGACGTCGGCCACGTGCATCCTTCTCACTCTGGTGTAGCAGGGGACCGTCACAAAGACGATCCGAGCCTGATGGGGCTCTAGTCTAACCAGCAGCTTATAGGAGACGCAGGGGTCAGACAAACAGATTAAACAACACTGCAGGGATGAAGCCAGCAGAGGCAGGACTGCGGGACCCTCTACAAGACAAGAGGCCCAGCTTCACAACCGATAGGCAGGGGCCGCAGGGAGAAGGAAGGGTCTGGGTCACATCTCAACAAGAGGCACTATGGACTTGATTTGGATTCTGATCCAAAAAACTATAACTTTGGGGCACCTGGGTGGCTCAGTCAGTTGGGCGTCTGCCTTCGGCTCAGGTCATGGTCCCAGGGTCCCGGGATCGAGCCCCGCATCAGGCTCCCTGCTCGGCGGGAAGCCTGCTTCTCCCTCTCCCACTCCCCCTGCTTGTGTTCCCTCTCTTGCTGTGTCTCTCTCTGTCAAATAAATAAATAAAATCTTTTAAAAAAACTATAAATTTGTGAGACAATCTGGGAACTTTGGATCCTCACCGGATATTTGATGACAAGTTTCAAAAGGGGATCATGCTTTTACAAAAAGAGCCTTTATATTCTAGAAATTCATACTGAATCATTTCTAGATAAAGTCGCACACTAACTTGAATTTGCTTCAGCGTGATCATATTTGGGGAGGCAAGAGGAGCGGGGGGTCCAGCAGAAACAAGCCTGCTGTCCTCAAAGCTCCAGGGTGCACAATCAAGGCTCACAACCACTGTGCATGTGTTAAATCTTGCAAAAAATAATCTTTTAAAAAAGAGAAGGATGAGTAATTGTATTTGCCAGGATACAGGTGATGGAATTAAAATGTGTGTGTGTGTGTGTGTGTGTAGGCTCACTGGGCCCCCGGAATGAAGCAGGACTGAGCGGGGAAGCCAGCCTCCAGGGAGCCTGGCAGGCAGGGAACTCGCTGGCTCCGTGATCAGGCTCTGGTTTAGGGCAGTAGGTCTTCATTAACGTACATAAGACTATGTGGGGTGTTTGTTAAAAAATTTATATTCAGACCCTATTCCTAGAAATCCTGATGTAAAGGTCTTGAGTGGAGATCATAAATCTGGGGAAAACATTACCCAAGGTGATTCTCCTGAAGATAGTCCTGGGACCACTCCTGAGAACCTGGCTCAGGGCTGGGTGCCCAGAACAGGTACACTCAGCGCGGTCTACTCCCAGGACGGACTCACACTCACTGGTTCCAAGTTCACAGACTGACCTGTGAGGGGAGAATCCGTCTAAACGCGTCTGAGGGAGAAATGACAGCTAGACCCGAAGACGGGTCAGCAGGCTCCTTGCCCCTCCCTGGCGGGCAGAGGTGTGACCTGTGTTGATGGATGGTCCTCATGGTGGTGGCATTGCTGACCTACCCTGGGAGGGCTGTGGGCTCAGGCTGGGCCCCCCAGCTGGGGGAGTGGTCTCTACTTCTCAGCTCCTCTCCACGTAGGATCAGGAACGTTTCAGACTGGCCCCAAACATGCTGCACAACCCCCAAAGGCCACTGTTTTCTGGAAGGCCACACGTTTCAGATGTCAGAGCCCCAGGATGGAGGGGCTGCCCAAACTGCATTGGGCCGTGAGAGGAGCAAGAAATGAGCTTCTGTGGTGTTGTGCTTTGACTTTATTTCTGAGTTCACTTGTTCAATTGCCTGGTGTATCTTGACAATTTTGGACGATGGTGAATCTTGCAAAACGCTGGGGCAGCCCAGCACGCTCACATGGCTCAGCAGATTTCCACTCTGACAGGTGCTTGGGGGTCTTTGGTTTGCCACTTGTTCAAGTTCTGGGGGTGGGGGGACCTCCTTATCATCCTTCCATGTGCTGGGAGGGCCACCTCTTACCCTACCTGCCAAGGTACACATACTCGCATTTTCTCTAAGAGCAAATCATTAGCTGCGAGTTTCTGACAAAGCATTTGAAAGATTTATAACTGAAATAGAATTTATATCCTCTCCTTATAGCAGTGAAAAGCAAAAAACAAAACACATGCAAACAAACAAAATGACTCTGACATCCCATGCTGTCATCCTTTGGCTCAACCTGTCAAGGGATCATTGGAGGTACGTAACGAAGGAGACATGCAACCAAGAATACATTTTATAGCGTGCACAAGGGAAAAGCAAACTTGTTGCTTATCTTGTTCATGGGGAGACAGGGATGCTTCCCTGTCCTGGAATCTCATACATGGGACACTGTTCAAGCAAGGACCACGATCTCAATGCCATCCCTACAGAAACACAATGACTTCTATAATTTAAAGATGCACACATATATTTTATGTAAACATAATTATCTTATGGATCCTGAACCGAGAATAGTGAACACGATTTAGCCCTTCTTGGTGAACTTGGCTAATTAGGGAATTATTTTACATTATTATAATGATGCAACAATGCATTTGAGCATTTGAGGCCATGCAGGTAAGTAGGTTCTGTTTGTTCATCCGTTTCTTTGCAGAATGAGGTCCATTGCTCGCCCTCCCTCCGTCCCTCCCTCCTTTCCTTCCTTCCTGCACTCTGGCTCTTCTAGATCTTTGGAAGAAGCTCCCGAGCTCTGACTTCCTAGTGCGATCAGTGTTACATCCCTTCTAGTCTTGTGCCTGATTTTCGGCACGCTGTCTGGGGGTAGGTGGCTTGCAGGGCCTGGAACAGAGCAGGCATCATGGCGTCCCTCTGCGGCTCCCCCGTTGGCCTGCGTGGGTCCCAGCTCCCCAGCGCCTGACCCCAAGCCCCTGAGGGTCAATGACATGTGTGTGTTCTGTTCTGCTTACTGCCCTGTAGTGGAGACTCAGTGGGGGGGGTGTCTCTAGAGCAGCACCCCCTCCGGAAGCACTGACCGACCAACACCCTTTTGTTTTCTGTGCGAGAGTGAACTGAAAGAAGTATGGTGTTCATAAAATTTTGACATTTCGCTTAGGATTTCAGAGTATGTGAAGAAAGAGATAAGCCGTCACTAGATGATAGACGGACTTTCCAGAAGAGCACTTGCACTGTTTCTTGAAAGGAGGGATTTCCTGTATCCTGGGCCCTTACAAAGGCATTCCCTTGTCTGCAAAGTACCATACTGAGCATCCTGTTATAATAAGGTATATTTCAATTAATCAAGTAAATGCAATGTGATAGAGTGGATAGGACCTTGTATTCAAAGTTCGTTTGCATCTCGGCATGAATACATGCTCTGGACTTGGAAAGGTCTCTCCATGTGGAGGGGCTGCTTTTTCATCACCTGTAAATAAGGGGTCATCAGTGCTGGTCAGGTGACTCCATAGGTAAGTCTCCCATGGAGGGTGAGCCGGCTGTCCTGGGGTATTGGGAGCAGGGCGCAAAAAATTCACCCAGGAGACAGTTTATCTTTACTTAAGCAGTAAAGAAGATTTTGAGTTCTACTCTTTGACTGTAACATTTTATTATTTTTTAAAGACTTATTTATTTATTTTAGAGAGAGTGTGTGCACGAGCAGGGGAAGGGGCAGCAGGAAAGGAGGAATCTCAAGCAGGCCCCCCACAGAGCACAGAGCCTGACTCGGGGCTGGATCCCACGACCCTGAGATCATGACCTGAGCCAGATCAAGAGTTGGACACCGAACTTACTTAGCCTCCCAGGTGGCCCCTCTGTCTGTACCATTTTAAATGAATGTTTGAGGAATAAATACTCAAGAAAATTGGGTCCAGTAAGGTCACCTTGTGCTTTCATGGACCATATTATACACACTGCCAAGTATGGAGGGGGTACATGGATCACACTCACACATACCCCACACAGGCTCACTCTCTCACACACACCACGTGCATAAAGATACATATACACATACACACGCAGATACACACAGACATGCATGTACACACGCACACAGATGCACACACCCCACGGACACACACAGACACACACGTGCACACGCACACAGATGCACACACCCCACCCACGGACACACACAGACACACATGTACACACGCACGCAGATGCATACACCCCACCCACGGACACACACAGACACGCACGTGCACACGCACACAGATGCACACACACAGACACACATGTACACACACACGCAGATGCACACACCCCACGGACACAGACATGCACGTGCACACGCACGCGGAAGCACACACCCCACGGACACACAGAGACACGCACGTACACATGCACACAGATGCACACACACAGACACGCACGTGCACACGCACACAGATGCACACACACAGACACACATGTACACACGCACGCAGATGCACACACCCCACGGACACAGACATGCACGTGCACATGCACACAGATGCACACACCCTACGGACACACAGAGACACGCACGTACACATGCACACAGATGCACACACAGACGCGCACGTGCACACGCACACAGATGCACACACACAGACACACATGTACACACGCACGCAGGTGCACACACCCCACGGACACACACAGACACACACGTACACACACACGTACACACGCACACACCCCATGGACAC
>NW_023270274.1:1099513-1187379 GCF_011800145.1 Mirounga leonina
TGGACACACACAGACACACACGTGCACACGCACGCAGATGCACACACCCCACGGACACACACAGACACACATGTACACACACGTACACACGCACACACCCCACGGACACACACAGACACGCACGTGCACACGCAGATGCACACTGTGCATGCACACACACGCACATGGTTTTCTGAACCATTTGAAAGTGGGTTACAGGCCTCACGACCACTCATACCTAAATCCTCAACATTTACCTCTTAGGGAGAAAAACCACATTCTCCTCCCCAACCTAAGTGTATTGTTTCAATCATATCATGAGATACACATTCATCTTTATATCCCCTCCAACTATCCATACAAGGTTCTCCGTAGATCTCTTACTGTCTAAAACATGACTTAGATGTCAAATCACTGTCCCTCCTTTGCCTGAGGAGTTCCTCCTTCAGCTGTTGCTCTTCCCCTTCGTTCTCACCCAGGCTTATTTCATGAAGGTTATTTTAGAAAATACTCTCTTTTAATAATGTTAAGACTTTAGGCTTTAAATTATAACTCTATTACTGAGTAAGCGAATAAGAAATGAGGTAGATTCTTATTCTATATGTTGTAAGACAGATTTTCGCTGAGTGGATTTTAGGGAAGGAGCGTGGGAAAGCAGGTGAGAACAGGTGAGTCCGCGTGCGTGCCGTGACCAGGGCACCAGAGGACTGTCTCTGTTCCTTCCTGTGTTTGCTCCCTCCCTCCTGTTTCCCTCTGTGGATCCCCGCTGTCCCCTCCCTCCATCCTTCCCCTTCGTGTCTCTCCTTCCTCCCATTTGCATGGTTCAAACATAAATGCAAAAGGACTATACGAGTAAATATAAAAAGAGCCCTCCCAGACCTGCCTGTTTCTGTATAGTAACTACTCACATAAACATTTCTATTAGCTTCTTGTCTACCCTTCTAGAATTTTTATGCAAATACAAGCAAATATATGTATGTGTGCTCATATTTCTGCTTCTCTTCTGCATCTTGCTTTTCTCTTTAACAAAGTATCCTTGAAATCTTCCTACATCAGTTCATGGAATGCTCTTCATTTCGACACAGCTGCATGGAAAGTGAAGGCACTTTGATTTGAATAGCAGAAAGCACAGCACAGATGTAAATCAGATTACTTCTGCCTTAATCTTTATGACGAAGCAAGTGTGTCTTGGTTCTTTATGAATAATAACAACAGTAACTATAATTTAAAGAGCTTGAGATGTGTGCTAGCTACGTGTGTTGTTCTTTGCCATCATCAACAACCCTGTGAAGCCGAAAACGGTGCACTGATTTTACAGGTGAAAATACTGAGGTTCTAAGAGTCGGAGTGTAGGGCCCCTCCCTGCCATCAGGGCTGTGCTGTCGTGTGCTTTGCAGTCACGCCCCCAGTGGTGGCACACCACATCTGTGTCTCCTTGGCTTGCACACCCTCCCCCATGGCCCGCACACACACCTGCACTGTCATCCCAAGCAGCCCTGCCCTGGCTGAGACCCTCGACAACCCTGGACTCTAAACAGACCCCTTCTGTTCTCGTTCCTGAATCTGCCCTTCATGCGTCTTCATCAGGGGAAGGTCGGCTCATGTCTTCCCTCCCTTAAACTCACCCATGGTCCCCACTGTCCACAGCACTTAAACTAAACTCACAGAGCCCATATCCTTTCCTGCTTCGAATCCCAGACTCTGGGTCTCCGAAGTCTGGTGCTAAGTCTAAAATATCTGTGTATCTTAGAAAAGTATGTAGGAACCCTTGGAGTATGGCCCTGGTGTTAATTCTATAGGACCCTACCTGCCTTCTCCAGGAATACTTAGATTCACCCACTTTGGAGGCCGTATTACCTGCATTATACTTTATTATTTTATACATACCACTTTTATAGCTCTTCTCACAGTGTGTAGTTTTTTTGGTTTTTTTTTTTTTTGGTATATGTGCACCCCTGCCCATTAGATGGTTAAACATAAACAACTTGGTTTCAGAGTTCTGTAATTCCATGTTTTGTATCTGTAATGTCAGGCATGTAGTTGACTCAAAAATGGGTAGCATAAATGCACAAAATCACATATTTATGTGACTGGATGATGTTTACAGTCATTGATTGAAGAATTCATTATATTAAAAAAACAGGCATCTATTTCCTTTAAATATCCATAACTGTCCTCCCTTCACTTGTACTTGAAAGAAACATAGAACTAGAACAGCCCAAGAAAACAGATGGCCTCAGCTTAGTGGGTTCAGATTTATGAGTGGGCACTTTGCAAGACGGTGTGGGGTCAAGCAAAGAAAAGCGAGGACTGACTCGCTTTTACTGAGCCTTACTACTCCACATGAGCTGGGTGTTTGGTGGACAAAGCCAAAGGTGGCACCTGAGTGGACGCACTGTATTTCATTTAAAGTAGGACTACAGGCACACACAGGGAAATAAGTGCAAAGTGATGACACAAGGTGAGAAATCAAGTTTCCTGCCACCTTTGACTCCCTAATAAAAAAAAAGTATGTGTGTATATGTGTGTATATGTAGGTAGGTGTATATATGTATGTGTGTGCATGCATGTATATGTATGTGTATGTATATGCATGTGTATATGTGTACGTATGTATTTATGTACATCCGTGTACACATGTATGTGTGTGCACTCATGCATGTATATCTATGTATATGTCTATATGTGCGTGCATATGCATGCATGTATATGTATGTGCTCACATAGGTATGTGCACGCACACACGTGTATATATGTGTATATGTGTGTGCATATATGTGTGTATATGCGTTGCACGTGTATGTGCATGTGCATGCATGTATACAGAAATGTGTATGTGTGCACGCATATGCATGTGTATATGTATGTGTGTATTGTACACACGCATATACATATGTGTATGCATGCATGTATGTGTATATGTACATGCATATGTGTATGCGTATGCACACATGTATACATGGATATGCATGCATGTATATGTATGTGTGTATGCACGCATGTATGTGTATATGTACATGTGTATGCGTGTGCACACATGCATACATGGATATGCATGTGTGTATATGTATGTATATGTACATGTATATGCGTGTGCACACATGTATACATGGACATGCATGTGTGTATATGTGTGTATGCATGCATGTATATGCATATGCGTGTGCACACATGTATACATGGACATGC
Organism: Mirounga leonina; assembly: GCF_011800145.1. Classification (NCBI taxonomy): domain Eukaryota; kingdom Metazoa; phylum Chordata; class Mammalia; order Carnivora; family Phocidae; genus Mirounga; species Mirounga leonina. The sequence continues at coordinate 1,102,682 of NW_023270274.1, forward strand.
ATGCGTGTATATGTGTGTGTACATGTATATGTGTATGCCTATGCACACATGTATACATGGGTATGCATGCGTGTATATGTATGTGTGTATGCATGTATATATTTTATACCTTTGTTACATAACCATTGGGCTACAATACAGAGTCTGTCTACTTCTCACACTTAATAACATGTACTAGCAGTCATTCCCTATCAGCTTTCTCTGTATTACAAACATATAACGAGTCTTCACACAGCGCAATAATCCATGCATTCACTGCTGAGACCAACATCAACAGCACGATGCACACGGCTAGCACTGTGCCAAGAGCTGGGAGTATGAACAAGACATGTCTCCATGTCAGAACACCCACGCCCTCAGAATGCCAAGCTGACACCAAAAATCTTTGGATACAAGATGCCAAGATGGAGAGGGAAGTTCCTGAGTATGTTTTACGTCAAACCCAGAAGTGATGTTTCTGGATTGTCCGTGGATTGGCTGCCTGCCGGCAGCTATCCCTTTCCTGAGAGCTTGTTCCCAGAAATCAGGGAGTCTGGATCCCCCTCAACCCTTTCTAACACTGACCCCCAGGCCCCAGAACCAGGAGACACTGTTGGCAACGCCATTCCTCAGGGAGTCACAATCTGGAAAGGAATCAGGGCACCTCTGTCTAAAATTTAAAGGTAATCCACTGCCCATTTCAGAAATAGCACAGATACCTGACATACTGAAATATCTTCTGTTTCAGTTACTAAATTCTGTGCTTTATATACTTTATATCTCATTTAATCCTTATAATGGTCCTATTAAGAAAGTATATATTATGCCCATTTTACTTATGGGGAAACTGAGGCTCAGATTCCAGGAGTTAAGTACCTTCTCCAAAGTCACAGAGATAGTGTGGCAGAATTGGGATTTGTTCCCTGGTCCTGTTGCTTCCAACATTTTACCCAAATTTCTGCCCAGTATTGACTACATGTGAAACTAGCAGACCTCTCCTTTCTTAACTACTTAAGGCAGCCTGGCTGACTCATGTCTGTGACTTGTGTTTCTACCAATTTCTATTATGTATTCTCTCCTGTTCTGATCTATTCTGAAATAATGTATTAATTGTCAAAGTGCTGCTTTAAAGATACATGCACTCTAGCAAACCGTTTCAGTGGAAAATATCAATTAATATTCTGCATTTTAACTAAATGATTTATACTACTAATTCACATCCCAAATAAGTTGGAGACACATATAAAATAGCCCTTAAAAAAATAATCTATGGCATCATTAAAGTCTTTCTCAAGATTAATCCCTTTATCGAGCATCTGATGTAAAATCTATTGCAACTTAAAATAATTCTCTTTTTTATTTGGTATTTTATTTCCCGTGTTCTCTATTTTTGTTTTGGAGTTATAGTGTATGTGGGGAAGCAGACTGAACGGGTCACATTTTACCAGATCGTGTGGTGTTGCTCTGTCCTAAGCCCAGGACCTGCACTGGAGCATGGGTTGTGGATGATGTATACACCACCAGCATCACTCAGCACCCAGTGGATTGTTGCTCTTTCGGCACTGGGGTTTGACACATAACCCCCGGTGTGTCCACGTGGGACAATACCTGTGGGTATTGGTTTTCATTTGGTTTTACATCCATACAGTTTTCAGGATGATTTAAAAATACTTTTTGGTGGGCAGGTTGATGTAGGCCTGGAAATATTAGAAACCTTTTCTTCCCTTCCACTCCTGCAGGCTTCTCGTGTTCTGCCCTGACTTCCACAGATGTAGCATTTGGCCTTCTTGCAGCTTCTTCCCAGCTGAGCTCGCACTCAGCAACGTGCCTGTCTGTGGAGCAACATGCCAGCAGACAATGATTTTAGACACTGTTGTGTGAGTTTGCAAGTAATAAAATATGGGAAGAGAGTAAGAGTTCTATTTTCCAAAAATGACTGTGGTTATTTAGGACATCTTAATTTAGGTATTTACTATGGGTTGGGAAACTACCATCTGAGGGCCAAATCCACTTGCTGCTGGTTTTGTAAATAAAGTCCTACTGGGACACAGCCAGGCCCATTTGTTTACATATGGTCCATGGCATTGTTATTACTTGCCACCAGGCTCACAAAGCCTATGATGTTTACTATCTGGACCTTTACAGAAAAAGTTTGTGCAGCTTGATCTGTGCAGCATGATCATTTACACATTCTCATTTTCTAGGTGGTCATGTGAAGATGTAGACTTTGCCCATGGATGCCACTGTGCTCACACATTAGTATTCCCATCTTGGAATTCTATGCTGTTTATTTCAATCCGCTGCTTTATTTCATCACCCAGGGACTAAAGTATTTATGACATACACACAGTGAATACATACTGATTACCCCCTCAGGACCAAACATGACTCTTTAAAGGACCAGAGAGCGGATAAGAACTACCCAGGGATCGCAGAGGTGCATGCGAGCATTGCTTGGGCTTCGCAGAGCTTTCCACACTGACGTCACGTGTGTGACCACCAAAGCTCTGCTGATTTAGTGCATACATGAAATGCTCCACAATGAATCGCCCAAGTGCGGGTTGTGCTCCCGCTGTTATTACTGCCACCGGACTGGTCTGGAGCCCGCAGGGATGGTCAGGGGCCTGCCACGCCCCCCTTCTACCCGGAGACCACGCAACTCCAGGGCCTGCTTGGGTGATGGCCACAGACGCAAGAAGAGGACAGACAGGCTGGTGACCGAGAGTCCAAACAGGAGACCAGGGCCGGCTGGGACCTTGGAATCTCCTTATCTTCCTTGTCACCATCAGCTGCTATCCCTCAACTGAGAAGCCTATTCAAGGCCCAGTGTTGGGTGTAGACACGGATTTCTCTTTGAAAACTAGCTTATTCTTATTCTTATTTGTTTCGTTTCACTAATTCATGGTGAGATTTGTATTTGAATGCCTTATAGGACACTGCATTGATAATTATCATTTAAATGTGCACATTTAACTCCAAGCCAGAAATGCCAATTCAATGAATCCGCATTTAAAAATTAGACCCATGTAAAATATTCCATCAAACATTCTTTAGCTTATGACTGCAACATAGTCTCTGTCTGTGATGCACCTACAATCCAGAAACTTGAACTGACTTTAAAGTCAAGTAGGACTTTAATGCTCAATGTGAGTAGGCTTTTAAAAACTCTAGGGAAATGATGATTAAACATAATGCCTTTCCAAAACCCAACTGATGGGTGCAATGGGTTCTTCAGGGAAAGGGAAGTGGGTAGAGCTTAGAAAACAATCAGAACAACTGTGACCTATTACGCTCGTTCATAAAGCCCATAAAGATGGCAGCACCCACAGGGCGGCAGCATATGGAAACCAACAACAGCCCTAATCTCCATGGAGCGGTAAGTAGTTCTGTCATCAGACAGGCAAATGGTTGTCGGCAGACGGACAAATTACTATTGCACCATGAACCTTAAACGGCATGCCAGAGTTTCCCTCATGGAGCGTCCTAAGAAATCACCATCCCGCCAGAGTCATCTTCTTTTTCTCCAGCAAAGTAACATGTGTAAAATGGACTCCTGAATGTGGGTATTGAGAAGATAATACTAGAGCTTTAGACATCAGTTCCATGTACGCATTCAGAAGCGGAGACTTCGCAGAGGCGAGATTTTACTCACATTTACAATCATGTCAACCTCCAGCTTATGAGATTCCCTAAAAATACATGTGCTGCCTGGGCAGCAATCAGCAACCCCCCACCCCCAACTCTCCAAACCATAACTGATGAACTTTACAAAGCACTTACTTCTGCAGCAAGTGTGGATTTTTTGGCAATGATTCAAAATGAAGCATTTCCATTCGAGGGTCCCAGTACCACTTCCTCCCCACTAGTAATCCCCAGGACACCTCACAGCGCTCAGAAGGACGCACAGCTCTGCCCCACCCGGTGCAGAGTCAGTGGCAAGAATAACAAATGCATCATCCGATTTAACTGTCACTGGCTCTTGTCAGCATGAATTGTCTGTTGGGAGGCGATGAACAACAGAACTTTTAACTGCCCCCCAGAAGCCAGGAAGCACCAGGAAACTGGGAAGAGTGGTGATTCGGAGCAGCAAATGGCGAGGACCCAGGGGACAGGACTCCCGTCCATGTCCCCCAGAGCTCCCGTGGTTGGTACCTGCACTCAGTTGCCCGGGGTGCTCCTTGGATCCGATCTGCTTCCTCAGTAGGTCAGAGTTGGAGATGCCCCCTCGACGTGACTTCACCAATTCTCCCTTGGGTTCATTTTCTAGAGGACAGAACAACAAGAGGGCGACATCACTAACTGCAGGGGAGGGGCTGATGGGCACTTGCTCCTTTGTGTGGCGGCCCTTACGACAGGAAGCCCCATTTAAAGTACGTAACACACTCACGAAGACGTGTGTAAATGATTTTACTCAGAAGCTCTGATAGGAAAGGCCATGACGGATGAGTAGAAAATGCTTTTAAACATTTAGTTAAGTTACTTTGAAATCCAAGATTTTTAAGAGTTTTTAAATACATCTCTAGGTTTGAAGGTAAAACTAAGTGCACGTACTATTTAGATTGACCAATCACCAGCCAATTTGTAAGATTATTGCCTTTTTAACACTTCGATGCAATTAAGAAACAATTTAATAAGTGAGAAATATTTGAGATGTGTAACAATTTCTTGGAAATAATGTGATTTCACTCATAACAAAACACAGTCTGTTGATGACAAGGGTTTTTCTAGATGTCAACTCAATTTTATTTTAAGGGAAGAACAATAAAAGACGTTATCTTCATTAATGCAAATTTTGAATTTATTAACTCTCTATCCGGGTTTTCTGCAATATTGTCTCAGGATTAGGAATTATTGACTATTCTAATTGGAAAAGAATACATCCACGTCATTTCAAACTACACTGTCAAAGAAAGAATTTATTTTGTTTAAAAAAAAGATGGACAGAATATCAGAAAGTGGAGAGAGCTAGGTGTCTCGTTTTAAAGCTATTGTTTCTGGTGCAAACCTCCAAATTCAGAGAAGCTCATTAAATTGAGTCTATGGCAATAACAGAGAAGTGTTAATGGGCAGCAGTGAAGTGTGTCAGGCAAATGAAGAGACCCTGAGGGCTCCGCGCTGTTTACCATCAGCTACATTCTGCAGCATTACCATAAATCCTCTAAAAGATACTGTACTTCCCTTCCTGCGTGTTACCTCACAATAAAGGAGATACTCAGCGTGCTTGGCAAGTGGGATTTGAAATAAGATAACACGCAATTTCCTAGGAAATTCACGGGCAGCCAATAAAATGCAACCATAACAAATGTTATTATTTTCCCTAATAAGAATTTCCCAAAACAAACACATAAAGAACAGAATAATTTGGAAATATGCACATGGAGCTAGAAAGGTTTCAAAATTACCCTGTAAAATCAAGGTTGAAAAATAAAATGAGAGTTGGTGTATTTTCTGTTTATCAAAGTCAAGACTCATTAGTTTGGAGTTCTTACGTGACGTTTTTAAACAGATAAAGCTTTTAATACAAATTATGACCTGTGGTTTTATTTATAGCAACCCACAGCCATCTATACTGGAAAATCTTTGAGGAGAACAGTGTGTGTTATGGTCCTTTCCTGACCGCCAATACGCAAAACACACACAAATAGGTAGGCATGTACACACATGCCCACATGCATGCACACACGTGCACACATAATATAAATGCAGGAAGTTCTTCTCAACATGAACCGTTCTTTTACTTACAGTATGATTTGTAAACTTAACTTTTATGTGACAGAAGCAAGTGCCCCCCATACCTCCTCACACCAGACACTCCACCTTCAGACCGTCTAGATTTGGAGGTGAGTATCCGTCTGGGATGAACAGCAATGTCTCCTGCATCCTCAACCCTGCACTCTGGTCCCTAAAGCTCAGCGTTCAGAGCCCTCACCCTTGCAGGATGGAGCTGGGAGCACATACGGGTACTCAGCAGCTGGACACAGGGCTGATGGAGACAAACGTGTGCTTAGTGGTATTGCAATCCAGCCTCCACCATGCTGACTTTCTGAAACCCACATCTGCTCTTTCCACCAGACCCTACTAAGACAATTACATAGAGGCTTGATATTATTGATTTTGAAAGCATACTATAATGGTTTAAAATATAATAATTATGTTCATGCAATATTAGTGAACCTACAGACTGCCATGCTTATACATTATTTCTGGATAAGCAAGAGCCATCTTAGCCAATATTGGTATGAACATTTTGGGGTCATTGAACCTCTCTGAATTCAGATTCTCTCTCAGACAATGACAGGGCCAGGATAAAAATGAAAAGCATTTCCTTTAACTCCCCAAAGCCCAAATACTTGGTGTCTCCCTGCCTTGCTCTGCCACTGGATATAAATTCCCGGCCAGGGAACCGTTTGCAGGAGAAGAGCGCCATTCCTGTTCCGTGCACTCACTAAGCTTGTTTCTAGAGTGGGTGTACCATCTACACCTTTGAATGGTGGCTAAGGGGCACCAGGAATCACCCTACAGATGCCTTTCTGCAGCAGGACGCCCCGACCACAGAGGGGCACTGACCTCTTGCCCGGGTGTACCTGCCCTTCCGCGGGATGTCCCCAGCAGGTGCCAGCCCCTTGGGTTTGGGGGTCCTGTCCCTGTGTCTTCACTTTCCTGAGGTTTCTTAATGTCAGAGAGACCTTCTGATTAACTCAGTTGTGTTTAAATGACAAATTCAGGAGTCTCTTTGGCAATCTGAGTCACTGTTACAGGATTATCTACCAGAGGAAATGTCTCTTGCCTTTTTTTCTCCCTAAAAGTTCTATGTGAGATTGGTTAAAAAATGAGGGACATGTTTTGACAGTGCTCCTCCTCAGACTTACAACATTGAACAATAGGAACCAGACAATTCCTCATAAGGCAGGTAGGGGTAAATCCTTCTCAGTGAGCAGACACAGAGGCTCAGGTGAGTCTCCAGGAATGAATCCAAAGTCCCATGACCTGGTTTTGTTTGCTCTCCTGGACCCATGCTCAATATTCTCTGAACAGGAAAGCCTCTCTTTAAAAGGTCTTCAGTGTACTTGAGTGTGAAGAGACTAGTGTGTTTAGAGGCCACAGGCCCAGCGGATGCTCCCTGCGGCTGCCCGCCTCCTCGCCGAGCTGCCTCGTCTGTCCCTGTTCATAGAATGAGATCCCACCCCCCAGGGACGGCGTGGAGAGGAATAAATTGCTTGTACATAGTAGGCTCTCCATCAATCTTTCCTGCTTGAATAGAGGAATTGTTTCCCTTTGTGCCAAATTCAAGACATTTTAGAAAATACACTCCCTTGCTTGTATTCTTTGTTTTAGAATATGCTCAGCTTCTAGCTGGCTGTGAAATTTAGAAATTTAGGTCCATTTTCAGTTTTTCAGAGAAAAACAAGAGATCATCGTCAGAAGACAAAGATGACGAGGAAGGTAAGACGAGAACATATGGACAGGTCAGTGAGCGGACAAGGGTCTCTCCAGATGAAATCATAGGACATCAGAATGCACGCAGGTTTTGAAATCTTCCTGCTCGTCATTTTTTAAAAATTTTGATGCACCTCTTCATCATGCATTTTCCATCTAAACTGTCACATATTTGCCCCAAAACTCCATCCTTTTGAGTGTTGCCATGTATTTTTGAGAATTAAGAAGGTCCAACTCTACCTTGTGTACAACCTTAGTATTTCCTGTGGATTCCCTGTGCAGGAGGGCTCCTCAGAATAGGACTTTAATCGAACCCTCAGCGCGGGACCACTGATTCCAGTGCGTTAATGAACAACAGAGAAGGATTCCACTAAATGCCTTTTGTAATTTGGAGCTTTCGTGGATGAAAGACATCGTGTGCATGGTCTGTCTCCAGCTATCTTCTGAATACTAGGTATTCCCACTCTTACACCCATATCTGAAGCCACCACCTCATTGGAAAGGAAACTCCTTTCCCATTGTGCGCTCTTAGCGAGAGCTAGCTGGACCCTGATGCCAAGGACAGGATATTGGTGGGTATGCCTGTCCACGGGGGGTGGGGAACTCACACAGGCTTACATGGCAGTGATGGGAACACCACGCCCCACAGAAATGGACAGTGTGTGTGTCAATCTGAGATGTGTGACCCTCGCCTCACGATTACAGCTCCCAGCATCCACCAAACATTGTAGTCACATCTAACACAGATACATGTACGACCATTCCATGCAGTATTGCGTACAATCAAAACCGGAGAGTAGTCTGCGGTGGACTGGTTAGATTATTACAAGTAACAATGTAGGATTGGTCTGTATGGTTGAAGGGGCAGGGCACCGTGGTGAAGAGCAAAGTGTCAACAGAACGCTACAGAACAGCATGTACAGTGAACCTACCTGCACACACCTTTGCCAATCCATAACCCGACACACGCATGTATGTCGATACGCAGAAGAACATCTGGAATGCGTACATATCCATGGCTAACAGGGATCATCTTCAGAAAAAGAGTGGGATTTTGAGGACTAAGAAGGATTTTTGCTTTTTATCTTATATGCTTCTAATTGTTTAATAGTTTATTGCAAAAGCAAACTCATGTAACACATATGTAACCAAAAAAAAACTAAAAAATATGATAATTTCTTATATCTATTAGTATTTTCAAAAGTTATGTATCAATTGTTATAAACCTGGTTTTGTAATAAATGGTTTGATTAATAAATTCAGGTTAAAAAACTATACTTCCAAGGTCCCATAATAATTACGAGCAACTTGAACTCCCCGCAAAACCATTCGTTGCTTCCCACTGTATGTATAACTGGTTCTGGGATCTGCTGACTATTTACACACCAATAAACAATGCTATAAGGAAATCACATTTAGGCCCAATTAGATCATTCAAGCTCATTAAAAAAATTCTTCCAAATTAAGCAAAATGATATAGAAAAGCAATTAAAGATGGAGGCAATTAAAATAAAGGCTAATCAGTGCTACATCAGGGAGGAGAGGGCTGCTTCTGACACCAGCGGCCTCCTAGAGGCCCCCCAGCGGCCCCCCGCGGCCATCGCCCCAGCACTCTCTACCTGGACAGGTCCACTGAGCCTGCAGCCGCTGATGAACTCTAAAACTCTGTCACTGAAGGCCCAGCCCCAGCAACAAATGCCGCGAGCTAGAACAGCCTCTGGAGTCAGCGGACGTTAGAACTAGAAGTAACTTTAATGAGCGTTCAGCCTGGTCAAAACCCTCCATTTTTAGACTTGGGTGCTAACATCTGGAAAAGCTCAGTAACCTGCCCAGTTTCTGTGGAAAGTAAGACAGATCCAGGGCAATGTCTCAGGTGGACTGTTCTCAGCTCCCTTCCCCAGCTACTCGAGAGCTGTTCTAGAGAAATCTAAGACTTAATTTCAGTTCCTTTTAGTAACGATCCCAAGCTTGAGCTGCCACAGCACGTGGATGAATAACTTTTAATGCGGCATATAATGGTAAAGATCAGCCTCAGCCACAGAGCAGTATTTGGCATTCTGCATTCGTATGTGAATTTGGGATATTGGCAGCTGTAGGATTTGGCCCCAGAGGGGGTGACCTCCATCCACTAAGGCTTTCAGGCTTATTTTCTTTGCCCACTGGTGAAACAAGTGATTCTTACTGAAATCAAAGCTTTCCAAGGGGCAATGCCCAAATTAACCCCAGAAGACACAGAGACATCCCCTGCCATCCTTCTTTCCTGGGAAACCCCTTGGCCCAGATCCTAATTACCCCTTAGCTGAGTTCACTTCCCCACCTGCCCCCCTAATCCTGTTCTTCCCACGCCCACTCCCAGCTTCTCTTGCTTCTATAATGCCATATCTCTGCTCAATAAAAAATCCATTCAATAATAACAGTAGTTATTATTATCGTTATAACACTGCCCATGAATCACAATATAAAGTTAAAAGTGTTTCACATACAAACTTGTAAATTATGCCCATTACAGATGAGGGAACTGAAGTTCAGAGGCCCTGGGTCAGCTTGTAAGAGGCAGAGCTACAAACACAAACTGTCCCCTTGGCCTGACCCCCCAGTGTATGAGGCTGGTTACAACCGTCTCTTGAGTCTTGAGTCTCATTATTGCCCCATGGGATCTTTCATCTAAGACATTTTCTCAGTGTCCCTCCAATACAGAGGCCACTTTCTCATACCATCTTTCCCTCTATTTAAATAACACAGATTTAATGAACTATTGGGATGTCATCAAGATAAAAAGCTTTTGCACAGCAAAAGAAACAGTCAACAAAACCAAAAGACAACCGACAGAATGGGAGAAGATATTTGCAAATGACATATCAGATAAAGGGCTAGTATCCAAAATCTATAAAGAACTCATCAAACTCAACACCCAAAGAACAAAGAATCCAATCAAGAAATGGGCAGAAGTCATGAACAGACATTTTTCCAAAGAAGACATCCAAATGGCCAACAGACACATGAAAAAAGTGCTCAACATCGTTTGGCATCAGGGAAATCCAAATCAAAACCTCAATGAGATACCCAGTCAGAATGGCTAAAATGAACAAGTCAGAAAATGACAGATGTTGGCGGGGATGCGGAGAAAGGAGAACCCTCCTACACTGTCGGTGGGAATGCAAGCTGGTGCAGCCACTCTGGAAAACAGTATGGAGGTTCCTCAAAAAGTTGAGAATAGAGCTACCATATGATCCAGCAATTCACTATGTAGGGATCCCTAAATGTAGGTATCCAAAGGGGTACATGCACCCCGATGTTTATAACAGCAATGTCCACAATAGCCAAACTGTGGAAAGAGCCAAGATGTCCATCGACAGATGAATGGATAAAGAAGATGTGGTATATATATACAATGGAATATTATGCAGCCATCAAAAGGAATGAGATCTTGCCATTTGCAACGATGTGGATGGAACTGGAGGGTATTATGCTGAGCGAAATAAGTCAATCAGAGAAAGACATGTATCATATGACCTCACTGATATGAGGAATTCTTAATCTCAGGAAACAAACTGAGGGTTGCTGGAGTGGGGGGGTGTGGGAGGGATGGGGTGGCTGGGTGATAGACATTGGGGAGGGTATGTGCTATGGTGAGTGCTGTGAATTGTGTAAGACTGTTGAATCACAGATCTGTACCTCTGAAACAAATAATGCAATATATGTTAAGGAAAAAAAAAAGAAGAAGAAGAAGGTAGCGGGAGGGGAAGAATGAAGCGGGGGAAATAGGAGGGGTAGACGAACCATGACAGACGATGGACTCTGAAAAAAAAAACAGGGTTCTGGAGGGGAGGGGGGTGGGAGGATGGTTTAGCCTGGTGGTGGGTATTGAGGAGGGCACATTCTGCATGGAGCACTGGGTGTTGTGCACAAACAATGAATCATGGAACACTACATCTAAAACTAATGATGTAATGTATGGTGACTAATATAACATAATAAAAAAAATTCATTGCCAAGACCACTGTCAAGGAAATTATTTAAATAAATAAATAAATAAATAAATAAATAAATATCACAGATTTCCCAGCCCTCCTACAGACCCCGCCATTTATCTATTCAGAGACTGCCCAGATCCCTCCAGTCCTCATTGGGCCACAACGAGGGCCACCCTGCCCCAACCGTGGTAGTTCATGGGCTGTGAGCGTCTGCAGTACGCACATCTCACCTGACATAGCGGGCTCCCTTCTTCTCCTTGCTGCCCCTGCTGCTGTTGTTACTGTTATAAAAGGTAGTGTCTTGGAGGCAGGGGTTGTATCTGTTTGTCTTTGCATCACCAGAGGCCAGGAGAGAGGCAATTCCTTAAAGGAATGAATTGTAATAAGATGTTTACTCAGGATGTTTGTGGAGGATGCTTACTATTCTGTGGATTCCTCATGGTATCTAGCCTAGTACCTGCATTATTAGGGACTCCTACATAGTTACAGATCAAACTGGAAAAAGACAAGCCATTTGTCCACTCTGTTCAGCTTGCTATAGTAAAATCCCACTGACTGGGTGCCTTATAAACAACAGAAATGTGTTGCTTAGTTCTGGAGGCTGGTAGTCTGCGATCAGGATGCCAGCAGGGCTGGGTGGGGGCCCTTGTCTGGGTCAGACTTCTTGCTGTGTCCTCACGTGGGAGAGGGGGTGAGAGGGCTCTCTGAGGCCTTCCACAAGGGCACCAGTCCCATTCATGGAGGTCCCACCCTCAGGACCTGATCATCTCCAAAGGCCCACCTCCAAACAGCATCACCTTCAGAATTCGGTCTCAACCTATGAATTTTAGGGGGACACAGACATTCAGACCATAGTATCATCCTTCAGAAGATGGACAGGTTGTCCAGGAAAGACAAGGCTCAAGTACAGATCTTTTGGATCAGTCATCTGTCTCGTGAGCACATGTGGCAAGGAGATAACTTGATGGCCATGTACGTGCACACGCGGGAGAATATTTCTCACTCCTGGTGTTTCTGAGACACAGCGACGCCATGCACTGAATCATGCTATTAATTGCTCGGTGAACTCCACAAAATTTGAAGGGAGCCCTTGGGTAGAAAGTCAAAATTGGAGCAGCAAGCCCCCTCTTAGAATATCTATAATTACTGTCTGTCAAGGTCGTGATTGTAGATTGTGACTTAAATATGTTATTAGTTCAACTTAAACCAAGGCCTCATGTTCCAGCCAGAAAATTCTAACACTAAGGGGCGTGGGCACATTTAGCAACCTTCGTTTTTGACAGACTGCTGAGTAGAAATGCTTTGTCTTCTCAAGACGAAATGCCAAGGATGGCTCTCTAAAACTCGCAGCCATCTCATTCACAAGGAACTCACAGGAAAGCACAAGCTGAGAAATGGGGTTCCTCTGTGTGAGTCTATCTTCCAACTAACTGCTTCCCAAGTGACGAAAGAGACCCTCCCAAAAAGTAAACGAGTGGAACCACACCAGAAGAAAATCCTTCCACACAGCAAAGGAAACCAGCAACAAAATGAACAGACAACCTACTGAATGGGGGAGGATATATGCAAATGATACATCTGAAAATGGGTTAAAATCCAAAATATATAAAGAACTTCTGTGCCTCAACACCAAAAAAACAAATAATTCAATTAAAAATGGGCAGAGGACCTGAATACACATTTTTCCGAAGAGGATACACAGATGGCCATCACTCATCAACACAAAGATGCTCAACATTACTCATCATCAGGGAAATGCAAATCAAAACTACAGTGAGATATCACCTCACACCCGTCAGAATGGCTAGAATCAACCACACGGGAAACAACAGGTGTTGGCAAAGATGCGTAGAAAGGGAAACCTTTTTACACTGTCGGTGGGAATACAAACTGGTGCAGCCACTCTGGAAAACAGTGTGGAGGTTCCTCAAAAAGTGAAAAATAGAGTTACTCTATGATCTAGTAATCGCACTACTAGATATTTACCCAAAGAAAATGAAAACACTAATTTGACAAAGATACATACACCCCTGTGTTTACTGTAGCATTATCTACCATAGCCAGATTATCAGTACAACCCAAGTGCCCATCAATAGATGAATGGATAAAGAAAATTGGTATATATACCAATGGAATATTACTCAGCCATAAAAAAGAATGAGATCTTGCCATTTGCAACAGCATGGATAGACCTAGAGGTTTTAATGCTAAGTGAGATAAGTCTGAGAAAGACAATACCACATGATTTCACTAAGATGTGGAATTTAAGAAATAAAACAAAGAAAGAGACAATGAAAGGAGATAAACTTTTGAATACAGGGAATAAACTAGTGGTTGCTAGAGGGAAAGTGGGTGGGGGGATGGGTGAAATAGATAAAGGGGACTAAGAGATACAAACTTCCAGTTACAAAATAAATAAGTCATGGCGATGAAAAGTACAGCACAGGGAATAAAAATTGATAAGATTATAAAAATGTTTGGTGACAGATGGTGACTACGGTTACCATGATGAACACTGAGAAATGTACAGAAATGCAGAATCATTATATTGTGTACCTGAAACAATGTAACACTGCATGTTAATTATACTTCAATCAAATAATAAATAATAGAAATTTTTAAAAAGAAAAAGACATTTTTACATGACAACATCTTCATGCTAATTATTTCATTTGGTCCTCAAAACAATCTTGAGACTTGGGCAAAGGAGATATTATTAGCTCTATTTTCAGAGAAAAACTGATTTTCAGAAAGATAACTTGCCTCAAATCATAGAGCTGCATTTGAACTCTGGGTTCCTGACTGGATATTTACAGAATCCCACTCTTTTGGCCATCCCAACACCACATATGCTACACACCTCTGACGTGGGGCTGACTGCATCCCCAAATCTGACCTGCTATACCTCGGGAACTATATGACCAAGGAGCCTCATGTACACGGGGAAGACTTAGACACACCTGGACGTACCTGCCTGTGGGAGGGGGGTGAGGAGTGTGGGAAGGACCTTAACTTTACATCGTCAAACCAGGACCCACACCAACCCTGGCATTGGACATTGGACATCCATTCCTTGGAGCATTAATTTGTCTTTATTTTGAAGACTCTGTGTTTATAAAGTGCAAATGATACTGAGATTGCTAATAGCTTTTCACTGTAAAAAAATACTGACTTTGGGGGGCAGAGCAAGATGGCAGAGGAGTAGGAGACTGGGATTTTGTCTGGTCTCAGGAATTCAGCTGGATAGGGATCAAACCATTCTGAACACCTACAAACTCAACAGGAGATCGAAGAAAAGAAGAGCAACAACTCTCTCATCAGAAAAGTGACCACTTTCTGGAAGGTAGGACGTGCGGAGAAGTGAATCCGAGGCGATATTCGGGAGGATAGACGGCGGGGGAGGGGCCTCCGTCGGCGCTTCTGGCAAGTGATAGAGCCAAGGGGCACAAAATCGGAACTTTTAAAAGTCTGCTCCGCCGAGGGACGTCACTCTGGTGGCTAAGCGGGGGGTGGAACCCTCCGGGACAGTGTGGTCTCGGGACCCTCGGGGTCACAGAAAGACCGGGGGTGCCTGAGGGCGGCAGAGCTCCCAGGGATGGGAGCAGGGAAGCCGGCTGCAGAGGCGGAGCCCAGGCGCGGGCTCTCAGCTCGGGGTGGCCATTGACCGTGATCCGCGGCCCAGTCGGGGCCCTGCTCCTCCAGCGGGGACCCCACAAGCGGCAGATCCGGGGAGACTCACCTTCCTTCCCCGGGAGGAGCCGCGCGGGAGTGCACCGCAGGGATCTGCTGGGTTTGGAGACTCCACACACGGTCGGGTGCCAGAGATAGACACGCGCGGTCACAGGCCGGGCGAGCACGGGGTGCGGCCGGAGACCAGGGAGACGGGAGTGACTGGCGGCTTTTCTCTGGGGGCTCACTGAGGAGCGGGGCCCCGAGTTCTCGGCTCCTCCGGGGCGGAGATTGGGAGGCCGCCATTTTCACTCTCCGCCTCCAAAGCTGGACGGAAAGCTCGCAGGGAACAAAAGCTCCGGAGGGCAAACCCGAGCAGATGACTTAGCCGGGAGGGGGCAAGGGCGGGGCACTTCCGCCTCCGGCAGAGACATTTGGAAACCACGGCAACAGGCCCCTCCCCAGAAGATCAGCGAGAACAGCCGGCCAAGACCAAGTTTACCGATCAATGAGAATGGCAGAACTCCAGCGCTAGGGGACTACTGCACATAGAATTCACGGCTTTTTTTTTACCATGATTCTTTAGTCTTTTAAAGTTAATTTTTTTTAACTGTCTTTTTGTCTTTTTATTTCTTTTTGAATTTTTCTTTTTCCCTTTTTCAACCAACATCTTATCAATCCCTTTTTTAAAAAACATTTTTCTTTTTCTTTTCTTTTTTTTTTTTTTTTAAGATTTTATTTATTTATTTGACAGAGAAAGACACAGCGAGAGAGGGAACACAAGCAGGGGGAGTAGGAGAGGGAGAAGCAGACTCCCTGCCGAGCAGGAAGCCCGATGCAGGACTCGATCCAGGGACTCCAGGATCATGACCTGAGCCGAAGGCAGTCGCCTAACCAACTGAGCCACCTAGGCGCCCTAAAAAACATTTTTATTTTTCATTTTTAGAGTCATATTCTACTTCTTCATAGTAGTTACCCGTATTTTTGGCATATATATATAAGTTGTTCTCTCTTTAAAATTTTGAGATAGTTTCTTCTAACAGATCAAAATATACCCTAAATCTCTAGTATATGTTTTTTTTCTACTCCCCTGCCTGATCACATTCTCTCCCTTTTTTTTTCTTTTTTTTCCTTTTAAATCCTGTTCTTTCTTTTTTCAAACAACTTCTTATCAATTCCTTTTATAAAATTTTTTATAATTTCCATCTTTACAGTCATATTCCATCCCTTTATCATATCAACCCTTATTTTTGTACATATATAAGTTTTTCTTTCTTTAAAATTTTGGGAGGCACTTTCCTCTAACAGACCAAAATACACCCAAAATCTAGTGTGTGGCACTGATCTATATAACACCCTGATCATATTTGATCATATTCTGGTTTTTTTTGTTTTGTTTTGTTCTGTTTTTTTTTTTTGTTTGTTTTTATCTTTTATCTTTTTCTTTTTCTTTTTTTTTTTCTTTTTCTTTTCTCTCTTTCCCTTTCTTTTCCCACTGCTTCAGGTCTTTTCTGACTTGTTTAGAGCATATTTTCTGGGAGCGTTGTTACCCTGTTAGCATTTTGTTCTCTCATTAATCTATTCTCCTCTGGACAAAACGACAAGATGGAAAAAATCACCTCAACAAAAAGAACAAGAGGTAGTACCGACTGCCAGGGACCTACTCAATACAGATATTAGTACGATGTCAGATCTAGAGTTCAGAATCATCACTTTAAAGATACTAGCTGGGCTTGAAAAAAGCATGGAAGTTATTAGAGAAACCCTTTCTGGAGAAGTAAAAGAACTAAAATCAAACCAAGTTGAAATCAAAAAGGCTATTAATGAGGTGCAATCAAATATGGGGGCACTAACTGCTAGGATAAATGAGGCAAAGTGAGATTCAGTGATATAGAAGACCAAATGATGGAAAATAAAGAAGCTGAGAAAGAGAGAGATAAACAACTACTGGATCACGAGGGCAGAATTCGAGAGATAAGCGATACCATAAGATGAAACATTAGAGTAATTGGGATCCCAGAAGAAGAAGAAAGAGAGAGGGGTGCAGAAGGTATAATGGAGCAAATGATAGCAGAGAACTTCCCTAATTTGGGGAAGGAAACAGGCATCAAAATCCAGGAAGCACAGAGAACCCCTCTCAAAATCAATAAAAACAGGTCAACACCCTGACATCTAATAGTAAAACTTATGAGTCTCAGAGACAAAGAGAAAACCCTGAAAGCAGCTCGGGAGAAGAGATATGTAACCTACAATGGTAGAAACATTAGATTGGCAACAGACCTATCCACAGAGACCTGGCAGGCCAGAAAGGACTGGCAGGATATCTTCAGAGCACTAAATGAGAAAAATATGCAGCCAAGAATACTATATCCAGCTAGGCTGTCATTGAAAATAGAAGGAGAGATATAAAGCTTCCAGGACAAACAAAAACTAAAGGAATTTGCAAACACAAAACCAGCCCTATAAGAAATATTGAAAGGGGTCCTCTAAGCAAAGAGAGAGCCTAAAAGCAACATAGACCAGAAAGGAACACAGACAATATACAGTAACGGTCACCTTACAGGCAATACAATGGCACTAAATTCATATCTTTCAATAGTTACCCTGAATGTAAATGGGCTAAATGCCCCAATCAAAAGACACAGGCTATCAGATTGGATTAAAAAACAAGACCCATCGATATGCTGACTGCAAGAGACTTATTTTAGACCCAGAGACACCCCCAGATTGAAAGTGAGGGGGTGGAAAACCATTTACCATGCTAATGGACACCAAAAGAAAGCTGGGGTGGCAATCCTTATATCAGACAAATAAGATTTTAAACCAAAGACTGTGGTAAGAGATGAGGAAGGACACTATATCCTACTGAAAGGGTCTATCCAACAAGAAGACCTAACAATTGTAAATATCTGTGCCCCTAACATGGGAACAGCCAATTATATAAGGCAATTAATAACAAAAGCAAAGAAACACATCGACAACAATACAATAATAGTGGGGGGTTTTAACACCCCCCTAACTGAAATGGACAGATTGTCTAAGCAAAAGATCAACAAGGAAATAAAGACTTTAAATGACACACTGGAACAAATGGACTTCACAGACATATTCAGAACATTCCATCCCAAAGCAACGGAATACACATTCTTCTCTAGTGCCCATGGAACATTCTCCAGAATCAATCACATCCTAGGTCATAAATCAGGTCTCAATCGGTACCAAAAGATTGGGATCATTCCCTGCCTATTTTCAGACCACAATGCTTTGAAACTAGAACTCAATCACAAGAGGAAAGTTGGAAAGAACTCAAATACATGGAGGCTAAAGAGCATCCTACTGAAGAATGAATGGGTCAACCAGGAAATTAAAGAAGAATTTAAAAAATTCATGGAAACCAATGAAAATGAAAACACAACTATTCAAAATCTTTGGGATGCAGCAAAGGCAGTCCTGAGAGGAATGTATATAACAATACAAGCCTTTCTCAAGAAACAAGAAAGGTCTCAAGTACACAACCTAACCCTACACCTAAAGGAGCTGGAGAAAGAACAGCAAATAAAGCCTAAACCCAGCAGGAGAAGAGAAATAATAAAGATCAGAGCAGAAATCAATGAAATAGAAACTAAAAGAACAGTAGAACAGATCAACGAAACTAGGAGCTGGTTCTTTGAAAGAATTAACAAGATTGATAAACCCCTGGCGAGACTTATCAAAAAGAAAAGAGAAATGACCCAAATCCACAAAATCATGAATGAAAGAGGAGAGACCACAACCAACACCAAAGAAATACAAACAATTATAAGAACATATTATGAGCAACTCTATGCCAGCAAATTAGATAATCTGGAAGAAATGCATGCATTCCTAGAGATGTATCAACTCCCAAAACTGAACCAGGAAGAAATTGAAAACCTGAACAGACCTATAGCCACTAAGGAAATGGAAGCAGTCATCAAGAATCTCCCAAAAAACAAAAGCCCAGGGCCAGATGGCTTCACAGGGGAATTCTACCAAACATTTCAAGAAGAATTAATACCTATTCTTCTGAAACTGTTCCAAAAAATAGAAATGGAAGGAAACCTTCCAAACTCATTTTATGAGGCCACCATTACCTTGATCCCCAAACCAGACAAAGACCCCATCAAAAAGGAGAATTATAGACCAATATCCCTGATGAACATGGATCCAAAAATTCTCACCAAAATACTAGCCAATAGGATCCAACAGAACATTAAAAGGATTATTCACCACGACCAAGTGGGATTTATCCCTGGGCTGCAAGGTTGGTTCAACACCCGCAAATCAATCAACGTGATACAATACATTAACAAAAGAAAGAACAAGAATCATATGATCCTCTCAATAGATGCAGAAAAAGCATTTGACAAAGTACAGCATCCTTTCTTGATCAAAACTCTTCAGAGTATAGGCATAGAGGGTACATACCTCAATATCATAAAAGCCATCTATGAAAAACCTACAGCGAATATCATTCTCAATGGGGAAAAACTGAGAGCTTTCCCCCTAAGTTCAGGAATGCGGCAGGGATGTCCACTATCACCACTGCTATTCAACATAGTATTAGAAGTCCTAGCCACAGCAATCAGACAACAAAAAGAAATAAAAGGCATCCAAATCGGCAAAGGAGAAGTCAAACTCTCACTGTTTGCAGATGATATGATACTTTATGTAGAAAACCCCAAGGACTCCACCCCAAAACTGCTAGAACTCATACAGGAATTCAGTCAAGTGGCAGAATATAAAATCAATGCACAGAAGTCAGTGGCATTCCTATAAACCAACAACAAGCCAGAAGAAAGAGAAATTAAGGAGTCAATCCCATTTACAATTGCACCCAAAACCATAAGATACCTAGGAATAAATCTAACCAAAGAGGCAAAGGATCTTATCAAACTCAAGACATCAGAAAACTATAAAATACTCATGAAAGAAATTGAGGAAGACACAAAGAAATGGAAAAACGTTCCATGCTCATGGATTGGAAGAACAAATATTGTGAAGGTGTCAATGCTACCTAGAGCAATCTACACATTCAATGCAATATCCATCAAAATACCATCCACTTTTTTCAAAGAAATGGAACAAATCATCCTAAAATTTGTATGGAACCAGAAAAGATCCCGAATAGCCAGAGGAATGTTGAATAAGAAAAGCAAAGCTGGCGGCATCACAATTCTGGACTTCCAGCTCTATTACAAAGCTGTCATCATCAAGACAGTCTGGTACTGGCACAAAAACAGACCCATAGATCAATGGAACAGAATAGAGAGCCCAGAAATGGACCCTCAACTCTATGGTCAACTAATTTTTGACAAAGTAGGAAAGAATGTCCAATGGAAAAAAGTCTCTTCAACAAATGGTGTTGGGAAAATTGGATAGCCACATGCAGAAGAATGAAACTGGACCATTTCCTTACACCACACACAAAAATAGACTCCAAATGGTTGAAAGACCTAAACGTGAGACAGGAGTCCATCAAAATCCTAAAGGAGAACACAGGCAACAACCTCTTCGACCTCAGCCACAGCAACTTCTTCCTAGAAACATCGCCAAAGGCAAGGGAAGCAAGGGCAAAAATGAACTATTGGGACTTCATCAAGATAAAAAGCTTTTGCAAAGCAAAGGAAACAGTCAACAAAACCAAAAGACAACCGACAGAATGGGAGAAGATATTTGCAAATGACATATCAGATAAAGGGCTAGTATCCAAAATCTATAAAGAACTTATCAAACTCAACACCCAAAGAACAAAGAATCCAATCAAAATATGGGCAGAAGATGTGAACAGACATTTTTCCAAAGAAGACATCCAAATGGCCAACAGACACATGAAGAAGTGCTCAACATCTCTCAGCATCAGGGAAATCCAAATCAAAACCTCAATGAGATACCACCTCACACCAGTCAGAATGGCTAAAATTAACAAGTCGGGAAACGACAGATGTTGGCAGGGATGCGGAGACAGGGGAACCCTCCTACACTGTTGGTGGGAATGCAAGCTGGTGTAGCCACTCTGGAAAAGAGTATGGAGGTTCCTCAAAAAGTTGAAAATTGAGCTGCCATACGATCCAGCAATTGCACTACTGGGTATTTACTCCAAAGATACAAAAGTAGGGATCCAAAAGGGTACGTGCACCCCGATGTTTATAGCAGCAATGTCCACAATAGCCAAACTGTGGAAAGAGCCAAGATGTCCATCGACAGATGAATGGATAAAGAAGAGGTGGTATATATATACAATGGAATATTATGCAGCCATCAAAAGGAATGAGATCTTGCCATTTGCAATGATGTGGATGGAACTGGAGGGTGTTATGCTGAGCGAAATAAGTCAGTCAGAGAAAGACATGTATCATATGACCTCACTGATATGAGGAATTCTTAATCTCAGGAAACAAACTGAAGGTTGCTGGAGTGGGGGGTGGGGTGGGAGGGATGGGTTGACTGGGTGATAGACACTGGGGAGGGTATGTGCTCTGGTAAGCGCTGTGAATTGTGCAAGACTGTTGAATCTCAGATCTGTACCTCTGAAACAAATAATGCAATATATGTTAAGAAACAAAAAAAGAAGAAGATAGCAGGAGGGGAAGAATGAAGGGGGAGAAATCGGAGGGGGAGACGAACCATGAGAGATGATGGACTCTGAGAAACAAACTGAGGGTTCTAGAGGGGAGGGGGGTGGGAGGATGGGTTAGCCTGGTGATGGGTATTGAGGAGGGCACATTCTGCATGGAGCACTGGGTGTTATGCACAAACAATGAATCATGGAACACTACATCTAAAATTAATGATGTAATGTATGGGGATTAACGTAACAATAAAAAAATTAAAAAAAAATACTGACTTTTCATGCAGCAAGGAGGAGAGCTGGGTTAGAGTCTTCTCTCTCCATCTCCCTCTCTCACACACACTTTCTCGCTCACTCTCATTTTCAACCACTCACGCCCTGCAGCAGGGAGTGCCAGGCGGTGGCAGTTATAGGGACCCGGGTACAGGATTTAGGGAGCTTTGGAGACTCAGAAGCATGTGATTGCCTGGACACATCAAAGCACAGCAGGTGGCATCTTCGGCACCTAACCAGAGACGCCTGTTCCCTTCTGCATTCGGCAACGGGCTTGTGGAAATCTCCCTTGGATCTCGTGGAAGGTGGAGGGCTTGGGAACCCCTGGCCGCCAACTGCACCAGCTCAGAAGAGCAGCCCAGAACCAGGTCAGCCCCCAGCGGCAGGAAGGGAGACTAGACCAGAGGTGGAGAGCTCAGGAGCCAGCCCGCGCAGAGCTGGACTCTGTGGGGCCCGCAGGAGAGGAGCTTGCACCCAGGTCACCAGCCCCGCCAGAAGCACCCCAATGGAGGTGTGCACAGCGCGCTCGGGGTCCGAAGCAGGAGAACCGGGTCTGCGGTTGGAGCTGGGGAGGTTCTCGGACCGATGGAGGCAGAGCTGGGAGGGGTGTGGAGCACTGTGAGATAGGGGACAGGGGATGTTGCCTGGGAAGAGACAGGGAACGCAGGAAGAGAACGCATGTTTGGACACTAGGTCCCCAAGGGGCCATGTCTCACCCTGGGACACAGGGAACCACCATAGGCGTTGGGCAGGGAATGGCAGGTTCAGAAACGTTGCCATGGGAACAGAGGGAAGCCCGAGGGGCTATGAGGGCTGGGCGTGTGGATGGGCCGCCTGCAGCCCTTGGAGGGGCCAGGGTCTCAGGTCACTGTGCACCCGCCCCACGAGGACTGAGGGCGCAGACTGCCATCTCACACCTCCTGCTGTGAACTCCTAGCCACATAAACGAGAAAGCTCTTTGTTCACAAAGCTCCAGAAGAGTCATACTTTGCATTTCTGAAACTACACTCCACCTGAGGGCCCTGCAAGGTGATGACTAGGTCAGAAGGTTCTCCATAAGATGAGGTAAAAATCAATATTTCTAGGGAAAAACTGCATGGAAACATAGCTAAAATCTGTAGAAATGGGCAAAGGTAAAATTCTTTTTTCATAAATTTTATTTTAAAAATGTCTATGGATGTTATATCTTTAGCTAATAATATCTTTTTGATATTATTAGGAAGAAAGAAAGAGAAAAAGAGAAAGGAATCCGGAAATAGGGAAGAAGAAGGGGAGGGGGATGGAAGGAGGGAGGGGAGGAGGAGGGAAACGGAGGGAAGGGGGGAGGGGGGAAGTAATCTGAACAACATGGAAAGAGCTAAGGTGGTCCACATTTTGAAGATTTCGAAACATCGCTAGTATCTACCGATAGGAGAATCACAAATGAATTAGAATGAGTTGACACTATCAAATATGTAATTACTAATAATGATGGACAAGTGCTAGATACATTTGCAGGGTTAAAGCACGCAAGTGTTCAAAGACATGGTGGGGGGAGGGGGAGGGAAAGGGGAGGGGGGAGGGCGTGGACAGAGCACAGGCCTCCACCCCACTGGGTCCATTCTTATGTGAAGGCACATTGTACATGTATCAATTATGAAATGACGAGCGTAGGTGGCAAAGTAATATGTTTTTAAATTTGAAAAAAATGAGACTGTTTCATGGGATGATTTGATCAATAAAACATCTCCCTTTCCGAGCCGCGATGATCTGGATTCCCGCCTGCATACTCCACAGCCCCACGGGGCAGATGTGTCCCCAAGGCGTGGACAGGCCATCCCAGAGCAGGTTGTGGGGATGGAAGCCCTGTTCTCTTTCTGGGGTTTGTGGTGGGCCCAGAGGGACTGTGCCGAGAGACCCCGAGCTCAGTGCTTTCCTGCTAGGCTCTGGGAGCAGACACTGGGGGCAAAGACCACCTTGTCAACACTTGGTGACTTGGAGCAAGCTTCGCGAGTCTCTGGGCTTGGGTTTTGCCCCCTGCGGAATGGGAACGGTGTTAGCAGGTGTCCCTCCCTTAGAAGGGCCATCAGGGGATTGAGAGGACACAGCTCTAGCATTTAGGACTTGCCTGCCATATTGTATGTCTTCCTCATAATCAGTCAACAGCCAGCTCCCGAGCATCCAGAACAGTTTTCTGTCCTGTTCCGGCCTCAATCTGCTCAGGCTGCTATAACGAAAACACCGCAGATGGGCAGGCTTACACGGTGTCTTGTCAGCGCATCCCACCTGGCAGAGAGAGCGAGAGAGAGCCAGCTCTCCAACTCTTCCTATCAGGGCAGGATCCCCATCACACAGTCCGCACCCTCACCACCTCATCACCCCCCACAGGCCCTGCTTCAAGCACCTGCACGCTGGGGGTTAGGGTCTCAGTAGATGACCTTTGGGGGATGGAGACATTCGGTCCATAGTGGTCCCTGACAAGCACTTCACTCATGTTTCTCTCTGATTCTTTATAAAAATATCACCTTTAAAAAGAAACAACAGCAAGGGGACTGAAGGTAGTGGGGATATGGGCATTTTAACGCATTTATGTAATATCTATGCACTCTTAAAATTTACTAGTCACTCTGTATTTTATGTTTTCTCGTACTTCCTTGTATTTTAAAAGCTCTATACAGAGATGAATGACTCACAATAAATTGTACTGTGTGCAAACAAATATATCCAACCGCTTGGTGCCCACGTGTGGGAGGAATGAACTCCAGGCCTTCCTGAATCCCACATTCCTTACTGGAAAGGTATTTTTTTCATCCCTTTTGCCAAGATACTGTGTACAATGCCAAAGAAATATGGATCCTGATGGTCAGATGATGGGGCAAAGGCCATGGACCTGTGTCTTGGAAATGAGTCCACCACTGATTTCCCACGTGCTCAGCACAGACACACACGCCATCACTTGCACCACCAGCCTGGGTGCAGTAACAACGTGGGGTCTGCACTGACCCCTCCCCAGCGCTGCTGCCCCTGCTGCATCCTAGAAGGGGAAACCCTCCAGTCCTTCCCGGGCTCTCCACTTGCTAACACTTCACCTGATACTGGTTTAAACATCACAGAATCCAAATCTATAACGAACAGATTGTTATACAATTCTACCATGAAGAACTAAAGTCTTACATCCGACCTGAGAGACGGTAAAATCTACGTCATAAACGAGTAGCAGGGCCTACGGTGCAAACAGAGCCCCACTTTGCCCATTATTTGCTGGTAAAAAGATCTGTACCTTAAGCAAGGCCAACCTGTGTCAATGGGCTTTCTACCAAAACAACTTAGTAAAAGACGTCCTTTCTGCCTGTGGACATCCCACTATTTGAATGGTTAGACTGTTCAGTTAAAATAATTGGGGGCTACTCTGAGGGGAGGCAAAGCAGGCACTTGAAAGTGATTTGGCTCCTTTGTCCATCAACTCATAGGCGAATCCAATAGGAAAAAGAAAAAAAAAAAAAAAAAAGCCCAACCATGTGAAAGTAACCAACCTCAATGATTCTCAAATGAAACAAAAAGGAAGAAATGTCCAGAGGAGTAAATTTACTGGATTAGTAGGTAAACGTGTACAGCACACCCAGGCCTATGAGATGCCAGTTCTTCAAGGAAGGTGAAATAACCTGGCCCCCAACCAGGTCAAGATTCTTTAAAGGGACCCATCAACTGTGCCACTGCCCTGGGGCCCATGGTGCCCCGTGGGCTGTCAGGGAGGGTACAGGGACAGGTGAGGGCAGTGGGCTCTAAGGAGGGATCTGCAGAGGCCACTCTGAGCAGGGACCTAGGAAGATGTGCCCCACGGCCCTTTTCTGTATGCCCCATGAGCTCCATCAGCTGTTCCCTACATTCTTGGTTTGGAAAGCGGGTGAGTGGTATCAGACCGCATTCTGTGTGTTTACCTTTTGTTGATAAACAAATATGTCTGTGAAAATGCTTATCTTATGATTTCCTATAATTAAAGTCCATTTGTATAATAAAAAATGAAAAACTTGAGTAAATACATTTTGAGTAAATTTGTATGACAATGAATCAAAGTTTTAAAAAATAGCAACCTGTTAGTGCTATCCCATACTTAAGATTTCTTTCTATGATGGAAAGTCTGAAGGTAAGCCGGCAAGCGACTGACCACCCACGGCCACACAGTGGCATCTGACCCAGATCTGAGCACGTGGGGTCCGGGCAGCACGTCCTGGTGATGCACAAACGGCAGACAGGAATCATCGGGAGATGAGGGGCTGGCTGTGTCTGTGTAACCGCAGGAGCGATAATAAGTCCCCTGAGCAGAGGTGATGCTTGTGCGGGAAAACTCCGTGTAAGATCCAGGACAGTCATCTCCCAGGCACAAGAATACAGGTAATGCAGGGGCTCACTCGAGCACTGCAGAGACATGGGGTCTTGCTTGTGGTTCTTCTCCTTATGAACTTTATGCTCTTGGACAAATGTTCTATCTCCTTGAGCAACTGTTTTCATGTATACACACCAAGTTCAACCAAATGACCTCTACAGCCCTACCAGCTCTAAGTCACAGGAGACCGTGAATAAAACGTTCCTTTAATTTAAAAAAATTTTTTTTTAAGTAGGCCCCATGCCCAGCACAGAGCCCAACATGGGGCTTGAACTCGGGACCCTGAGATCGAGACCCGAGCTGAGATCCAGAGTCAGACACTTAACCACCCAGTTACCCCCCAAAGTTTCCTTTAAATAGTGAGTTATGCATCATAGGATTCAATTATGACAACTTAAAGTTGAACATAGGTTTACGCAATGCACTTTATAGACAAAGTAATTGCATCATCTCCTGACCAAAAAGAAGTCCCTTTTATTTATTTTTTTATTTGCTTCTGATCCTCTCTTTTGAGAAGCAGAAGATACAGAATTTTTTAAAAAAGTATTATGCAACCTGGCCTTAATGAACCTAAAGAGCAATTCACCATCACGAAATCTAGCCTTTTTTGGATTGCAGGCAGAAGGTAAACAGGCTGTAGGCAGTGGTCCTTGATGTGAAAGCAAATGTCAGAGGAGAAGCTCTGATATTTGGTCGTGGGCTCCCACTTTCTCGCAGGCATTTGCTAAATCCACGTTTGATGAGCTTCCCCAGCTATCAATTCTGCCAGCTCCCTGGAGCCGCACAGAGTGCGCTGCATGGAAATATCATCCGCCAGGCCTGCAATTACCATGGGCTGCAATCACGGGCACAATGCGGAATGGGTCGAATCCAGGTGAGAGCGGACAGCAGTCAAGCCTGGGGATGGGAGAACAAAGCCATTTTCTCTCATTTGCCGACAACACAACCATCAGGCCTTAATTAGGAGGCGCGTGTGGGCTGGCTGCTCGAAGGCTGCTTATTACCCAGCTCAGCTCCCAATCAGCCTGCACCGATGGGCCACTGAGAGCCAGCCACCGCGGCCAGAGAAGGGGACAGGCGGGAAGGAGCCACGAGTGCAGAGGGGACAAGCCCTAGGGAATAAAAATAAGTTGGGAAGGGAGAGGAGCCAAACCCCTGAGAGCCAGCTGAAAATAAGTCACACAGCTCTGTGGGCGTGCCCCGTGCACAATTCACCAGATGCACCTGCTCTGGCCAGAAACGTTCAGTCCCATGACACTCCCTGGTCCCCCCAAAAAAGTTCTTTTCAAACAACATTCCGCAGAGACCCCCCCAAACTGGAATATATGGAGTACATTCTTTACTTTTATTCACAATTTTTTATAATCAACTTAAGAGCATTTATCTAAAACAAGTTCCCTTATTCCTCTGTATATAATACGTATTTATTGTATATTTATATTGAATATACATCTATTTGCTTGTGTCTACATTAAAATATCAAAGGTTCAGTTCAAAATATCCTCTAGAGACTGGTATATTAACATTTAATTGTAAGTCTGATTGTCTTTGAATAAAGCCTGTGCATTAAAAATAAATGTAGTATTTACTGGTAAGAATCACACACACACACCCCTCCTATATCAAAACACCTCCATTCTTGTATGAACTAAGCACAAAATTGCATTTCCCCACTATTATTAAAATTTCACTGTAGTAGGGACAGCCGCACAACAGAGCATGATTGAGAGCCGTTGTGTTGGACCTTGTAAGCAGGCCTGTGCTCGGTGGTGTGGTCCCTGCTCGTGGTCGGAACTGCGCAGCCGCCGAGCACCAACCCCGGGCGGACCCGGACGGAGCTTGGATGGAGCACGACAGCAGGCATGCGTGCGTGCACGCGGATCAGAGTCACACGCAAGCCTTTATGGAGCTTAATGCCCAAGTACCCGTTCAAGGGAGCCCCACAGTTCCTGATCTATTTTAAATGGCCCAGGAAATAAGCCGTCCGTGCGCCTGGATGAGACACAGAGGCGATGCGGGGCCAGAGCTCTGCCATCCCCGTGCGTCCCTTTCTCCTGGGACCTGTGGGGGCGCGCGCTCAGGTTCTCTTAGCTTCTGCTAGTGGGGGGCATGGGGGCTTGAGAAAACACGAAGCAGCAGCTGATCCCTTGCTGGTGAGCCGTACAGATGCAGGCAGACCAAAGTCTGGAGCGATGTGGTGTTTGAAATTCACGTCCAAGGGGAAATTACAGCACAAAAGATTTGTCCTGTGCATCTGGCCAAACCACCTCCCCAGTAGACGAGGTTACCCGGACCCAGGAGGCACAGTCTCTTCTCAGACTTTCTACACAAGCCCCAAAGTGAACCGGCTCCTCTCTCAAACCACAATGAGAGAAAATAAATTTACTGCCCCCAGCTCCAAAACCACTTCTTCTTCCAATCCATCCTCCACTCAAGCAAGACAATGTATTGAAAATTGGGTCAGACTAGGCCATCTTCCCACTCGAGCCTGCAGGCGCTCTCCCACCGCATTCAGGGTAGCAGGCACGGAACTCCTGACCAGGCCTACAGGGCCTCATAGGAACTGGCCCTTTCTACTTCTCTTAGCTCTCACAGCACTCACAACGCTCTCCCACAGCAGTTCTCAAAGTGGGGTTCAAGGAACACAGTTATTTTGCCCCAGGGCCTTTGCACATGCTGTTTATTCTGCCAGGAACACCTAACCCATGCCTAAATGTTAGCCCTCTCTATGGTAAGGGCTTAT
The DNA here is from genome assembly GCF_011800145.1 of Mirounga leonina. Lineage (NCBI taxonomy): Eukaryota > Metazoa > Chordata > Mammalia > Carnivora > Phocidae > Mirounga > Mirounga leonina. The sequence goes on from NW_023270274.1 coordinate 1,131,709, forward strand.
GCCTCATCTTCTGTATCAGCCTTGCAATTTTCCTTTTTTGGGACCTTGATTTTTACTTTCCTTATATTATTTCCCTTCTCATATAGGAAAAAATTCACTCACTCAAGTATAGGACTCATCTACCTGGTCCCTGGTATCTTCACAGTGCCCACTGCACAGTAAAGACCTGAAAATGAGTGGGCTGGTAAGTGAATGAGACACAGGATTGTCACATCTCAGAGCAGATTACTAAAATACATGCTTTGAAACTTCTTTGTACATATTCAAGGATTTATCAGATTCTTATTTGTCGAAAATGTTTTGGGTGAGGTCTTCCCTGGAAACTGGAGAGTGACCAGGGTTATGTCATTTGGTGGGATACTTTTGGAGACCCTGGAAATTGAGAAAATATTCCCTTTAGTGGTGAGGCTGGAGAGAGCATGCAAATGAGATAATCCAAAGCCTAGTGCATCTTGAGTCCCAGAACCTAGCACATCTCAGACTGCAGAACCTAGTGCATTTAGGGCCCTTTTAGGTGGCAGGCTGTGAAGAGTCAGGGCAGGAGAGAATAAAACCAACAGGTCAGACCTGAGCTGTTCAAGGAAATACCATTTGCTTTCCACTGGGATCAGAGACCCTAGGAAAATGTCAGAGCCATATCACTTACGAAGAATATGTGGATCCTTCCATGATACACATTTTAGTCTAACTAAACAAACGAGGTGCCAACCCAAAGCTGTCCCTACTTGTGCTTATGCAGCAGGACCTGGACATTCTGCGGGTGGTAGAAGACTTTCACGTCCCCGGAGAAAGAAGCAGCCAGGCCAAGAGAAAGTGATGCTGTTGTAGATCTAGGCCAGGGTGGGTGGGGCCACTTCCTGCAGTTTGAGGAGAACCGAGTCATGGCCTGGGTCAGAAAACACACGTAAGCCAGGTACGTATAAACAAGCAGAAACTCCGATGCCTCTGATTAGGTAGGTGCACAAACAGAGCCTCACGCGCGTGTCTGGGTACGATCTTCCAGCTCAGTTTCCCCCAACATCCCACTCCCCGTTTCATACCCTTTCAAGCAGAAGAGGATGTGGGGGAAGAGCCCTAGGACATGGATCAGCCCAAGTTTTATGAAGTCAGTTATTCAACACCCTACCAAAGATGGCAGGAGTGGGCCAGCACAACCTCCCCTGGAGCTCCGTTAACGCTGTTAGCTCGTCTCCTAAATTTATCAAAGCCTTTCTTTTACCAGACACCATGCTTGTTCCTGCAGACAAGACAACAGACAAAAACAGATGGTGTCCCTGCCTGGAGGGAAGCCCACTCTTCTCTATAGAAATCCGACTTTCTCCAGAGACCTCTGTGCGGTGGAGGCATCCTGGTCTTTAGATCCCATGCTGCTATGCAGTCTGCCATGATTTTCCCATGCATTTCAAATTGCTGAACTAGAAGGGCTGCCCTGAACGAGCTTACATCCTACTATAAGTATATGTCAGAGGAAATTAATTCAATGCAGGCACACTTGGGGCTTGGGGTCTAATAGGAGAACATGCATTCTATATTCAACCCTCCACTCTAGCTCAAATAGCAGCTGTAGAGAACAGCTAGGTAACACATGGAAGGGCTCTAGAAGAATGATTCAAAATCCCACTTACGGCCTTTGCTTCTTTTTTCTTCACCTTCTTAGCCAGGTTACTTGTTAGTCTCAAACCTGCCGGTACATGCCGTCCTGAGAGGCACCTGCCGGTACTTGCTGTGGGTGGCAACCATCACATACCTAATTTTGATTCGGCAGCTGGCTGTGTCTGCAGCCTTTCTTCTCAAATACTTCATTGTTCACCTCTCTATTCTGTCTCATTTCAGTTTGAACTGATCCTGGCAGAGCACAAAGCCCTGTCCAGGTGTCTCCGTCACTCTCCACTGTGAAGAAAGAATCCTCTTTTGTGATGGGAACCCTCAGGTCTGGGATAGGGTGACCTTTGCTGAGGTCCCAGATCAGTCAGAGCAGGGTCAGCAGTTGGCCTGCAGTGAGGCCCCTCCCTTGGGGAGCTGAGTGCAGTTGGCTTGAGAATCAACAAGTCAAGTCTTCAACACCTGTCTGTTAACACAAATGCACTTGGGAATCCTACTTTTTTAAAATTAGAACTGCCAGTCCTACAATGAGAAACATGCGCTCCCACTGTCTTCAGGTACTAAAGTCCGTGTCTGGACTGGAAAATCATTTTATCTCTCTGGACTTTGAAATGAAAACAACACCTTTGCCAAAAATATTTGCCAGTTAAGAACCACGAAAATGCTTAAATGTTTGAAAACACAGTGAAATGATATGCCCTGCTGTCAGAATGCCGACCTCCACATACTGCTTCTTGTGGTCCACTGTAGCTCAAATATTTCGTCCTTTTAACTTCATTAAATGAGGCAGGTGTATCAGGCTTGCTCTCCATTTTCCCATCAGTGACACTTTGGAATGTGTTATCACTCCAGTTTAGGTCTGGAACATCACCCATACAATCTATAAGCTAATCTTTGGTATGCTACTTATATCTAGCAAGTTCTGAGAAATAATTGCCAGTTGGGTGCCACATTACACAATTCTGATCCTATCAGATCTGAAAAGTGCAGCAGGGTTGACTAGATCACTAGGCAGGTCAGAAAACAGTGGACCTCGACTGTGGGAGGCGATTGGAGGGATTGTCGGGGGTACTGCTCCTTCCGGATTACATTTGAGCTAGAGAGATTTCTCAGAATATGAAACAGCCTAAGTTACACTTTATAGTTATAATTTAAAGTAAAAGATTTGAATGTTATCTATGTATAAAATGACTTGTAATAAAAAATTTATGTTGGTTCTCTGAGCCAATATACTGATTATAGTTAGGGTTTTTTTGTTATCTTATTTATTAATAATGCTTTCCTCAGTGATCTATAAGATTAATCATCTAAAAATTGGCATTTTATAGTTATTAATCAGGTTTTATCTTCCTTTAGAACATTCCAGAAATTCTTTGATGCCAAGAGCTTCTGCATCACATTAAGATGGAAATTTATAGCCATATTTCTTTGGAATGGTACACCTATGGGCAGGGAGAAAGATGAGTAACCCACAACCAGTGATCCTTCTGCTTAAAGTACCTTCGCATTTGTTTGGGAGCATCTGGCTGTCGCTACAATGTCTCCCTGCAGTAGTGCTCGTCCTGCTGTCCTCATCAGGAGTGGGGAGAAGCAGCAGTGCCTCTATGCTCTAGAAAATCGACACTTGTCTGGTTGCATGCAAGGTGTCCTTGATGGCCGTGAGGAGGTCTTCCAACCTCTTCAGCCTGCCTCTTTATTCTGTGATAACAACTCTAAGAACCAAGTTGTTGGTTTAAAACGGGGTAAGTGTACACTATAACATGAAATGTTATCACTGCCACCTTACTTGTGGATATTTACTTGTGGGATGCTAGAAATCAGTGCTGGAAGGGACCCTGGAAGTCATCTACCATGAATAGCCATCCGATGTAATCACTAATGGTGGGTAAAGAAGTGGGTGGTTCTGCTTTTGGCAATGGCATATAATCTTTCAGCATAATCTTCCCGCTGATAACAACTAGACAAATTAAACTCTGTTTATATAATCTGTTTGAAGGCACTGGAGGGTGATCATGATTTGCACAGCCAAGAGACCAGGCAGAAAGGAACCCACAGAGATGGGTCCTATATTAAGCACAACTTCTTGGCTTGAGACATTTATTGATGCCAAAGTGGAACATCTCTGTTCATTTCTGAACATCACATGACTACGGGCATAAGATTGGAGCTCATGGCCAATGGGAAGGAAATTCCCTGGAAACACCACAGACTTCCAGTTGGGATCACTTAAGGTTTATTCCCAGGAATAAACGTAAACTGGAAATAGCTCAGTCCTCCTGCGTAATGAAACCCAGCTTTGAACCATCTCAATTCCTGATTTGATGAAGCCATGTTCCTTAGTCTAGATGACCAGAGCAAAAGTAAATACTTTCTGGAGGAAGATGACATAACGTAACGTAACAGAGAGCCACAACAATTAGCTACAATTTTTTTTTATCTACCATGTCTGTAATTCAAAGAAAACAAAACAGGGCAAACAAATAGGTAGATTTGACCAAAACCCAGGAAAAAAAATAAGCAGCCAACAGAAACAGACACATTGGAATTATCTGACAAGAATTTAAATTAATGAAATCACCAAAGGCATTTAACACAATGTTGTATTTCGGGAGATAAATAAAACTTATTCTAAAGATCAAATGGAAATTTTATAATTAAAAACTGTAAGAATTGAAACTAGGAATTCAATCGATGGGATTAACAGAATATGCCTGGCTGAAGAGACAATTAATGAACTGAAAGATAGGTCAGAAGAAAATACCACAATTAATATAAGAGAAATAAAATTACATTAAATAAAAGAATGAAAAACAATTTGAAAAATTAAGGCTAAGAATTTTCAAAAGTGATGAAAAATATTGACTCACAAATTCAAGAAGCACCAGGAATCCCAAATGGGATAAATACAAAGAAAACCATATCTTCTAGTAAAATTGCAAGAAGCAAAAGCTAAGAAAAAAATGTGTAAGGTGGCAGCAATTAATGACAGTTCGCTTCTCAACAGAAATAAGAGAATTCAGAAGACAATGGAATTCAGTATTAAAAATGCTTCATGAAAGTAAATGCCAATCTTGTGGAAAAAAACCCTTCAGATATGAAAGTAAAGAAAGGACATTTTCAGACAAAAAAATGAAAGAATTTGTCATGAGTAGATCCACATTAAGTAAAATTGTAAAAGACGGTTTGCCAGGAGGAAAATTATCTGTTTGTAGCTCAGACATTCATGAAGAGGTGAAGATCAACCAAAACCATAAATAATGGGTGGTAAATCTAAATGACCATTAACTGTGTTAAAGGACAATAATAATACCTTGTAGGATTTGATATACTTATAAAGAAATAACAATATTAAATATTTGTATGATGTATGAATTACTTCCATTACAATAGCACATAGACAAGGGGGTTATAGATTGAGTTAAAGCGTTCATAGGGTACTGAATATTTGGAAAGTGGTAAAACTATAACTAATAATAAATTCTAGTAAGTTGAATAAATACTGTAATTTCAAAGTAACCAATAAAAAGCAGTAAAAGAAAGTATAACTAACAAGTTAATTGTGGTAAAAAGGAATAATGTATAATACTAAATCCAAGTAAATTTAAGAAGCATTTCGAGTTGCACCCTCAATACGAGGGCAGGGGGCTGTGGAAGGGGGAGGCCGCCTGGGGCGTAAGTGCCCACAGACACCATCCCCGTGGCATCTGTAATGGTCTCAGTGCCGAGGCCTGGCGCTGGACATCAGGACTGTCTCACACTTGGCCAAGGCACCCGAAACTGGCTGACATTGCATGGGGTCACGCTGAGGAAGGACAACAATGCATCTGGACTGTTGATCTTACCGACAAGGGGCCTGAGGCCAGGGGACACATTCACGTCCAGTCAGCACTCACTCAGCATTTAGGAACAGCTACTATGAGCTGCATGATGAACAGGTATGTTTCCTTAATTCATAGATTTGTTAAAAGAAGCCCTTACAACAGGAACCAGATAAAAGGCCATTGATTAAAGAAGTGAACAGTCGGTTATGGGAGAGGCTTAAGTGTATCTTCCCAGAGTTAGGGTTCTTAATCTGAATGATCCCAAATGAGTAGGCTCCAGAAAGTGGGAGAAGGGGGAAGGACACAGTGATGAGATCTCTGCAAACAGTGTCCTCAGTAACAAAGTAAAGCCTGGTCTCCTCATAAAATGTTCATCCTTTGCTTTGAAGAGCAAATGCCCTTTTTGATTTGAGATATTTTGAAATGTTAATTTCTTAAGGTAACAGCATTTTTGGAAACATTGCGCCCAACAGCAGAGTGTGGCCGAGACTGCCAGCCCGTGTGCTCCTCCCATTGCCGGCCACAGGCACGGCCTTGCCAGCGGGCAGGTGTACTCGGGACCAGCCTGGGTGGGGGTTGCCGCCGAAGTGACATGCTCACGCCGTCTCCTGTGCCCCTCTGGGGCCACTTGCCCCAGCCACCAGGGCAGGGGAGGGAGGGGAGCTCACAGGTGGAGAGAAGGCAGGGCCCAGAACACCTGCGCAGGGCAGGACTTGAGAGAGAAATGCACCGGACACTGGTGCTGTCGGGCTGGGCAGTCAGCCCCTAGCCTCTTCTGTCGTTAGAGGTGGCCTCCACTCCTGTCGTGGTCCTGCTCAGCAATCTTCTCCGCCCCACCTCCCATTTCTCCAGGTCCAGTGGGACACGTCAGGAGCACGCCGAGTCCTTGCTCAGCGGCAGGGGGAGCAGGCACACACGCGCTTTCCGCTATGAAGACTCCCCACCGGAGAGGCGGGTGGTGCAGAGGCGTCCAGGAGGAACTTCTGAAACCGAAGCGGAGCCGGGGTGGTTCCCATGCACATGCACAACTTCAGCGCGCAGCCCTCTGCCTTAACCAGGTAAGCCCAGTGGGTGCTGCTACGTCCTCCCGAAAACGCCTCATGTCAGCAACGCCCTCACGTGTGTCGGGCTTCACAGTTTACACAGGGCGTTCCTATGAAAGATGTCCTTGGAGTCCCACGGTGTGTGAAGGAGGGAAGGCACGAATCATCACCAGTTTACGGCTGGGGGAGCCTGGCTCGGGGAAGCCGGTCACTTGCTGCGGCCTTAGTTTTCTACAGCCGCTGTAAACCAATCAGCAGCAAACAACACAGACTTCTTCTCTCCCATCCCTGGAGGTCAAGAGTCCTAAAACTCAGGGCTGCATCCTTTGTAAAGGCTCCAGGGGAGAATCCATCTCCTCGGCTTTTCCAGCTGCCAAAAGTGTCCATGCTGCGTGGCTCCCCGCCCCCTTCTGGGGTCACTCTGACCTCTGCTTCTGTCCTCTCCCTCTGACTGTCCCTTCTGCCTCCCTGTCACAAGACCACCCAGTAATGCAGGAGAACGTCCCTGCCTCAGGACCCTTGACTTAATTGCATCTGCAAAGCCCCCTTTGCCACGTGAGATGGCGCATTCGCAGCTGCTGGGGATGAGGACGTGGGCATCTTCGGGACCATTGCTCTTCCTGCCACGTCCAAGCAGAGGAAGTGGGGGAGGAAAGTTGGAGCCTCCTCACCTCCAGTCTTTCTGCTCTACAACGACAGCTCTTTTGAGGAGGCAAGTCCTCAGATACCAGTAATCACTGAGAAAAGTGAGGTGTCCTTGGCGCACATCCGGTCGAGTTCTGGTGCGTCAGCAAACCGAAGCGTTCTTGCTCCAGAGCCACGTAGGAAAGGCCACCAGGGCAGGAATGAAAGGTTTCTGCGCATCATGCGGCGTCCTGTTCCTGCGGGGCCATGCAGAGTAGAATCCCACTCAGGGAACCCACTCCCCATCAGCAGGCTTTACAGAACCACACAGAACACATTAATATTTCATCAGTAACTATGACAGGCTGTGTATTATGCATGGACAGCCTGGCCGTCTGTGAGTGGCCCAAAACAAGCGTTTTATATAATACCTGATTCGTTGTCGCTCCAACTACTGAAGCAGAAAAACGAAATCAAAATTCTGGAAGCATGTAACTTTGAAACAGACAAAGCTGTGTGGGGGTGAATCCCATGGGGGTATCGGATCCATTCTGGCGGCGGTGCCCACAGAGGATTCCTGGAGGCTGCTTTCCAGGATCCCGTGACCTGACTTGGCGCCTGCTCTAGACAGACTTACATTAGATCTCTACTCCTCACCGTCTGGCTCATCTTCCCAGCTCAAATGCGATCTAACCTACTGTTTAACAATCTTCTATTTTTGCCATTCATGGTTAGTTTTTTGAAAAATCTTATGCATCTTAAAATTTAACCATTTTAGTGGTATTTTAAGCTAAAGTCCTTATTTTGTTTTTTACCATTAATGACAGATTAACTTTTTTAGGTTTTGAAATACTAAAACCTTCCAAAACCATCCCTAAAGCCCGACATTTAAGGGCATTTAGTCATTACTACAGAAACAAGAAATAGAGCTTCTTCATTGGAAGCTAATAGCTAAAAGTAAACATTCTTATCAACGAAGCACAGAAAACAGTCACTGTGCACTATAATTGTTTGTCTTGTTTTTCAATTGTATTTTATTCCTCCTAACTGTGTGAAACAGCAAGTATTAAGGCGCCTGTTCTATGATTCAAGTAAAATACAGATTATTAATGTACCCTCAAGTCTGTCGTGTCCGGTTTTCTTTGAAAAGGAGGGAAAAGTGCTGAACGACGCCTCTAACATACACATGACATGCTGAATGGAGACTCCAAACTGGGTGACACTGGGTCTTGGGTTTGCAGATTCTTGGCTTGAGGCGTATCTACGTCAGAATACCTCTCCCTCTGTCCACTGCCACTCAAGTCAGACACAGCGGCAGGAAAGGCCACTGCGGAGTCCAGACGGCTAGCACTGTGTGCACACAGCCGTCAGGTCTCCCCCGCACTGCACACCCCTCCCCTGCACGTGTGAGGGTGCGCCTCCACACCCCTCCCCTGAATGTCTGAGGATGTACCTCCACACCCCTCCCCTGCACCTGCAGGTCAAAGTCCAAGATCCTTCCATGGTCAACCAAGGCCCTTGACTGTGTTCTCACCAGCGCTTCCCATAGGAAGTCCTCTGCTCCCACCTACCATCTGACATAATGACAACATCAGAGTCCATGTAATTTCCCAAATACAGTAAACTGGGCCACATCTTCATGTTTGTAAGATCTATTTTCACGATCTCCCTCATTCTTTCCTTGTTGTTCACCTAACAGAGTCTTTTTTTTTTTTTTTAAGATTTTATTTATTTGAGAGAGAGAATGAGATAGAGCATGGGGGCGGGGGCGGTCAGAGGGAGAAGCAGAGTCCCTGCCGAGCAGGGAGCCCGACGTGGGACTCGATCCCGGGACTCCAGGATCATGACTCGAGCTGAAGGCAGTGGCCTAACCAACTGAGCCACCCAGGCGCCCCTGCCTAACAGAGTCTTAATCATAGTGTAATATCCAGCCCATTTGGAAGTTATTTTGATAAGGCTTTATGATAGTTGAGAGAAAACATGAACAAATGCACACAGGACTGTGTATTCGTTTAACTGTCTGCTCGGCACCTGGGCTATAACCAACCAAAGAGCAGGGATTTTTCCTGCTTCATTACCAGATACAGTGTCTGGAATATTGCAGGGTCTCAAAAGTCAAATTAAAACATGGCAACACAGAAAGAAGAGAAAATCACTTAGATTATTTTCAACACGGTGTAACTGAAGTGTTGCCTCTCTGAAGTAGAGCCGCTAGAATGAACATACAATTGGCACCTGTGTGTATACCTCACAAATATAACACAAACAGAACGATGTCCTTTCCTGCTTAGAACTCAATCCATTGATGAGAAGGAACATTTATATTTCTCATTTACAGTTCTCCTTTGTCAAGGAGAGAAATGTCTTGAAACGTTTTCCTGGGTTGGCAGGCTCAGCCTAGGCCAGTCTTAAGCTTTGTTCGCCCTGTATAGCATAATGCACCATTTAGTATAATGCCTTGACATCTGTCTTAAGTGCACTACCAACTAACCAATTAGACGTGCTGAACGCCATTCTTCCAAAAGGTAAAATAGAGCAGGGCTTTGTCATTTTGTTCAGCAAGGAGCCTAGAGCAGTAACAAGTAAACCCTATAAAGAGTTGTTGACAATTATTGTGGGGACTCTACAATAAGACTATTTCTTGGTCATGGATTCTCTCAGGATCTGATAAAGATGATAGGCTTCCTCTTCTTTTTTTTTTTTTTTTTTTTTAAAGATTTTATTTATTTGTTTGACAGAGAGAGACACAGCGAGAGAGGGAACACAAGCAGGGGGAGTGGGAGAGGGAGAAGCAGGCTCCCCGCAGAGCAGGGAGCCCGATGTGGGACTCGATCCCAGGACCCTGGGATCATGACCTGAGCTGAAGGCAGTCGCTTAACCAACTGAGCCACCCAGGCGCCCAATAGGCTTCCTCTTCTAAAACCTGCAGAGACACACCATTTTGCACAAATTTTCTGGAGGATCATAAATTGTGTGAAGCACATCCGTATCTCCCCAGAAAATGCCTTGATCCCAGATGGAGAACCACCATGACTGAGAGTAAAGTTAATGCCTGAAACCCTCCATGCGGTAGACTTGGCATTCTGGCCCTGCCCACCTTGAGTCCTGTCTTTTACTGTAATCCCCCTTCATGGTCCCATGTCCACTCCCATTGCAAGGCAGGACTGAATCCCACCCCGCACCCACTCCCACCCAGTAGGGTTGAACCAGCTCCAATGTCCAAGCATACTACAGTGACTCTAGGCTCTGTACTTTGAGGAGCTGGGTAACAGAAGTATCACCAATCTAATCTATCCTGTCTCCATCTTTCTCTTGTTGAAACTACCATTCTTTCATGGAGGAAGGGTGAGTAGCTTGAGGGCATGCACCCTACAGCCAAATGACCTTGGGCCTGACTGAATTCAGGCTCCGCACCTACCATAGGTGAGCCCAGACTCATGGCAAGTCTCTTACAGAACCCAAGTTCCCCCTGAAATCTGGTGGTGCTGACACTTGGTGTGCAGATCTGTGCTGAGGATTACAGGAGATAACATGAGTGCAGCATGCCCATCACAGCCCAGGCACACCGCAGGGCCTTTGCATGTCAGTGTCCTGCCCTCACAGATAGGAGGGTGCCACGTCCATACAGACTAGAGCAGATTGTCTAACCTTTCTTGATTGGGCATCTTTTCAGCAAAAGAATAAAAACACATTTTAAAAACAGTGAATCATCCTCTATTTAGATATCAGTATGTATATTTATATACACACTATTGTGTACTGACAAATCATAATAATTGTAGAATACACATACTAATAAAACATTTAAATTTAAAAGTACTTATTAGATTTACAAACAATACACATCTTTTTTCTTCTGAAATGTATTAAGTATTTTTTTAAAGTGAGAGAAATATCCTTACATATGACTTATTATTTTTTAAAATCTTTTCTGTCACTTCATGATAGAGCAATTTCAAGCTGTTTCTTACTTCATTTATATTGATACTTGCTTTTAAGACCTGTCATAGTTGAAAAGATGCCTCACAAAGAAACATTCATCTCAAATGAAAGAAGAGTAACTTCTCTACTGCCTACTGCAACGAAAGAATGATACTTATTTTCCCATTATGACTATAGGTTATGCCAAGATTTTTATTGAAACTCAACTGATCAATTTCTGTTGATCCCAAATGCCACAAATTGCTGTTACAAACCACCAGAAGGTGTTAATATATATATTTAAACAAATGGATTCAAAACACACTGAATTTTTTTTACAATCTTTAAAATTGTTTAAGAATTTTTGTTTCCAAATTCTTTTTTTTAAAAAAAGATTATATTTATTTATTTGAGAGAGAGAGAGAGCATGAGCTGGGGGGGTAGGGCAGAGGGGGAGGGAGAAGCAGACTTCCTGCTGAGCAGGGAGCCCGATGTGGGACTCGATCCCAGGACCCTGGGATCATGACCCGAGCTGAAGGCCGACGCTTAACCGAATGAGCCACCCAGGTGCCCCTTGTTTCCAAATTCTTTTTTTTTTTTTTTTAAGATTTTATTTATTTATTTGACAGAGAGAGACACAGCGAGACAGCGAGAGCAGGAACACAAGCAGGGGGAGGAGGGGAGGGAGAAGCAGGCTTCCCGCCAAGCAGGGAGCCCGATGCGGGGCTCGATCCCAGGACCCTGGGATCATGACCTGAGCTGAAGGCAGACGCTTAACGACTGAGCCACCCAGGCACCCCCAAATTCTTAAAGTGGGTAAATCTAAGAGTTTTTAATATGTTTCAAATAGCAAATTCAAATTTTACTTATAGCAAAATTTTAAAACTTGTATCACAATTACAATTTCTAAACATCCATTTTCAAAGTGGTCTCTGCATAGTCCAAAGTTTCTTTTTAAAGAGATTCCCATTAATTGTTATCATTATCTTGACTTTCAAGCAGGATTAAATGTATTAATTTTTCGAAGGATATCTGCTGGCACCATACTTCTCTAGCCATTGTCCTCATTCATAAATAACAGATTTGGATCATGGATCATTTTGTGAAAGAACAATCTATCTCCCCTTTAAGGTTGACAACCTGTTTAGAAATTTACTATAAAGACATCTTTGTGGAACAAAAGATTTTCACAGTAGTGTCCTACTTCATCACAAAGTATTACAAATGTTGCAATATAAATTATAAACCCATAAACTGTATTATGGAGCAAAATGCCAAGAGCCAGCGGAAGCATGAGGTTCTTAATTTAAGCCCCTGCATTTCAGACTGCTCATTCATCTGCAGAATATCATGCATGACACATTGACATCTGCTGATGTCATGGGCATGACATCTGGAAAAGCTCAGGGTGTCTATACCCATCTGCATGTTTTATACCAGGAAGATTATTGTAGTTATTAATTTTAATACAAATAAGTTCGATATTTTTATATCCCAATACCTTGTGAACCTCTGAAACGCAGGCATTCCACTTTGGACACCAATGTCCTAAATTCCCAAATAAGTGTTCAAATTCCCCCAAGATGAGTTACTCCACCACAAAGAACCATTTTATAAATCAGAAAGATTGGCTGGTGCCTACCTGAGACACAAACGTAACTTATGGCTGCCAGTGTTTATTTATTTATTTTTTAAAATTTTATTGTTATGTTAATCACCATACATTACATCATTAGTTTTTGATGTAGTGTTCCATGATTGTTTGTGCATAACACCCAGTGCTCCATGCAGAACGTGCCCTCTTTAATACCCATCACCAGGCTAACCTATCCTCCCACCCCCCTCCCCTCTAGAACCCTCAGTTTGTTTTTCAGAGTCCATCATCTCTCATGGTTCGTCTACCCCTCTGAATTCCCCCCCTTCATTCTTCCCCTCCTGCCATCTTCTTTTTTTTTTTCTTAACAAATATTGCATTATTTGTTTCAGAGGTACAGATCTGTGATTCATCAGTCTTACACAATCCACAGCACTCACCATAGCACATATTGTCCCTAATGTCTATCACCCAGCCACCCCATCCCTCCCACCCCACCCCCCACTCCAGCAACTCTCAGTTTGTTTCCTGAGGTTAAGAATTCCTCATATCAGTGAGGTCATATGATACATGTCTTTCTCTGATTGACTTATTTCGCTCAGCATAACACCCTCCAGTTCCATCCACGTCATTGCAAAGGGCAAGATCTCATTCCTTTTGATGGCTGCATAATATTCCATTGTATATATACACCACATCTTCTTTATCCATTCATCTGTGGATGGACATCTTGCTGCCAGTGTTTATTATGAGTAAAAGGCAAGATGAATAACTAAATTAGCAAATTATGTATATGTATATATATATAATATTAAAATATGTTATATATACATAACATTAACCTGCATGCATTGTGCTAGTCTAATCTAATTTAGCACACACATACCCTTGAATTTGAGTTCCCACAAATGCTCTCCTGCATGGTATATAACTGGTATGTAAGTCGTGTAGATGGAACTAGTATTAATTAGCAATATTTTTCATGGCTAAGTCAGATATTTATCTTTTCCCTTCTCACACTTTAACTTCCCCATCATCTATAATTCGTCTCAATCATTAAAATGGCCCTAGTATCATATCCTGTGTTGTCATGGCTATAGTCAGGTCATACACAAGTCAACAAGTATTAAAACACAAAGATCTTGGTATGCCTTTCTTCCCCTAAAGCTCTCAGTTGCACCACACTTTATTCTTGATCTTGGTGAAATTAATGCGTGCTCTCTGCTAAGGCCCAGGTACCAGGTGGCCCAAGTAAGCAGAGACCCTTGGGCAGATGTCCATTCCCTATCTGCTCTGAGGGGCATAGTAGGCTGATCATCTCTCCATCTTTATTTTATTCTTTTAGAGATAATGCTAGTGGGGGAGAGGGGCAGAGGGAGAAGGAGAGAATCTTAAGCAGACTCCTCACTGATCACAGAGCCTGACACAGGGCTCAATCTCAGGACCTTGAGATCATGACCTGAGACAAAATCAAGAGTCAGACGCCCAACTGACTGAGCCCCCCAGGTGTCCCCATCTCTCCATTGTTTGTGATGGGAAGAAAGGGAAGTACAGATGGTGGAGAGTACGGGATGGAAGTAGGGTTGGCTTTATATCCCATCAACTGGAACCTGTGACAGAAGAAAGGAAACAGGTGAATTAAGACACTGGGACTCCTGCTTCCAACCAGGATGGAGTAACAGTGACTGAACTTACTTTCTTGCCAGAAACAACCAGCTGAACAGCTACACGAAGACACTGGGGTTGGACAGTGAAGGACAGTGATCTCTGAGAGACGGGCAGAGACAGGCTCTGTGACCACATTGGCTGTCTGTCTTGAGAATCGCCGGGCTTGGCTGCAGGAACACGGGCCCAGGGAGAGCTCAGCAGACTCCCTGAGTTGAGGAGACAGAGCTGAGAGTCCAGGCAGACCAAGAAGGCCAGGCTCTCAAGACAGGGCACTGGAGAGAAGAGGGCCCATGAGGTCTGGAGCAGGCCCCCCAAGAGTACCCAACAGAGTGACCATCAGTACCCATCTGAGGAAATTACCTGAGGCTGGGAGAAGAACTATCTCAATTCCCCACAAGACAGTATATGGCACCTATGCAGGGGAGGATGTAATGCCTGTCCCCATCAGCTGGGTGTGGAACCTTGTAATTCACAGGCATTGGGTTGAGCATGCAGAAGATCTTGGCTCAATGGCAAGGAATCATTAGTTACAGACTGAATATTACTTAGCTGCTGCCTAACAAATTTTAAAAGCTAGCCCACAACGGATCAAATGGCTTCCAAGTAACTTAACTACTTCCAAGAGCAAAGCTCAAAGTATTACTAGGAATAAAGATAGATCTAGTGCTCAACAAGGCAAAATTCACAATATCGAAGAGTATGTTAAGAATGACCAGGCATGGGGTGCCTGGGTCACTCAGTCCATTAAGCATCCAACTCTTGATTTCAGCTCAGGTCATGATCTCAGGGTCATGAGATTGAGCCCCATATCAGGCTCCATGGTGAGGGTAGAGCCTGTTTAAGATTCTCCCTCTCCCGATCAAAACTCTTCAGAGTATAGGGATAGAGCTATTACAAAGCTGTCATCATCAATATCATAAAAACCAGCTATGAAAAACCCATAGCAAATATCATTCTCAACGGGGAAAAACTGAAAGCTTTCCCCCTAAGGTCAGGAATGTGGCAGGGATGTCCACTATCACCACTGCTATTCAACATAGTATTAGAAGTTCTAGCCACAGCAATCAGACAACAAAAAGAAATAAAAGGCATCCAAATTGGCAAAGGAGAAGTCAAACTCTCACTGTTTGTAGATGATATGATACTTTATGTGGAAAACCCAAAAGACTCCACCCCAAAACTGCTAGAACTCATACAGGAATTCAGTCAAGTGGCAGGATATAAAATCAATGCACAGAAGTCAGTGGCATTCCTATACACCAACAACAAGACAGAAGAAAGAGAAATTAAGGAGTCGATCCCATTTACAATTGCACCCAAAACCATAAGATACCTAGGAATAAATCTAACCAAAGAGGCAAAGAATCTGTACTCAGAAAACTATGAAATACTCATGAAAGAAATTGAGGAAGACACAAAGAAATGGAAAAATCTTCCATGCTCATGGATTGGAAGAACAAATATTGTGAAGATGTCAATGCTACCTAGAGCAATCTACACATTCAATGCATTCCCTATCAAAATACCATCCACTTTTTTTCAAAGAAATGGAAAAAATCATCCTAAAATTTGTATAGAACCAGAAAAGACCCCAAATAGCCAGAGGAATGTTGAAAAAGAAAAGCAAAGCCGGAGGCATCACAATTCCAGACTTCCAGCTCTATTACCAAGCTGTCATCATCAAGACAGTCTGGTACTGGCACAAAAACAGACCCATAGATCAATGGAACAGAATAGAGAGCCCAGAAATGGACCCTCAACTCTATGGTCAATTAATCTTTGACAAAGTAGGAAAGAATGTCCAATGGAAAAAAGACAGTCTCTTCAATAAATGGTGTTGGGAAAATTGGACAGCCACAAGCAGAAGAATGAAACTGGACCATTTCCTTACACCACACACAAAAATAGACTCCAAATGGTTGAAAGACCTAAACGTGAGACAGGAGTCCATCAAAATCCTAAAGGAGAACACAGGCAGCAACCTCTTCGACCTCAGCCACAGCAACTTCTTCCTAGAAACATCGCCAAAGGCAAGGGAAGCAAGGGCAAAAAGGAACTATTGGGACTTCATCAAGATAAAAAGCTTTTGCAAAGCAAAGGAAACAGTCAACAAAACCAAAAGACAACTGACAGAATGGGAGAAGATATTTGCAAATGACATATCAGATAAAGGGCTAGCAAGATCTATAAAGAACTTATCAAACTCAAAACCCAAAGAACAAAGAATCCAATCAAGAAATGGGCAGAAGATGTGAACAGACATTTTTCCAAAGAAGACATCCAAATGGCCAACAGACACATGAAAAAGTAGTGCTCAACATCTCTCGGCATCAGGGAAATCCAAATCAAAACCTCAATGAGATACCACCTCACACCAGTCAGAATGGCTAAAATTAACAAGTCATGAAATGACAGATGTTGGCGGGGATGCAGAGAAAGGGGAACCCTCCTACACTGTTGGTGGGAATGCAAGCTGGTGCAGCCACTCTGGAAAACAGTATGGAGGTTCCTCAAAAAGTTGAAAATAGAGCTACCATATGATCCAGCAATTGCACTGCTGGGTATTTACCACAAAGATACAAATGTAGGGATCCGAAGGGGTATGTGCACCCCGATGTTTATAGCAGCAATATCCACAATAGCCAAACTGTGGAAAGAGCCAAGATGTCCATTGACAGATGAATGGATAAAGAAATGTGGTATATATATATACAATGGAATATTATGCAGCCATCAAAAGGAATGAAATCTTGCCATTTGCAACAATGTGGATGGAACTGGAGGGTATTATGCTGAGCGAAATAAGTCAATCAGAGAAAGACATGTATCATATGACCTCACTGATATGAGGAATTCTTAATCTCAGGAAACAAACTGAGGGTTCGTGGAGTGGGGGGTGTGGTGGGAGGGATGGGGTGGCTGGGTGATAGACATTGGGGAGGTTATGTGCTATGGTGAGCGCTGTGAATTGTGCAAGACTGTTGAATCACAGATCTGTACCTCTGAAACAAATAATACATTATATATTTAAAAAAAGAAGAAGAAGAAGAAGATAGCAGGAGGCGAAGAATGAAGAGGGGGAAATCAGAAGGGGAGATGAACCATAAGAGATGATGGACTCTGAGAAACAAACTGGGGGTTCTAGAGGGAGGGGGGTGGGAGGATGGGTTAGCCTGGTGATGGGTATTAAAGAGGGCACGTTCTGCTTGGAGCACTGGGTGTTATACGCAAACAATGAATCATGGAACACTACATCAAAAACTAATGATGTAATGTATGGTGATTAACATAACATTATAATAATAATAAAAAAGATCCTCCCTCTCCCTCTGCCCCTCCTCCCAACCCCCACTTACATGCTCTCTCTCTTAAAAAAAAAAATAAAAAGAATTACAAGACATGGAAAGCAGGAAAATAAAATTCACAGTGAAGAGAAAAATCAATCAATCCAAACTTAGTTGTAGACCTAACACAGATGTTAGAATCATCAGACAAGGACAATAAAACAATAATTATAATTGTATTCTATATATTCAAAATGTTAAGTGGAGACAGAAGATTCAAAAAACAACAAAAACAACAACAATCCTATTTCTACAAATCAAACATATGACATCTGAGGTGAAGGATACACTGGATGAGATAAATGACTGACCAGGGTTTGGAGAATTAAAGATCAGTGAATTTCAAGATGCAGTAGTAGAAAGTGTCCAGAATGAAACACACAGAGGAAAAATAATTTAAAAACATGAATGAAACACCAGTTATTGGTGGGACTTCCAGTGGTGTGATACACGTGTAATTGGAGTAAATGAAGAGAAGGAGAGACACAGGGGACCAAAGAAAATAACATGACATAACATAACATAACATAACATCAAATAAAATAATTGAAGCTAATGGCTTAAAATGTCCAAATGCAATGAAAACTTTAAACCTACGGATTCAAAATAAATCAACAAAACCCAAGTACAAGAAACATGAAGAGAATAGCATACAGCAAACAGTCAAATTGCTCAAACCCAGTGATAAACGGAACTCTTAAAAGTAGACAGAGGGGAAAAAAGACTGCTGTGTGTAAGGAAGTAAAGATAAGGAATGTAACATTTATCATGAGAACAATGCAATCAGGGAAGTGGTGGAGCTCAGTTCTTAAAGGAAAAACACCCTGTTAACCTAGAATTCATTACCCAAAGAAAGTACCTTTCAACACTGAAGGTAAAATAAAGACTTTTTAAGGTATATAAAAGGTGGGATAATATATATCATCAGCAGACTGATACTGCAAGAAAAATTAAAGGGAGTCTTCCAGCAGAAGGAATAGAATACCAGATATGGCTGGCTACAAATAACAAAGAGCACCAGCCATGGTGACTCTATGGATAAAGACATAATACAGTTTTCTCATTATTTAAATCTCTAAAATAAATGTCAGATTAAACAAAAATAATAACGTGGCATGTCCTCCATAACATATGCAAAACTAAAATTTATGGTAATAGCGCTAAGGTCAAGGGGAAGAAATGGAGGTACACTGCAGCAGGATTCTTGTACTGTGTGTGAAGGGATATTATACCATTTGATGGTAAACTCTAAAAAGAAATAAAGCTTATTTCATAAAACCCAAGCAACAACTAAAATAACAACAACTACACGAGTTAATAAGCCAGTAGAGGAAATAAATAAAACTGTATATAAGTACTCAATCTAAAGCAAGGCAAAATTGAGGACAAAAGAGACAAGGAACAGATGCGATAAAGAGAAAACATATAGCAAGATGGTATACTTAGATCTAAATATATTAATAATCACGTTGAACTTATTACCTAAACATCACAAGGAAAAGGCAGAAGTTGTTGAATCAGATGAGTAATACATACCTACGCTGCCTACAGAAACACATCTTATATATAAAGACAAAATGTTAAAGAATGAAAATATATACCATGCTAATGTTAGTTAGAAGAAAGCAGGAGTGACTATATTAATAACAAACAAAGTAGCTTCAGAGAGAGGACTATTATCAGGGATAAAAAAAGGAGATCTACAATGATAAATTAATAAAGAGGAGATAACAGTCTTAATTACTTCTGCACCTTATAATTGACTTTTCAAATACATGAAGCACAACTGGACGGACTGCAAGGAGAAATAGACAGACCCACTGTTATCTCAACACGCCTCTCTTAGGAATCAGTAGAAGGAGCCAAAGGAAAATCAGGAAAGATGTAGATGTGAACCACACTGTCGAGCAGCTAGACCCAACAGACATTTACAGAACGCTCCCCACAGCAGCAGCAGAATATGTGTTCTTTTCAAGTGCACACTGAAAATTTATCCCAGCACCTCAAATGCTGGGTCATAAAACAAGTCTCAGTGGATGCTAAGAGATTCAAGTCACAGGAATTATGTTTTCTGCCCACGGTATAGTTAGAATGGAAGTCACTAATAGAAAGTTCTTTGTGAAATCCCCAAATGTTTGGAAATGAAAGAATCTACTTGGAAATAACCAATGGGTCCAAGAAAAATAAAAAGAAGGGAAATTTGGAAGTGTTTTGAACTGGATGAACATGAGAAAGAGCCCACAGTATACTACTTTGAGGGTTGTGCTAATGTAATATGTAGAGGGAAACCTAGAGCACCAATGCACAAGGCAGAGAATAAAGAGATCAATGACTTCAACTTCCACCTGAAGCAACTAGGAAAAGAAGAGCCAATTAAAGCCAAAGTAAGTGGAAGAAAAGAAATCATAAATATCAGAGAAGAAATCCATGAAATAGAAAACAGAAAAAAGTAGAGAAAATCAATAAACGAAAACCTTATTCTTTGAGAAGATTGATAAAATTGATGAATCCCTGATTAGGCTGATCATAAAAGAGAGAGACACAGAAACTGACAGAAAAATAAAGGTGTGTGTGTATGTGTGTGTGTGAGGGAGAGAGAAAGAGCGAGACAGAGACAGAGAAGAGAGAGGAGGAGAGGAGGGAAAGAGGGGGGAAGATGGGAGGGAAGGAGGGGAAGGGGAGGGAGAGAGGGAGTCTAGGAGAGGAGGGAGAGAGGGAAGAAGATGGGAGGGGGAGGAGGGGAAAGAGAGGAGGCTAGGAGAGGAGGGAGAATGGGAAGAAGATGGGAGGGAGGGGAGGAGGTGAGGAGAGGAGAAGAAGGAGGGAGAGGGAGAATTAAACTATCAGTATCAGAAATAAGAGAGGGAAAATCAATACAGAATGTCACATATTAAAATATAATAAAACACAACAAAGAAACATTATGAACAACTTTAACCAACAAATTTAACAACTTAGATGAAGCAGAAAAATTTCCTTGAAAGACACAAAACACCAAGTTCATTCAATAAGAAATCTATTAAAAAAAACTCAATATAATCAAGAACCTTCCCACAAAGAAAACTCCAGGTCCAGATTCCTTCACTGGCGAATTGTACCAAACATTTAAGAAAAAAATAATACCAATTATGCACAAATACTTCAGGACATTTGAAAGGAGGGGATAATTCTCAACTCATTCCTCTAATTCAAAACCAGACAAGGGCATTATGAGATAAAAGAAATACAGAGCAATATCTATCATGAAGATAGGAAAATTCTAAATAAAAATTTAACAAAGTAAATCCACATCATAAAGTATAGTATGTCATGACCAAATGGAGTTTAATCAGTGTTAGTTTAACATTTGAAAATCAAAGTAATTCGTTATGCATAAACTAAAAAAGGAAATCCACATTATCATCTCTAGACACAGAAAAATGTGGCCCTATCCACCATGCATTTCTGAGTGAAACATTTAGCAAACTAGGAATAAAAGAAATCTTCCCCAAGCCAGTAAAGGGCGTCTACACAGAATTTACAGCTTAATTTACTCCTACGATCAGGGATGAGACAGGATATCCTGCATTATTGCTGTTAATCATCATTATACTGGACATTGTAGCCAGCGTAGGATAAAGTCATAAAAGAACTAAAATGCAGATTGACAAAGAAAAAGTAAAACTGTCTTTTATTTGTGGATGACGTGATAGCTGTGTAGAAAATCTGAGGAAGTCCACAAAAAAGCTACTAGAATGAGTAAGTGAGTTTAGCAAGGTTGCAAGACACAAGAACAAGGTTTAAAATTAGTTTTAATTCTATATACTGCTAATGAACACATTCAGAAATTAAAATTAAAAATATAACTTAGAATTACACCAAAAAATGCCAAAGATCTAGGTAGAAAATTGACAATAATGAGCAGGACCTATACACTGAAAATTAAAAGAAACTTGGCTAGAAATTAAACAAGACCCATGTCAGCAGAGAGCCATACCGTGCCTGGCCTTCAGAAGACACACTTGTCCCACACTTAGAGTTTCAACGCCATCTTAATCAAAATCTTAGTGCTCATTTTTCCTACAGAAATTGGCAAGCTGATTCTGAAATTCACATAGAAATGAAAAGGACCTAGATTAGTCAAAGCAAATTTGTAAAAGTACAAAGTTGGAGAATTAAGACCACCTGATTTCAAGATTTATTACAGCATGACAGTAATCAATGCCGGAAACATGCAGGCCAGTGGAACAGAGCTCAGAGCCCAGAAACAGGCCCACACACGGAGACAACGGATTCTTGACAAAGAGGAAAATGCAGTTAATAGAAAAAGGATGCTCTTTTCAACAAATAGGGTTGGAACAATTGGATAACCATAATAAAAAATTAAATGAGTAGACCCTAATCCATACCTTGCACCATATATAAATTAACTCAAAACGGATCTTAAACCCAACTGTAAATTATGAAACACTAAAATTTCTAAAATAAAACATAGAAGATCTTTATGATTTTGAGTTAGGCAAGTATTTTTAGATACAATATCAAACATATAATCCATAAAAGAACATGTTATTAATTTGGACATCATTTTTATATTATTATTGTTATGTTAATCACCATACATTACATCATTAGTTTTTGATGTAGTGTTCCATGATTCATTGTTTGTAATTTGGACATCATTAAAATTAAAAAGATTTGTTCTTCAAAAGGCAGAGTTGAGAGGCTGAAAAAATAAATCCCAGTCTGGGAGGAAAGATTTGCAAATCACATGAAAGACTTGTATCTAGCTCACACAAAGGACTCTTACAACTCAGGAATAACAAGCAACCACCCCAGTGTAAAGGGAAAAAAATGGGCAAATGATTGAGCAGAGCTTTTACCAAAGAAGACATATGGATGGCAGAAAAGCACATGAAAAGATGCTCAACATCAGTAGACATTGGGGAAATTCAAATTAAAACTCCAGGGTGTCCTACACACCTGTTAGAATATAACAATTAAAAGACTGATCATGTAAAGTCTTGAGGAAGGTGGGGAGTAGGCAGAGTGCTCACACATCTCTGGCGGGGAACAAAACTGATATGCTTCGGAAAACACTTCACAGTTTGTGAAAAAGTTAAACTTACACCTACCATATGACCCAGTCATTCCACAACTAGGTATGAGAGCATATGTCCGTACCAAGACTTCCACATGAATGTCTTATAGAATTTTAGTTTGAAATAGTCAAAGTTCAAGTGACCCAAATATCCATCATTCAAGGTGTCTTGATAAATTGTGTAATACCCATGCAATGGGATACGACCCAGCAGTACAAATTGCGACTATTGATGATGGATGCATCTCAAAACACTGACGTTCAGGGAAAGAAACAAAAAGTACATGCTGTAGAACACAATTTACATAAAATCCCGGAAAATGACAACTCATCTCTAGGGACAAAAAGCAGATGCAGGGTTGCCTGGGGAGGGGGCAGAGAGGAATGGGGAGAAAGGGGCTGTACAAAAGCTTGTGGGGACTATCTTGACTGTGGTGATAGGTAGCTACACACATTTATCAGAACCTAAAGAATTAGGGGTACCCAGGTGGCTCAGTTGGTTAAGTGTTTGCCTTCGGCTCAGGTCATGATCCCGGGGTCCTGGGATCGAGCCCCACGTCAAGCTCCCTGCTTAGCAGGGAGCCTGCTTCTCCTTCTCCTGTTCCCCTGCTTGTGCTCTCTCTCCCTCTGTCAAATAAATAAATAAAATATTTTTAAAAAGAACTTACAGAATTATACACTTTAAATCTGTGGAGTTTATATATGTGATTATAATTCCATTGATCTATTAAAACAAGAGCGGTTGGCAAAGCAGAGGGAAGAGCCCACACAACCACTCAGCTTCCTTCCAGACTCTGGTCTGCCTCCTCTCCTTTCAAAGACCCAGTGGACGGAGACCGGAGTCCCCGCACCTCCAGCCTCACTAGGGTTTCTGGTCTGTAAGAGGTCACGTAAATTTCAAGACCAAGAGGCAGGGTCTTTCATTTCTTAATATGAAATTAAAAGCATGAAAACTTGCACTTTGGCAAGGATCAATGTGGCTGAAATGGAAATGATATTTCTTGACCTACTGGAGGAAGGAGGTTTGAGTCTGGAGGACACTGTCCCGTTGCTGAGAGAGCCTGGGACAGGGAGGGCTGCGGGCAAAGCCAGTGATGCGTTTGGCTTGGTAAGTCGTGTTGCTGGGCACCTCTCGTTCCCAGAGTCGGGGAGGGAATCTCTCAGCAGGTGCTGTTTATGCCCACACGGGCAGCTCAGTGTAGGTCCTGCATGTGGGCGCTGGGGAAATGACTCGCAGTTGCAAACGGGAAGGAATCAGCTTTCTCTTTAAGTTTACAAAAAACACTCTGCCCCCAGCCTTCCCTCTCCAGCAGAATTGAGCTAATGGCCCCACCTGGGCCAGCCCTGGTGCAAAGGGGCACAGGACAGAGAGAGCATGCGTGGTGGTGGGTGAGAGAGAGGTGAGTGCTTGGTGTCTCTGGTCCCCAGCACAGCACGAGCCCCGGGATGACGAGGGTCTCAACAGTAACCCTGATAGTTTGAAAGGGGGAGGAGGAAGGAGAGCAAGACGTGAATTTAAAGAGGAGAATAACCATGATAAAAACACAAGTGACTGGATGAGCACGATTAGCAGGGTGAGCAGTGACATAACTGGGCACCTTGGAATTTCTGTTTTTGGTAACATCTTCTCCCCACACCCACGGTTCTTCTGCTGAACTGCGCTTCTTCCTGCAGGCCTTGAAGTCTTTTTCACAGGATAATGGCAGCACCCCAGGGGTTTCCGGAGCCTGGAGGCCCAGCGTTAGCGCTCCACGAGAGTGGATCGGCAATGGCAGACACAGACTGGGTTCGGGGACCTCCCGGACTTTCTGGATGGTGAATTCGGAGCCTGAGCCTGCTGACTTTTTCTAGCTAAACTAAATTTAGGTTCAAGATTGTCATCAAGGAGTGGTCCCAGAAATCTGATTCGGGTAGAGGAGAAGCCTGTTCAGAACTACTGACAGGCATAGAAGGCATCTGCGGTCCCTGGCTGGCGACTGGCCTGTCCCACGGCCACCGAGTATGGCCACATAGAGAGAAAACAAAACAGCACTACTGAATAATGGAGAAAGAGCACACACAGAGCGTGTGCTACAGCCCCAATTCGCCCCACGGAGGCAGAGGCTGGGCTCTTTCACCCTTATCCCCCTCAGGCGGGAATTGGACACCTGCAGGTCTCAGGCCACAGCTGATAACGTACAACCTATTCTCCTTCCTCAGCCAGACTCTAATAAGGATGTAGCTGATGCAAACAAACCAACCTTGAAGTAGGAACAACCTTGGGGCATTTGCATTTTAGAAGAGAAATGTTAGCTGGAAAGGCCTTCAATTTCCAAAAGAGTGGAAATCTAAAGACAAAGTTCCTGGGTCAGAGCATCAGAATCCTCTTGTGAAGTTCTGTAGTGCCTGCTTGGGGGGCCAGCCTCGTCACCAGGGCCGCCCCGGGCGTGGGGGCCACCCGCGGGAAGTCCCCAAGATACTGAGGGCAACTGGGCATGCTTCCGACCTTCCTGAGAGCCGCCCAGGTGAGCACCCTGTGGTATTTGATTAGTAAACGACTTCTCTTACAGCTTCACGGATATGGCCAGGTATTTTTCCTATTGTACTTCAAGGGTTACTGGCCAATGGGACTAAGAAATATACACACACCCACAGACATATGTATATGACTTATATCATGTATTCTATTCATATAGTATTTAAAATTGTACATCTTAGATAATATGTTAATATATTTTATGTTAAATACTTACATATTATATTACACTACATACAATTTATATTATTTACATAATTATATATTATATATAATATATATTTTGCAGTATCAAAATGGCAAAAAAGAGTTCACTATCTTTTCCAGAAATACGTTTCTCTGTTCTATATTTTTCTTAAATTATGGATTTATGAACATCTATGGGAATTAAGTATTTTTAAACAGATGTTTGTAAACGAAAGATTGTAACATGGAGATCTTGTTTGGGCTTCATCAAGAAGACCTTAGAGAGAGAGAAGGAGAGTCTAGACTAGACTCCACACAGACTCAACATCTGTTGCCAATCTCTCACCTCCTTGAGAGGAAGGGTCTCAAATTCTGGGGTACCTCTTTATATTTTAAATCAAAATTTAGAGTTGTCATGACAAAGCCCCTATCTGACGTAATGGCCAGAGAATGTTAAACTTCGGATGCTTTTCAAAAATAATTCTTAGAGTTGACACCTTTAAATGACATGGGAAATTATAAGACATGCAGATTAAAAAAACAAAACAAAACAAAACAAACCCAAAAAATAAAAACAAAACCAAAACAAACAAACAAAAAACTACACTAATGAGATCCAAAACCTAGCACAAGTATCTTCTGGTAAGTACAGAGTGTCAACCTTCTTCCTATCCCAGGACAGACAGACTTCCACCACGGGTCTCTCTGTGCCTCCCAAGACCTGTAAGGAGCTCTGTGAGCGGCACCTCCCTCCCTGCGTGTGGACACCCAGCCCCCTGGCAGGTGAGGGAGCTGAGCCGTCAACCATGGGGCTATCCTGTCTCTATCTGTGAATCCTCTCTGGAAATTAGAGCCAAGTCACCTCTTTTCTGGATTAAGATAAGCAAAAACAGTAACTGATGAAAGATTTAGAATAAAGTTGGACAAGGCTAACTAGCCTGTCCCTCCCAATGTTTTCACACTAATAAAGGTCTTCAGGAGACTGTTTCTCTCTTAAAGATAATTTGAAAAAAAAAAATTTAAGTGCACTTATTTCATAGTGAGTCACATATGAAGTCAGATTTATCAACTTCACATTCCTTTTTATAAACAGTATGCAATGTTTTATTGTTTTAAAAACTAAAACCTAATTTTTGATTGGCTCCATAGCGACATGTAGCATTAGGCATTTCTAAAAATAGCTGATTTGTTAGATTGCAGGGAAATTTTCATTTTTAAATTATTTCCTCCACATGTTCAGCCATTTGTTTCATATATTTTTACAAAGACTTCACAGACCAATTTTTATCTTTACAAGATTGGACTCGAGCAGATAATTAGAAGTTCAAAGTCCAAAAGTCTACTTTGCAATTAGTCTTCAAATTGGAAAGATACCCACCCAGCACATTGCATTTCTTCATTTTAATTTTGGAATGTTTTCAATTTTCTCTTCTAGAAGTTAAAAAAGAGGGTTTTAAGCAAAAGCTTTGGAAAGACAGAAACACAGGCAAGCTCCATGTGTAGTGAACTTGGAGTTGGAAGTACCCCCACCACCCACCTTCTCCACCCGAGCCGACTAAGGAATGCTTGCACTTGCAAATCTAAGCACCCATTAGGTCAAGGACAGGATGGCCCAGAAAAGCCCGGTTGCTCTGACCGAGTGGATAGGCGAGATATGTTTGCGGTGTGATGTTCCTTGAAGATGACTCCCTGGAATTGGCTCATCTGAACATGCTGGAAAGAACATCTTTTCTGGAAAGAAAAACTAATGAATGGAGTCATTTAAGGGGAACAAACCAGTTTAAGTTCATAGACTAACTTCCAGTGAGTCTTCTTGCAATCTGTACATGAACTGGGTCCTTTGCCTTCGTCATAAGGAAACACTCTAGGAAGAGTTTCTCCCTCTTTGCCTGCCTGAGACCCTGTTGGTTCTCCCTTACTTAAAAATAGAAGACCCTCTGAGCAACAGAGAGCAGTCCAGAAAAGTAGTCCCGCTGAGATTTTCTACCAGACAGCAGAGGATGAAGGCTGATGGCTCCATGTCAACAGCGCACAATGAATATCCCGTCCTCGTCGCAAAAGTGAGCAGGTGCGTGGGGGAGGGGTAGAGCTGCTGCAGCCCCACCCACTGCATGCCACACCGCCTTTCCCATTAGGAAAAGAATAAGGATGTGTCTGAAATCCTGGAGAAGGTCTCAGATCAGGGCTGGCCTCATGGGCACGCAACCCCGGCACTCCCGCGAGGTCCGTGCTTAGAAGGGCCCCACACCTGGTTGAAGGTTCTGCTTTGGCCATCCTGAAATTCTTAATAATGTTTGCACAAGAGGCCCTGCATTTCCATTTTGCACTGGGCCCTACAAATTTTGTGGCTGGTCTTGTGTCAGGCACCAACCTTAGAGATGATGCCTTTTTCTGATGAAGTTAAAAGAGTTTTTCTCAGCCTCCTCACCTGAAGCAGAGCATCTCTCTAGCTCAAGAGCAGACTCAGCCCCCAACAGGTAGAAATCTGTTCCTGCCTTCACCCTCCTCCACCCCCTGGACCAATTAAGGACACGTCCTCCATAGTCACCTGTGAAATAGGTGGTTATCAACCTGGGAAGGGTTCATCATTACCCTCCCGCCCTCACTGTGAGTGTCTGAGTCATAGGTAGGGGTGGACATGGGGAGGCTCCACATTTTGAAAGCTCCAAAGGCAATACCTCTGTCTCCCTAACTGCAAAGCGCTCCCCGAGCTGCTCTCCCTGATTTTCCAGGCTAACCCTGCCGGCCACCCTGCTCCTTACATCGTCACCTCCCCGGAGGGTCGGGTGTAGTCTGAGAGCCTAGAAACTGGTCTCCCTGAATTCAACTTGACGTTCTCGGCTCACTTTCCATGACTCAGGCAGAGATACCGTTAAAATGATAATCTCGTTCCATGCCACCCTTCCTCACAGAACTTGGAGACGGCGAACGGATCTTAGGAAAACGAGCCGAGCAAGGCTGCCCAGGTAGCCCAGGTCATCCCACCTGTGACCTTTCCTGCAGCTAGGGCCGAGTGCAGCTGCCTGGCAGCCCCTTGAGCCTTCCTTGGTGTGACGTCTGGCTGCTTGTGCTGTTCCACACCAAACACGCCCGGGTCCAGGCTGGGGCTCCACTGGCCATGCCTCCTCCTCTCCCACCACCTCCATCCTTTCTGGAATGGCCTCCCCGACATCTCTCCAGGTGAAGGTGAGCTTCCAGGTCCTGCACTAAGGGATGTCCTCTGTAACCTCCCATCATCCATGTTTACTGGGGTGGTGGGTATACATGAGTCTATTACTCAGAACCTGCTTTGTCTTAGAATTTTCCTAAAAGATGGGCAGCCCTCAGTCCTCACCTTGCTTCACCCACCTCAGTGTCTGACTCAGCAGGCCACTCATCCCTCCCTGAAATACTTTCTCGATTTGTGGGCAGCCCTCTTCTGGCTGTCCTTCCACCCAAAGGGATGTTCTTCCCCAGGTTTGCGCCAGGTCCTCCTCTCGGCCCCGACTGTGGAGGGCTGCAGATCTCAGCAGGCAACCCTCTGCTCTTCTGTACTTCTTCTTTGGCTGATCTCATCTGGGTGCATTAAACACCATCTCCACACCAAAGACTCCTGGAAGCATAATTCTAGACTGACACTTGCCTCTTATTTCAGACCAGCTGCCTGACATCTCCACTTAGATATCCACCCAGCATCTCACACGTCACATGTTCCCGTGGGGCTGCTCAGGGTTCCCACCCATCTGTGCCTCCTGTACCAGCTGCCAGGCCAGGAGGATGGGGCTAACGGAATGGTGCCCACAAGCGGGGGCACCTACATAGGGCCTCGTCTTGTCCTCAGTCCCCCCACAGGTGCACCACACAGGCTCCAGGGCACATGTCTCATTGGGAAAGCCAGCCAGCACTGTCTGCTAAGAGAGCTCCCAACCTGCTATCCCTAGTTTATTTGAGCTAGGAAAAAGAAGACACTTTCTCTTTGGGAATAACATGTCAAATATATTGCATATCACTGTTGATTTAAAACTAGTTGAAATCATCTCAAAACATGATGTTGCCCATGAAGTTAAATTTCAGGCAACATATACTTTCTAAAAGGAGATTTTCACTAGATTATAAAAATAACTTTAATACTTGGACTAATTTACACCACTCAGGAGAAAACACTGGGAAAAGAATTAACATTTGTTGACCACCCACCATCCCTCAGACATTGTGCTGATTCACATATTTGCTCATTTAATCCTTCAGATATTCTGAAAGGCCTCCTACTAACTCCATCTTGTAGCTGAAAAAATAGGCACTAGACACATTAATTATATTGCCTAATGTCACACAAGGTGTCACGACTTGCAAATGTCCAGAACTGAACACATAGTTGCTGATGCCCATGCCTGGTACATCCCTGAGCAAGGATTAGAGACAATGCACTCATCAGTAAATACCAAACGCAGGGTGAGGTGCAGGTCTGTAATGTAATCCATATCAGACTTGCTATCTAATTAAGTATTCTAGCCTCATAATTAGCTTAGGAGTACAAGTTTTGTACAAAATTTGTGCAATGGGCTTATCATAATGATTTCACTAGGGGCACAGTTAAATCACCACTGAGTTAGATTTTAAACACTGTCAGATAGAAAATTAACAGTATCATCCAGTGAATGGGTGTCCTGTCTAAATGATATCCATTTTTGAATAATGTTACTCATTAGAACAAGATTTCCTGCCCACATCACAGTGGAGAGAATTTTAGAATTGAAAGGGAGCTTAGAAGTATGCATGTATGTATGTATGTGTTTTGCCAAACCTTCTTATTTTACAGATAAGGTATTTATCTTTACGTAAATGCTTCTTGATTTAAAAAACATTAAAAAAGTCTTTTTAAACTAATGATATACATTATAGTCTAGAAACACATTCCCTCTAGAATACATTAAAAGAGCTCCCATTTATATAATTCACTTTGGCACAAAAAAGTTTTCAGTCTTAATATTAGTGAGATGAGTTATAAGATGTCATAGTATCTCCCCCCCCCAATACCTTAAAACTCATGAAACTAGTGTGTCATCTTAGTGGCTTCTTTTATTTTTTAAAATTTATTTTTTAAAGATTTTATTTACTTATTTATTTGTCAGAGAGAGAGAGAGGCAGGCAGAGGGAGAAGCAGGCTTCCCGCTGAGCAAGGAGCCCAATGCAGGACTCGAACCTAGGACCCTGGGATCATGACCTGAGCTGAAGGCAGACGCTTAACGACTGAGCCACCCAGGTGTCCCATTAGTGGCTTCTTTTAAAAGTAACAGGTAAGAATTGAGTATTCACCCAATGGATACAAGAGAGCTGCGCTGGGTCTTGAGCATATTCACTATATATTTTTTAAAATTACAGGACATCTGCAAGCTCACACAAGAACTGTAAGCAGTTGAGAGGGTATGAAAAGAAATGTAAAGGTCTTCATCCCCAACCCCTGCAGTAAACAGTTTGCTGGGGACTCAGCTGGTATATTCTGTGCCTTTACCAAATACCGGCATATACCCATATAAATGCATAAATATACATATAGGTGGGTCTATATTAGATAGAGTTCCTATTCCTAAGTAAAGATACATATTTAACATGACTTTTTCTCACAGGACTCAATAAGTTTGAAATGAGTTCTTTGTATGTATCACCTCGGTTAGCAGTTCTTTATGTGCTTTGTTCTTTTTAAAAAATGCCTTGTGTCCCTTCCCCTGATATGTGACCACCGCAGTATTTTCCGTGGTTTTCCTGTGACGTGTGTAGCATGGTAAACCTCCTTAGCTGTATATCCTTGCACGGGATTGGTAGGATATGTTTCTGTCCATGGAACTGCCGGGTCAAAGGGCATTTGCATCTAACATTTGGTTGACCTTACCAAATTTGTCACAGGAAAGTTTGGGCCAACTTGCACTCCCCAGAACAGGAACAACTCACCTGTGGCCTACAGGTGCTGGGTTACAATGTAAGAAGCGTCCGTACGATGCGTGTGTGCTCCCTGTGGGCAAGGTGCTGTATCCAGAGTGTCATATCCCCTGTAAATCTTAGAGCAGGCCCACTCTGGGCCTCTGCCAAGTCCCATTTGTGGCTCACCTGGGGGCTCCCATACTCAGGTTGGCCCTTGAGGGGAGGAGTCAGGCTCAGCTGCTTTTGGAGCTTTGTCAGCAACGTGAGACTTAGCTCAGTGAAAACAGGAAAACCAGGTTTACAAATGGAAGATTTACAAATTCCTTTGGAGAAAAGCAATTTGTTTTGGAGTCCCGGCCATTGTGAATTAGGGCATTGTACCTGGCAGTCCCTCTATTTTCACTTTTAACCGTTTGTTTGCCTGGCATAGCTTTGCATTCAAAATAATTCCTCTTTTCTCCTAGTTTGGATTACATCTTGGATGCTGCAGTGACCTGTCAGTAGATGGAGCCGTGTGATTCATCTGACAACCCTTTTATATGGCGAATAGTGATTTCTCAACATGAAAAATCAGGGGATTGACTGTGTTTTATAATTGAACACCATATTTATAGAAATGATAAGGAAAATCAGACAGCTGCTTGAGTTAAGTCTGTGATAAAGGGGAAAACAACCTGAGTGCTAAATGGACCCAACTCAGCATCATGATTTTCCTGTTTCTTAGTGCTTGGAAGATGCTTCTTTTAACTTCAAGCTCTGATTTCTGGACGCAATTCATTAGAGTCTATGCTGAACAGTCTGTGTTTCCTTCCCCGTGGCGTCCCTGGCCGGCTGGCTTCAGAACCGAGAGTCTCCAGTGTGTATAGGACAGGAGCTCCTGTGATGGGACCTTGTGTGGGTCTCGCTAACGGCCTCGAGCGGGCGACCCTGGAAAGGTCTCTGCACCCTGTCCGTCTCCGCCAGCCAGCCGCATGCCTGCAAGGTGACAAGTGACAGTGGAAGCCAGCTCCGACCCAGAGGCCGAGCCATGGCAAATCCCCCAGCCGAGGCTGGGGCCTCGCGAGCTCCACAGGCAGCAAAGCTGCCAGCCCTGGTTGCCTGAGGCTCTGTCACGGAGCCGGGCTGGGGCTGCGCTCAAGGGCTCTACTTGGGGCCATTTTTCTCTGACTTACCTTTGATCCCCAGCTATTCGCATATTGTTATGAGCTCAGGGGCAGAGAAGAGCACCTGCATAAATACCTCTTGAGAGCTCTCAGGCTGTGTATCCTCCTGGTGGAAAATCAGATGCCGGGCTGGATGTGAGCAGGGTCTCAAGCAGTGTGACTTCCAGGAGGCCTTTTCATGCAGATCAGGTCCTAGGGTTAGGCCCACCCACTGGTCTATGGGGAAAATCCAGTCTCACCAGATGCGGGTGCTTAGCAAAGCTTAGCAGAGGCTCTTCCCAGCCACATCCAGATAGGAAGGGAGGTTCTCCACCCCTTCTCAACTCTGGGGCACAGCTTCCATTTCCTGACTGCAGCGGGTTCGCAGACTGGTGAGTCAGCCTGGGAGAAATCTGTTAATAGCTAAAATGTGAGCAGGAGGGGACCATGTCCCACTGCACAATAGGGGAGGGATGTTCTGTCCTCTGGGCACTCACCCACCCACTGTCGTGTGTCTGTCTGTCATTTATGCATCTCTCTGGCGCTCTTTCTCTCTCATTCTGGAACTCTTTATCATCTATTTCTCTATCTCTCTATATCTTTCTCTCTCTAGCTTTCATCTATTTCTCTATTTCTATCTATCATCTACCTATCATCTGTCTATCTCAATCTCTACCACTGGCTAATTCTGTAAACACGTATAAGTTGACTGAGGCATTACACAGATGTTCAAGGCTCATTGGGAAAAACAACAAATACAAAAATAAAACCAGTGACAATGGATTTGAGGATCCACACAACTGGATTTCTATTTACCTCCTCCACACTCCCCCAATCTCACATTTAGTCTTTTCTTGTTTGTTTATTTTGTTTTGCTTTATTTAGGTTCTGGTTTTGTTTGATCTCAAAAGCAATCAATAAGCAACTGGCTATGGTGGATCTTTTCAGAGGTACGCACAAGTTCTGTCTGAACCAGGAATACCTGCAATTTGATGCCACGAATCCACATAATAATAGAGGAAATTTTCATTTGACGGTTATAGCAAAGGTTAATCTCACAATTACCCCAGGAAAGACAGCACAGAGGCAGGTTTTTAATTTCCTGAAGGTTCTATCTCTCCTCTTCTCCTTTTCCCTCTTTGTACTGCCCCTGGACCAGCATTTCCACCTAAACTGCATTTCTAATGCCTCTGGCCACGCAGAGTGCCTCCATGAAGCAGGGAGCTGCCAGAGCTACTAGGCTGACTGGGTGGGGTACTGTTTACAAGGCATTTGACTTAGTGCACTCACTCCTCCCCTGAATGTAGTAGGTTCTCAATACGTATTTTTTGAATAAATGAGTAAATCATAATTTTTAAAAAGCTCTCATATTTCATGTCTGAGAAATCCTGGAGAAACTCTGTCTTACAGAGCAGAGCTTTCCCAAGGTCATACAATGCCCTAGATACAGGATCAGGACTACGCTTGAATTCTACCTCCTTGTTCAGTGTTTTTCCCTCCCTGCTGGAATACCTTATCTTTGTATTTGTTTAATTGAATTGAAATGAATGTCAAGAAAGAACAGCACAGGCAATCTGACATTAGTGTGGAAGGGTGCACATTTTCCTTGAGTCACTTAAGAATTAAAACCCACCCAATCGCTTCTCGGCCTTTTGGCTAAGAGCAAGGAAGAATTGAAATCCACCTGGGTGGGAGTCATGTTGAGCATAAGAGCACCGCCCCCCTTGACTTCTAACAAGGCAAAAACAAGTGGGGGTCCCAGAAGGAGGCAAACTTCCAATGACCAGGATCCCACACAGCACGACTGCACTGCAGGAAGAATGTCCCGGGGATTGGGAGGACTGCATGAGACCCTTGAGTGCAGAGCCACTCTCTGATGCACCATCACGCTGCGGTGCTACCGTGGACCTTCCCCCATCTCTGAGGCCGCTTGCCCCACCTCCTGGCGGTGTCCCCACACCTGGTGCAGACTGGCCTCGGGCTGGTTTCCAGTGGTGCCTGAGACTACTGGTGTATTCATTGCATGGAAGAAGGGAGGAAAAAGGGGCCTTTGGCACACATACTAGAATGAACGCCACGAAGCAAGGGCTCCCATTTGCCTCGCAAAGAGATTTTCAGAGGAAGCAGAACCAAATACCATCAGACCCAGAGTCAGACGGACCATGAGCTCACAAGATGGAACGACTGCTTTGGGTAGTTAGGAATCGATACTAGTAGCTGCACTGTTGAACAAAAATAAATCCATAGCGGACTGCAGAGAAGTGTCCAGATTCTTAGATTGTTTTGGTGTATCGATGATTTGGCATTTTGTTGTCCTAAATAATAGTCAGAAAAATAGGAGTAACTTCCACTGCTCAGAAATATTTTTTGTTCCGGGGGTTTTTTCCTCACGAGAGGCAGGGATGGGAGCAGATGCACAGAGGCACCAGCCTTCTAGCCAGGCTTGTAACTCCAGGGTAAGTCCGTGCCAGTTCTGTACAATAAAATGTGAAATCAATCTACCAAGAAAACCTATTCCATACATTTTAAATGGCCAAGAAGCTAGATTTGTGAAATGCAAGGGCATATTTGTCTCTTTAATGTGTGCACATCCTTCCACTCATTATGGATTTGAATTAAGCAGAGTAAGGAATGAGAACACAATTCACACACACTGCTGCTTTCCAGATCATTTCAATTAAGAGTAATAGCATTGGATGAGCTTATAATTTCATACTTGTCTTGGCTTTCTTGCTCTGAAGATCACAGACAAGGAGGGGCCCCGCTCATGCTCTCTGCTGTTTGCGGATGCCTCAGACAACCCAGTTACAATAGGGCAAGTTTTGAAAAGTCTTAACGTTGCTTTGGGATACAAATAAACGCGCTCGCTGTTACTAGCGCTTGAGGCGAAGGGATGGGACGAGAGCCTGCTTAGCACAGGGCTGCGCTGCTCAAGCCGGAGACGTCTCGGGGCCTCCTTCACTTACAAGTGCAGCGCTGATGCGCTGGTGCCTGAGAAGCAGCGACCTCAGGAGGGGAGAAGCACGTCCCGGCTCGAGGCGTGCGTTCCTTCCAGGCCGAGTCACGAGGCTCCCGTGCGTGAGCCGGCGCCTGGGGACCCAAGAGGAGAGACCGCGACCGTCCCCGGAGGCAGGCTGCTTTGTCCGAGCGCGGACAGGAACGGGGCGGCCAGGCCTCCTCCCACCCCCTCCCGTCCCGGGTCTCCGCCCCCCCCGTCGCCGGCCCCCGGGTGTGCAGCCCGGGGCTCTGGGCGGCCGCCACGCTCCGGACCCGCCGCCTCCGGGGGCCTCCGTCGGCCCCTCCTCTGGGTCTTGCCCGCTCCACAACCACGGACTCTCTTCCTTCCCGCCCAGCGTCCTTGCGGCCGCCGTGGGGCCGCCTCAGAGGCCCACCTCCTGGTGGCCGGCGGCCCCCCGCCCCCCGCACACCCCGCACCGTCAGCTCCCGGCCCGTCGCGCCGCCCGGCCCGCAGCCGGCCCGCGGGCCCGCCGCGGCGCACGCGTGCTTTCTTTCGGTCCCGCCGCCGCACCGTCATTGGCCAGGGCGCCACTCACTCCGCCTGGCCCCCCCCCCCGCCCCGCCCCCCGCCCCGCCCCCCGGGATCCGCGCTGCGCCGCAGCCTCCGAACTGGTCCGCGTCCGGGACGAGTGTGAACTCGCGTGGTGGAACGTATTTCCACACCTTTTACACGCGCCACCGCCCACCCCCACGTACCCGCCAGCCTAGTCGCAGCAGGGTACTCCCACCGAGCCGGGCGAGCGCACCTGTGAGCGGACCCGTCGCCAGCGCGCGCAAGAGCAGGTGCACCCGGAGCAAGGACGGCTCGCTCTGCGCCGCACCTGGAGGTGTGAGGCGCACAGAGCTGTGCGCTGGACCTCCCTCCGACCCTCCAGGAGCCCGGGGATTCACAAGTCACAACTGAGCCCACGCCCCCGCAGCTGCAGGCTCAGAGCTGCCCTGAGTCTTGATCTGCCCGGAGACTGCCAAAGACTCAGTGGCTGTCCTTTCTTTAAATAACGCACGTGTTGGAAGGAGGCACTTGACTGTCACCATCCCACATCTTCTTCTTCCCTCCTCCTCTGCGCACACCCCTTCCTGCCCCCTCCCTCCCAGCCTCACCTCATTCCCATGCCCCACCCGGCTCCAGCTGAAGCTCTGGAAGAGCCAAGACTAACCGCTAAGCGGGCTGTTAGCACAGCACATGGGGGCCTGCGTAGAAGCCGCTGCGCCCAGGCACCCTAAGCCGCCTGGAGACCAGGGCACCGAACCCAGGCCCGCCTTTCCCAGCACTGTATTGTAAAGTTCAAAGCTTATAGGAGACTAGGACTTAAACGTTCTCCCCACCAAAAGAAATGGTAACTATGTGGCGGGATAGAGATGCCAGCTAACTAGGTGGTCATCCCATTGCAAGACATAAATGTATCGAATCAACACCCTGTTCGTAGTAAACTTACAGAGTGTTAATGTCAGTTACGTCTTGTTTTTAAAAAGTAACTAAAACTTTCCTCACATCACAGTTTTGGTGGCTTGGGTAGAGGTTGGCATAGCCAGGAATACAGTTCTGCCATCTTAATGTCTCAAAAATGGCTTTCTTTCCTAACATAAAGCTTTAAATTGCCACCATGCATGACTCATTCCAATAACCTTCCGGTCATGACCCCTTATTCTAAATGCCCACAGAAGGTCTGGAGAACGGGTCTCCCTGCAGGAGGCTGGAAATACCTGTGATGTGCAGTGTTAATTGGGGATGACCCCCCACATGCCAGCCCCCCCACCCTGGAACCAGGTGGGTGAAGTCCTTCCTCCAAAGAGTCTTCCTCAAAGTCCCACAGGTGGGAGTCTGTGAGGGCAGAGATGACTTTTGGAACTTGCTTCTCTTTCTCTCTCTCTTTTTAGATTTTATTTATTTGTCAGAGAGAGAGAGAGCACAAGCAGGGGGAGCGGCAGGCAGAGGGAGAAGCAGACTCCCTGCCGAGCAGGGAGCCCGATATGGGACTCGATCCCAGGACTCTGGGATCATGACCTGAGCCGAAGGCAGACGCTTAACCAACTGAGCCACCCAGGCGTCCCTTGGAGCTAGCTTCTGCCTCGCCTGAGCAGTTGGGGTGTCCTGGGGAACCCCACAGTTTAGACAAACTTCCGACTAGTCACCACACTCAGTGACATGAAGGTCAAAGTCGGGGTGTTTAAAGACTGGGGTGTGGAGGAAAGCACCTACAGTCTTTTATTTTCATGTTTAAGGTCCTTCAACAATGAGCTGTGTTTTAATTTCTCCACAAAGACAAGATCACTGCCTATTGAAAGGAGACACATGTTTTATGAGATTGTAGTTAGATTATTCTTTAGAATATGCAACCTGGGATTTTCTCAGGACTATGAAACACAGGGGGGAATCTGATTTGCAGCACTTAATGAAACAAGTTTAAGTTGCAGCCACGATCTGCTGTTGATGAAGATGGCCCTTGCCTGAGAACTCACGAGCTCCGGGGCCGGGGCCACGCGCCTTTCCTCTGGTCTTCCACCCTCTGACCTACAATGTGGAGTGTCAGCCCACACCAGTAATTCCACTGCCATGGCCAGGAAGGCGGATGGGGTCTGGTTAACCTGCAGGGATGTGAGCACATATCATTCCAGGTTCATCTGCAATACATGTAAGGCTTTGGGAAATATGTGCTTGAAGACTATTTTCCTCTGTTGAAGTGTCTAAAGATGACTGTTTACCAACTGTTTAAAGTCAGTGTGCTGGAGTCTACACAGGCGAGAGTCAGTTTTGCTTGTTGGGGGATCCCTTCTCTCGTTCAGGGGACTCAGGGCCTGAGCATCCTCAGGCAGAATTGCAACCTAAGACAGAAGCTGATACAGTATGTGCCGGAAGGCTCTGTGCTTCGCAAGCACCGAGTCAAAGCACCATGTAACGCACCCTTGCAGGCTGGCTCCTGATCAAAAGCCCGGTGCAAATCTATCTGTGGCAAGTGCGGGACATATGGCTCCAGACTGACCAGATAAGGCAAAGTCAGCCCCACCGGACCTTTCTCCAAGTGTTCTCCTCGGGCGCGCCTAGAGCCACAAGCACCCCAATCTCTTGGTAGCTGGAGCAGGACTTTACCTTGGTCTCCTGTGATTCGGACTAGCAGGGGACAGGGTGGGTGGGGGCACTGCAAAGACCCTGCGCAAGAGTAGGAGGGGCGATTTGGGGACCGGTGTTCCACACCCCTCCCCTGTGGACTTGAGCAGTGGGCTAGCTAGCCAGGCAGAGCCTGTTCTCGAATCTCAAAAAATGGTGGCAACAATAGTTCCTACCTAAATGTTCTCTTACCTGACAATGCATAAAAAAAGCCATGTTAATTCAAGAGCAGGACACGAATATGCTAATATGTCTAGCTTAGAGCCAACACCCCAGGTCCTCCATATAGCACTCGCACGCCAGGGTAAGGGGACGTAGGACACACTATGCACACATGTAGAATCCAGGCACGCGTGCACAGGGAAGGCAAAATCTCTCAAATAGCATCAGAATGAGGCCACCATGACTTGCCTTGCAAACATTCTTATAGACAAATAATCTTTCCTTTATATTCTCCACTGCTGTTGGAACATACTTTGATGGTGGAGAACATAATGCCAATTTTACACGGAGAAGTTAGTGCAACAAAATTCAAATAAAGAAAAAACACGTTAGAGACACATCAGGTGTTTTTGACCTCTCACAGATGAGGTGTCTGTTAGTTTGAGAGGGAAACACTTTCTGCTCTGAAGTGAGGGTGGGCAGTGCCCTTCCAAGGGCCACGCCACAGGTCTGCTCCAGGCGGCCAGCCGTCAGTGTCAGCCCGCGGCTCAGTCTTTAGCTGGCTCCCAGCTCCGCTCTGCTCACTGCTGGCATGGCCCAGAGAACATTTCCCCTTTCCTCCAGGGGGCTGGTTCGGCTGCCCAGTCTGCAGCCAAGCCGCTAAAAATGAACAGCAACAAGAGCATCACTGAGAGAGGCAGCTGGGTAATCAGCTGCTGGGCTATCTCATGATGGAACTGAGAGGAGACTTTCTCCCAGACAGAGTGGAGACGGGCCATGCAGGGTCCCTGCTCTCCCCTTCCCCCCGGGGCCTGGTGCTGGGGTCCCTGCTCTCCCCTCCCCCCGGGGGACTACTGCTGCGGGTCCCTGCTCTACCCTCCCCCCGGGGCCTGGCGCTGGGGGTCCCTGCTCTCCCCTCTCCCGGGGCCTGGTGCTGGGGTTCCCTGTTCTCCCCTCCCCCTAGGGGTCTTGGTACTGGGAGCCCCTGCTCTCTCCTCCCCCCGGGCCTGGAACTGGGGATTCCTGCTCTCCTCTCACCCCTGGGCCTGGAACTGGGGGGTCCCTGATCTCTCCTCCCCCCTGGGTCTGGCACTGGGGGTCCCTGCTCTCCCCTCGCCCTTGGGCCCTGGCACTGGGGGCCCCTGCTCTCCCCTCCCCCCACCCCGGGCCCTGGCACTGGGGGTCCCTGCTCTCCCTTTCCCTCCTGGGGTCCTGATACTCCCTGTCTTTTGTTCTGAGTTTTCCTTTTTTGTCATTCCTTCCTCTATCCTTTCCCCATTTTCTCTGCATTGTTCCTTATCTCTCACTCCATTACCTGACCACTTTATTAAATACAATGTAAACTTAGCTCCTGATGTATTTCTTGAGTAAAATGTTTTATTCCTTGCTCTAAACAGTGGTTGTGATACACAGACCTGTTTTTCTAAGTGTCCATGCATGCAGGGAAGATGGGGCAAATTCCCAAATGGCAACAACGGTTGTATCCAGATGCAGAGATTTGGGGTGATTTCTCTTTTTACCCTTTACTTATTATTACTTGGTAATCCTACATAATTAAATATATTGTTTTCCTAGTGATAAAAATAAAATATATGTATCCAACTCCTTGTGTAAGTCTCAAAACAAGAAAACATGGGTGTGCCTTTCCTTCCACATAACCTTGAATTACATTACTTGAAGGTGAGGTTTGGTGACCTTGACGGAACAGTTTCTCCTGCACTTATCGTGGCTTTTCTCCGTGCAGAGGGCATCACAGGTCAAGGGTGCAGAGCGGGTCTCTGCAGCCCTGTTGAGAGCATGGTTCTTTTCCCACCTTGTCAGGGAGTTGGAGAAAGCTTCCCTATTTCAACAACTGAGACATTTAGGTCAAAAGTTATGCTGTCAAGAACCAGGACCAGAATGACATCCTAATTTTCCATTCATAGATTTGCCCCCTGCTGTTAGGGTTCAGCTTGCAAGCCCTCTGGTCATCACCACTATGCATGTTCCCATGTCCTGGAGAGATGGTGGCGGGGAGGGGGGAGAAAGACAAAAAATGATTGTAAATGCAATGTGTCATGGCTTTTATTTCTTCTTAATGTGTATGGCTGGAATGCTGCCAAGACGTTTTTTGGTTTCCTAAATTTTGCACATCAGTGGATGCACCTAGGTGCCCTGAGGGCACATTTCCCAGCAAACCTCATTTGAACTTCCCCCTTGTTCTATCCTGCTGTATCCAACGGATGGGAAATGTGATCTTTAAAGGGACTTTTAAATACATTTTGACTTCTTGTAGAATACCTCTCTTTGAGTAACATACAGATGATGAGAAAAGCGGGAGGAAGACGCAGGGTCGCGGAGCCCTGTGGCACGGACCATGGCCACCCCTACCTGCGCCCACCCCTGGCTGGTATCGGGCCCCTGCGCCGCCCAGTGCTGCTCACACACTCTGCTATGAGGCCAGGAACAAATTTCAACATATTTTTGTGTGCAAATTTAAATATATCCCTCACTGCATTAGTGGAATGCCCACTACACCTTAATCGAAAGAAAGAGAGCAGGAAGTATAGTATAAAACAATTCAGTAGTGTAAGCTTTCATCACTTAAGTAACTGGAAAATCAGAGTTAATTATTAGGAAAGCTTAAAGTGGGCCAAGCTCTCCTACAAAGATTCGCATGAGCGCAGAGAACAGATCTTCCTTTTTTGTTTCTGTAAAGCCCTGCCTCTGCTCAAGGCCTGACAAGGAGTAGAAACCAGTAAATATCTATGAAAGGGTCAGATAAGCAAAACTTACCTAATACGTGGCCCAGGGTCATTAATATTGCTACAAATGTAACCAAATAAACGTTAATACCCTTCTAAGAGCCGCCCCGCCCCGACGCAAGACAAATTACACATTTTCACTGCACTGATGGAAAAACCTGGACACCTTAGCCAGAAGAAAATATCCTATCCGAAGTCTTTTCCTCCAGTGTCTCCCACGTTCTGAGAATTTGGTTTTATGAAGACACTGTCTAGAACAGTGGCTGGCCCATAGTAGGGGCTCCATAGGCTGTGTTGCTGGGATGATGCACTCACGTGCTCCTTACGTGGCTTCCAGTCTCCAAGCAC
The DNA here is from genome assembly GCF_011800145.1 of Mirounga leonina. Taxonomy (NCBI): domain Eukaryota; kingdom Metazoa; phylum Chordata; class Mammalia; order Carnivora; family Phocidae; genus Mirounga; species Mirounga leonina. The sequence goes on from NW_023270274.1 coordinate 1,173,525, forward strand.
TCGGCACCCTGGGGGACACTGTGGGCACTGCAAGGAGGAAGCATGCAGGACCCTGCTCCCCAGAGACCCCACACAGAGATCGGCTACGGTTGTCGGGCTTGCAGGAGGAAGGCCTACGTCAGAAGACACTGGGCCTCAGAGTTCGTCTAGTGGGTGGGCATGAGCCGAACCACAGGAAGCGAAGTGCTGTGTGCTTGAAGAGGTTCATGGCAGCAGGTTCTGAGGCTGGGGGTTTTAGCAGCGGGGGGTGGGAGGGTGCGGGGTGGAGAGAAGAGGTCAGTTCCTCAGCGAAGACAGTGCTTTGGGAAGGCGCTTGTAGACAGGGAAACCCACATGTGTCTGCCGGCTGAGAAGTGTACCCCAATTGTGAATTGTGGGAGAAAGCCGGGGAGGGGCCAGAGGTAGAGGGAGCGAGGATCACACCCCAGCAGAGGCACAAAGAGGGCTTCTGCCAGTCAACTCAGAAGTAAAAGGAAGAAGACAGAGGTTGAGGTCCAGGAGCTGGAACTGTGTTAGGTAAGAACACCTTTTATCACAGTTTCCTAAACAAGTCTGTTGCCGTCAAGCTTTGTGCAGATTAATCCTATTTTCAAAGCCTTGAGAGAGTTTACTATTCTAAGACATTCTTGGTGAATTCTTTTGCAAATAGAACAATTCTTTTGTAAAATAATCTGCTATGCAAACTTGTCTTTGTGAAATTTGCTTAAATCAGACCACAGTCTCCTGTGGCATATTTCTTAATTGGGACAGCTGGATTTAGCACCCCCAAAGAGAGAAAGAGAGAGAGACACTAAGGCACACTTTGCAGTTTTTGTTAAAGCTAGCTGTAGACAAACAGGGAAACTCAGGAGCTTCCTTGGAAACCAGTTATACGTATCTAGAAGAGAATACACATTTGAGCTGGCTTTTGGCATGCCGAATTTCAGACTAACCCAGGGCCAGGGCAGGAAAGTAGCTGGCTTGCCATTACAGCATCCAAGCTTGTTTTCACTCCCAGGAACACATCAGATTCACGAGGTAGAATATGTCGGAACCCAAACGCACTCCTTTCTCGTCTGATTAACTATTCTCTGGTCTTCGTAATGGGACTAACTGGAATGAAGTCGGGTGTTCTGGATTCTAGCGAGAGCTGCCAGTGACCCAGTGACATCCCTTTGGCATCTGAATGTTAAACTACACATCTCAGTATATCAAACAACTATGACTCTCAAATTAGTTTCTAGTGAAAAAATGCCCACATCACAGAACAACACTCACCCTAATTGGCAACCCTGTTAGCAGCTGTTTCAGCAGAAGGCTACATGCAAGATCGCTATACTGTCAGACTCAGTTTTTTGAATGACTAAATTTTAGAGACACCCCAAAAGCAATTAAATACAGTCTCCATAATAAAATACTCGCAGAATCTTAGAGATTATAATTTCAAATATGTTTCTATTTATGACGATGTGTGTTCAGTCCATAGAAAAATACTCATGTTTTATCCAAAGCTGTTTACTTTTCAAACTACATATAGGTACTTCTATGGGATGTCTCGGAAAACGTCGCCCCGGTGTGCTGTCATGTTTGCTGGGGAGGGGCAGTGTTCCCAAAGATCCATCAGTGTCCTTCAAGTGTTCGTTTGTTTCCATTCGCAAAATTAAACAGGAAACCTTTGAAAAACTCTTGGTTGATGGACATCTAAGAAGGAGTAAAGAATACCCTCATAAACAAAGAAGGATAGTGACCCAGCTTCCACAGTACTTTATGGGATATAAATGCTCTTCTTCTGTCATCATACTATATTCTTATGACATTCTGGACAGTGGGCAGGACAGCTCACTTGCCCATAAGCTGGACGAGGAAGCTGAATCTCCAGGTTGGGTGTCCTGAGGCTCAGTTTTTTGTAATGAGGCCAGAGGTCCCTGGGAGAAGAGCAGCGTGCACAGCCCAAGGTAGTCACAACCAGGACAGGTGAGGGGGGCTCCTCCTGCCTCTCACACTCAGGCCCCAGCAGCAGCGTCAGCCGGCGGACAGGTTTGGCATAGCGGAAAAACATGGCAGAAATACAGAGCGGCTGCCTAAGAAATGGTCTTTGGCAAGAACTGGTGCTCCCGGATGTTGGCTGAGTGGGCACTGCCCTAGGACCTATGACCTCCCTGCTCTCATCTCTAACCAAGTGGATCATCTGGGAGAGGTGAGATGCCCACATCATTATTCTGAGGTCGTTGGTAGGCTAAAGATGTGGAGGAAGAACTACTCGGCGGTTAGCCGCTTTGCACGATGCTGTGTTCCATCACACACTCAGAGCCGTCCAGTGCACCCACCAGGAACGGGCAGGGTGCGGTCGACACACCACCTAGGCTACCAGGCACGTGACCAAGCCTGACCCCTGCGTTACAGTTTGGGACGGGGTAGGAACGCCACCAGCAAGGCAAGCTGTCGCACCCAAAGTGATTTTTTAAATGTAGGCACAATGGACAGAACCTCGAGGAACAGAGGCAAGGACTGGAGCAGAGGCGGGGAGGGCGGTGGAAGGCGAGCAGCGCTCCGCCCGGAGGCCAAGCGGCTGGCTGCGGAGCACCTGGGTATCCCCTGCAGCCAGCCGCCCGCCGCGCATGCTCCTGAGCCTCTGCTGGGTCGTGGAGAGCCCGGCCGCCTGCGCCCTGGACCTGCTCCCCCTGACCACCCGGAGCACTGTGACTGCCCCAGCTGCTGGGGTCCTTTCTTTGGGGGGAGGAAGGTTGATGAGGCTTTGAGGCTTGGCACCATGTGAGCCAGGAATTCAAAGTGTCACTGGGAAGACTGACCTCACCCATCTCCCTCCCCAGGGCACACAGAGTGCCGCTTGCCCCTCTCCAGCCATTTCCCATGTCACAGACCTTTGTGAGGCTTGTATGCAGTAATGGGTGGAAATTCTTTTTTTTAAGACTTTATTTACTTGACAGAGAGAGAGCACAAGCAGGGGGGGTGGGAGAGGGAGAAGCAGGCTCCCCGCTGATCAGGGAGCCCGGTGCAGGACTTAATCCCAGGACCCTGGGATCATGACCTGAGCAGGCGCTTAACTGACTGAGCCACCCCGGCGTCCCAATGGGTGGAAATTCTTAACTCAGTGTCTGGAAGATAGTGCTAAAAGTTTTAGCGGTATGATTATAGTAATGTTAAAAAGAAACTGTCAAGCAAACTACAAACATATTAATCGGATTTCCACAATTCCAATTGTCTTCAGGAGACTTCCCATCTACACTGCAGAAACTAATTTAAGATCTAGAACGGTATTAAACATGAGAACAGCAACTACTCATTCTCATAAGTTTGGATACCCATAGGCTTGTAAGGATCAGGGTAAAGCTCAGAAAGAAGTATTCTAACTGATATTAATTTATTCTAGAAATTTATCAATTTATGGAGGGACCATTAAATGCCATCACTTTCTTTATGTAAATAGACGTGGACATTACACCATAAGTAAAAACCCTGAAACACTCAGTGGAGATGTAGATTCAATTAAGATCCATATAAAAAGCTTGCATAGAAGAATAATAAGAATTTAACTTTGAACCTTAATGTCATCTTCTAAGGTGATGAAAATGAAAATATCTCTTTAAGACACAGAGTCTACCAAGAGGACAGACCTGAGGAAGGCAGAATCACAGCCCCCCAAAGACGCCCACCCCTAATCCCCCGACCTGCGACTATGTCATCGCACTTAGCATGTGATTCAATTAAGGATCTTGAGATGGGGGATTTTTCTGGATTACCCAGTGGGGCCCGGCGTAATCACAGGGTCTTTATAAGAGAAAGACCGAGGCAGGAGAGTCAGAGAGAGGAGGAGAGCCTGGGCTGCTGGCTATGAGGATGGACGGGATCCATGAGGCCAGCAGCACAGGAGCATCTAGAAGCTGGAAAGACAAAGAGAGGGTTGTCCCCGGATCCTTCAAGAGGAACCAGCCCTGCAAAACAGTGAGTTTAGCCTAGCAAGACTCGTTTTGGACGTACAACCTACCGAACTGAAAAATAGTAAATTTGCATAGTCTGAAGCACCATGTTTGTGATCATTCGGCGCAGTAGCCATAGAAACACAGACGGGTCCTTGGCTTCTCATGTACGCAGTCTAGCTTCACCCACCTGAGGGCACCGGTTTATTTTTGTGTGACTTGACGCAGAGCAAAGAAGAGTGCTGACAACGATAATTAACTCAGCGGGTTCCAGGAAACACACGCACATCCCCCAGGAGCAGAAACCGTCAGGTGCCAGGAAGGAGATGACGGTTTCCACCCGAAGGAGGACGTCCTCCGGCGCATGGATGCCTGACTCGCTGTCCCCTTTCCCGAGGCTGACATGAGTGGGCACTGGGGCTGGAGCCGGTGGGCAGTGCCTGCTGCACTGGGGCCCAAGATGCCCACGCAGGACCTCGCAGCATGGACGGGAAGGAGAAGAGCCCCCAGCTGGGACACGTCGCGGTGCCCGGTGCTGGGTGGCTCCCCCCGTCAGTCACTGCCTATCCAGTGTGCCCGCTGTGTGTAAGCCGCTTCCTGGTCATTTTCCCCTTCTGCTTGCTTCAGTGACTGATTATTATTCATATTATTTATTCGTGTGAAGGAATCCACAGTGCCTCGGTAGAAATCAGCCGTAACACGGAATGGGCTCTATGTCTGGTGAGGACGAGATGGATCATTAAAAACCGTAAATCTCAATTGACTTCTGCAGGTGAATGCTGCTTAATTTTATTGACCACTTACTTATTAGGAGCCAAAGTAGCTAAACTTTGGCCAATTAAATCCCACCTCAAGTGCTTTTTAAGATAAGGTGGGGTAACTGTGGCTGAGTTCCAGACCCACATGTGGATGTGAGTGACTTCACTCAGGCCATTCCAGAACCTTCTTAAGGCGGTTGAATTGTCTGCACAATCTTTACAGATCAAACTGAGTAACTTATCCTGAGAATCTCTCCCTGTCATTCTTCTTGAAAGATTCTACTCTAAAACACACAGTACAAAAATATGAAGAAAAATAAGAATCATAGAATTATTTATAATTGAAGAAAACTGAAAAAAAAACCCCAAATGATGTTTAAAATTAGAAAACAGGTAAAGCTATAGTAACTGTACTGAAGAAAATACTATGTACCCTCTTAAACTAATGTTTACACAGAACTTTAGTGCCATGACAAAGAAACCTTAGAAGGTGACACAGAAACCTATGAAATCTTATCATTCATGAAAAGCTGGTACCTTTAATCATGAGATGAGAGGTGATTTTTATTTTTCTCATAGTTTTCTAGAATTTGCTTACAATGAACTTATATTCCTTTTGTTATCAAAGAAATCATAATGTAAATTATTTCTAAATGCACTAGGAGTAGATACACGTCTGAAACGTCTCAGGCTCCCCCCTCCCTGTGCGGCTTGCTTCTTGCCCTTATATTATGGCATCCTTCTGGAAACTTTTTCTGTATCTCTCCCTCCAGCACATGGTGGAGGTCCCTCCGTGCCTCCAACCTCAGAGGAAGCCGAAGTCAGGCTGTGTCCCCAGTCCTTCAGCCCTCCCCCCACCTCACAAGAGTTCTGACATCCCTTCCTGTGAAACTCAGCTATTGCAGGGAGCACATTTAGGAGAAACTTGGACACTGAAGGAAGTGTGTAAGTCAGCCAAGCAAAATGCACCGTGTTTCCTTTAACACCAGATAAACACTTCTATCCCTAGACTATCCCACACTGCTAGTAAAGGAGTGATCCGACATGAAAGTTATCTACGAGGGTCTGAAAGCAGTCAGATACCTATTTTCAAGAATAAGACTATTCTCACAGAAAATTTACCCATGACTAGTTCAAGAGCTTCTTTTGAGCATCTAAGAAGGGCCAGGTTAAGGTAGTCAGAAAGAAGTCCATTTAATGTAGTGTGGTCATAGTAGGCACTCAATGAAAACAAAATATGAAAAGAGATTTGCCTAAAGTTATCCCAGTTTTAGCCAAGGGCAAAATTTAAATTAAAATTTAGCCTTTCCTGTTATCACTTTAATCCTATGTCAAGTGTTCAAATGGCTGGAAGGAAGAAAGACCCCCAACCCCCTAATGCCTCAATTTACCTTTCTGACTTTTTCTCTCACATACTGTACCCAAATCGTGTGATGAAGGGGCTTTGGTCCCCCTTCTCTGATCACCTCTTTCTTTGTCCAAATGGCCCCACTTCCCTCTTCCTCCAGCCCATGGTGCCAATCCCAGGTGAGGATTTACCCATTCCAAGGCCTCTTTCAGGACCCAAGTAACTTCTCCATCATCCAACCCTCAGTCCTTGCTGATTATCTGTACTGCCCTGGAAGAGCTGGTCTTGTTATTTACCTCTAGGGACATGCACCTGTGTGTCCTGGATTCTGCAATCCTGGGGGTCAGTGACATAGCTCTGCACAAGGGTCAACACAGGACTGCCTTTAAAAAATATATTTATTTATTTTAGAGAAAGAGAGAGAGAGAGAGGTAAGGACACGGGGAGAGAGAGACAGAGAGAGAATGTTAAGCAGGCTCCACCTATATGCCCAGCACAGAGCACAATGCAGGGCTCAATCCCATGACCCTGAGATTGACCTGAGCCAAAATCAAGAGTTGATGCTCAATTGACTGAGCCACCCAGGTACCCCCACTGCAGAAACTGCTCCTGCAACCTAAGCGACTCTTACCTTAATTTAAAAACTGATTTATAACGTCTAAAATATAAGAGCATGCAAACAGGGCAGACATTTTATGGATACTGATGGCAGAGAAAGGTGGAAGGTTGGGAGCTGAGGATGGGATGTGGTCTTTTCTCTACCCCTGACACACCAATATTGGTGTCCTCCAGGCAAAGGAGAAGTCCCTCTTCCTCCTACTCATCCTCCCACCTTCCAAGAGAATTTCTGGGTGTGCTTTGTGGAGTGCCCTATCTCTTCCAAAATTCCTTCCCTCTCTTTTTCCCTCCTCTATCTGAATCTTTCTAGAACATCCTGCTGTGTGTGTGTGTGTGTGTGTGTGTGTTGTGGATGGATAGATAAAAGGCAGATAGATGCCAGACCATTCTCTCTTCAGGTCAAAATTTTTAAGGCTCATATCCTACACCCCTGTTTATATGTACAGTCAAAGAGATGTCTTCAACAGTCTTAAATAAAAATATTTAAACCAAATTCCACAAACCCTCATGCCTTACTTAGGATGGTGAATTTTCCTGCAAAATTTTGGAGTCAATCAAAGAGAAAAATATATATAAATAACCTAGCTTGTGTTGTTAGAGCACCTCTGAAAGAAGGAGAGACAAAGAGCCAGGAGGTGTCAGCGAGGATGCCCCCGAAGCCCCACCCCGGTCTGGGGGGCTTGAGCCCCACTGCACCGCAGCTCGGCACCTGGTGTCGGGAAGCATGCGGGCCTTGCACCTGAGGACGTCACCGAGGTGCTGAGCGGAGCGCTGAAGTGCTTTCCTAATTCCAGACTTCTGACGGAGTCAGCACATGAAATTGCGGACAGTAGTCAAAACCGAGCGCTCCGTGGTGGGGGCCCCGCGGGAAGGGTACCGACCAAGAGCGCTGTCACACGGAGTGCTCTGTGGGGGGAGGGCAATTAAAAGGAAGGGTTGGGGGAGCGTTCGTAAGCGATAGTGCCCAAAAGTGCCTCTGGAGGAACACGTAGGGCAGCCGAGAAGAAGTGAGTCAGAAGAGAGCCGTCTACACCCCGGGGGAGCCAGAGCCCTGCACACAAAGATGCTGCTGCCCCTGCACCGAGCAGCGAGGCTTGTCTTCACTCCGGGCTGGAAGTTAACTCATCTAGGTCTTGTTTAAATGCTTCCTGCAGGTAAGAAGATTGCATGGTCCCGGGACACACACACACACACACACACACACACACACACACTCACCACTATGTGGAAAGGAGGACGCGCACGGAAGGTGGTGCGCAATACGTCCGGGCAAGCGCAGGTGCAAGCTTTGCCCACGCACAGTGGGACTCCGTGCTCTCGGCGGCCGTTTGCTAGTGTTTGCGCCCACACGGAGGGGTTCACAGGTGTCCGCACACGTGCACCACACAGATGCTGTGGGTTTGCACTGGACTCACCGGTGTGTCTGTGGGACAGTCCTCCACGCTGAGTGCAGTGCAGGAAAGATGCTCTGGAGCCGGGGAGGCAGCGGCGCCCCCTTGTCTGTGCCCTGCGCGGCCGGAGGGTGCGCTCTGGACTGTGGGGTGGGCCAGAGCGCTGCCTCTGGGGGCCAGGGGCCCGCCTGGTCCCCCACCCCTCCGATCCCTCCTCTGTGACACGGTGCCCAGATCGCTGCCAGGTCGTGGGGTCACACGCAGTCGTACTCCTGCCTCTGTGGGCACGTGCCCCAGCCCGTAGATGGGACAGCTCTGGCTCTTGCCACTCGCATTCCTGCTCCCGTGTGATGTTGTTAGACTTTTTCCGAAGAGGTCTGGGCCCAGAACCATACTGCAAGGTGAGACATCTTTGCTCTGTTCCGGCAAAAATGCTCGCTCACGTCTCCACTGTCACTTTTTACTTGATAAAGTTCAGCCATCATCACAAACACAAAGCTTCTCCTTCTGCAGAGGAAGTGGCCTGGTGCCCCCCACGCCCCCCATGCGATCCCCCTTCCTCACCGCACTGAGGAGATCATCACACACCCTCTCCTTTCCACTCTTTCCAAGTTAATTTTCTTTTACATTATGATTTTAACCCACTTACTTCTGGGAAAGATTTGAGGCCATTTAAAATGAAATTCATGTGGACAGTTGATCAATAATAAAAGATCACAGGGAAACTTTTGGGGAAAGAGGTAATGTTACAGAGAAACAGTGGTTATAGGATTTAAAAGCTTTATTCTCCCAAACCGAGGCTGTCCCCCTCCCCTCTGCCCCCCTTCAGTTATGGCCCTTCTGGCCCTTCCCTATTTCCTCCTTCCTGGGACCCTGCCTGCCCCCCTACAGGGTCCCAGCCCTGGTCCATCACTATGGAGCCAACAGAATGCAATCTGTCTAGAGGATACTTGGGGTTGATTATTATTAAGCACAAATGCCATCTTCCTTTTAGCCAGAGATCTTGCACAACATGACTTCTGCTCCGGAAAATGGCAGTGTGCACCCGTCTAGGAGCCAGACAATAAAGAGAATTCCACTGTTTCCATGGGAAATACAAATTACTTTGGAAACAGTAATGAAATCAGTCCCCATTGCTTCTAAATATTCAAAAGATTTTAATTAAGAATTTTGTTTTCCAAAAATATGCATCTTTTGAGCATAAAAGATTGCAGAACTAAGGCTGGGCCACTTTTCCAGTTTTTAGCTACTTGTAATGCACATATGTGTGGATTCCCACTGTGATATGGACACAAAGTGGTTTAGCCCAATAATAGCCACTATCCCACCGTAGTGCCCACTGTCGATCAAAGGAGCCCAAGATGGCCATTCCGTCATGTGCTTCCCCTTGTGTAAGTTGTCCGTCTGGACTGTGGGCCATGACAGCACACACATAGAAGAGAACCAGCCGAAGGGCTGCGAGTTATGAGCTTCCTTTCTTTTACTGAGAGGGCATAATTCATGGTAAAAGCCAGCCTTTGGTCCTGATACTTTTCTGTAGGTATGGAGACTCATGAAATAGGGAGACATATCAAAGTAAAAGGTCAGTTTGTTTTTTAAAGAGAGTCTGCACATGGAACGACCACAGTTAACCCCTTCCTCAATTGTCTGTAACCCCCTCCAGCCAAAGACAAAACACAGGGGTGGGCAGAGAGACATTTTGAACATAGTTGTACAGGGAGCATCCTGAATGCTGAAGGGCCACCTGAGGGAAGTCTGACCTTCAAAGAGATGGGGGCCAAACTGACCTGCACGCCCCAGGCCACCATGAGTGCCTTGAAAGACCACATGTAAAAGGTGAAATTATTGACTCCAGAAGCAGATTGGGACTTCTTGGAAAAGTGAGTGGAGGATTTAGATCAAGGCCTTGCAAACTATGGTCACAGGTCAGACCCAATAATGCTGATAGGAACAGCCAAAGCCGTAAAAAGAAGCAAAAGCATAGCATTCTCTATGTCAGTGATGACAAATGGGCTAAGGATCTATAAAAAATGTTTTGCATAAGACATTAGGTTATATGACAGAGCTAGGATTTTTATGAAATATTAAAAAATATATAAACTCATAAGCCAAAATTTCTTTCCACCTTCTACTCATAATATATTAAATTACTGTGACATAATTTTATTTCTTGTGAAAACTAACTGCTCTCTTTGAATGCATTTGCAAACTGTGTTCCATAAATATCAAACTTTTTTGAGATTGGTATAAATGAAAGTGTCACTGACTATCCAACAAGGACGAGTAACACCCTCTTTGACTCTCTGCTCCTGTTGGGAAGACACCACGTCCTTCACTGTTTACTTTTTCTACCCTGAGTAATGCCGGAGCCTTGATCAGATCTGAAGTCACATTTGATGATTGACTCTTGATTTGTAGGCCACAGAGGTGGTGAAGAAGTCATTGGAAAATCAACTGGTTCAAGTCAATAAGAAATTGCAAATCTTTACAAAAGGCTGAATCAGGAAGTCTTCACAATAGTCAAAATGATTTATGATTTTAAGAATCACATCCAACCCCTTCTTTAGACTCAAGTGCCCAATGAAACATACCTAAAAGTTCTCCAAGGAGACTTCTCTCTATACATACAGAGTTGGTCTTCCTAAGTGAAAACCAACTTATCACAAAGGACTTTTGGATCAGGAACACGGCCAACCCAAAGGAATACCATCTCCTTCAGAGTAGCCTGTCTCTCTTCAACCCCTTTTGCACATAGTGTCACCTCCTGAACCTTCAGACTCTTGGGTCCAGAAGGTGCAGCAGTTCCTGTCCCATCTACAGGCAAAGTCATGAGTAGACCAGAAAAGAACATTCCAGACAGAAAGGAGATGTGAGTCCTGGAGAGCATCAGACCCCAGGAGAGACTTCACCATTGGGTCCAACCATGCTCAGAAGGCTAGGCGCGGGGTCCTGAGGGGCAGGGTGGGTTTGGGGTTTGTGTCCCCTCTGGGCACCTTGCCTGCTGAACGTGCTAGGTCAAGTTCAGTAACATTTCTGAGCTCCAGTTCTTATCCAGAAAAAAAAAAAAGATGCTAATAACATTGCCTAGGGATCTTATGAAGAAAAATAGCCTGGCCAACGAGGAAACTGTCTGGGAAGAGTGAGGTGCCATCAAGTGAACTGTGCTCTACATCAGGCCCCTCCGACAGGTGCCGCACGGGGGGCAGGACAGGGCGTCCCGCCGCAGGCCTCTGTCCCTATAGCACATCAGGGGCATGGCCTCGACCCCTCTCACCGATGGCTCCCACATGGCTCCTCACTGTCCCCAGCTCTACCTCACGGGCAGGAGGATGTCACAGGAAGAAGAGGACTTGGAATTAGCGTCATGGGGTTTCACACCTCTTCACTGACGTGCGATCCCAGCACCTCACGGGCCACCTCTGAGCCTCAGTGACCCGCCCACAAAATGGGCATCTGACTAATAACATCTCACAAAATTCCTATGAGGAGGGAATGAGATGTTTGTGAGGGAGACCCTGAGATCGACAGGGACACACGGGGAGCACTAGAGTGTGCGCTGCAGGGAGCACCGCCCCAGCTCCGAGGAGCATGCGGGCTACACCACGCAGGCTCGGCTTCCCACCAGAAACTGAGTACTGGCATCCTGACTTCTACCTCACAGCTCCCAGAACCATCCACGCTTCCAGCTGTGAATCACTGAGAACAGAATCATCATACACTCTGGCCTAAGTCCTCTGTGTCCAGGGGGAGTACTTTGGAATTCCTTCCCTCCTTCCATCCCTCCTTCCTTCCTGTCCTCCTGCCCTCCCCCCCCACCTACCTACCTTCCTTCTCTCCTTCCATTCCTTCTTCCTTCCTTCCTTTCCTTCCTTCCCTTCCCTTCCTTCCTTCCTTCCTGCCCTCCACCACCTACCTACCTTCCCCCCTTCCCTCCCTCCCTCCCTCCTTCCTTCCTTTCCTTCCCCTTCCTTCCTTCCCAGCTTCCTTCCTTCCTTCCCACCCTCCTTGCTTCCTGTTATCTTACAGAAGCTCAATTTACTGTAGAATAATTTTTTCTTACATTACCTCCAAACTGTCATCTATTTAGATTTCCTAAAGGAAATGTCTCTAGGTCTCCTTCCTTGTTACAACAAGATATTTACAGTGGAAACAAGTTTCTGGTGTGGGGGGCATAACCACCTGCAGACAGAACAGATCATCTACTGGAACCCATGTTCCTTCTGTTTTGTTGTGTCATTCTAACCTCTTGTGGGGCAGTGAGGCTCCTCCACGTCCCTGGGGACCACGCGCGCTTTGCTCTCAGGAGGCTTTCCTTGACATCTCATCACAGCCTGCCCTCTGAGTTTCAGGCTGTTATTTTAAGACACCCTCTGGCTCCTAGATCCCTGCACTCGGGCAGGGGCAGCCACGTCCCAGCCCAGGTCCCTGGGTGAGGCAGCTGCCACGGCCTGCCGCCTGGCTCCCGCCGCCGCCCTTCCTCCCAGATGTGTTTACACCACTTTTTTTTTTTTGGTTTTTCCAAAACATGTCTCCCACAGGGTCTCCAACTGTTGTTTTGTTTCTGTTTTTAGAACATGGCTCTGTGCAATGTCTTCCCATTTCGTTTTGCTTGGAAATGATCAAGTCAAAACAGAAAGCTCTATTTCTCATGCACTTACACGTATTTCTTTGGATATTTTATTTTCATTATAAATCTGATGGTAGGGGACGCCTGGGTGGCTCAGGCGGTGAAGCATCTGCCTTCGGCTCAGGTCATGATCCCAGGGTCCTGGGATCGAGCCCCACATCGGGCTCCCTGTTCCATGGGAAGCCTGCTTCTCCCCCTCCCACTCCCCCTGCTTGTGTTCCCTCTCTCGCTGTGTCTCTCTCTGTCAAATGACTAAATAAAATCTTAAAAAATAAATAAATAAATAAACAAATAAATCTGATGGTAACCTCTTAGCGCCATCAGAAGTGACCAGGGAGATCCTGAGTTGGCGATGTAACTCTGTCATCTCCTAATGTCAAGCAGAAACAAGGCCATTCGACTAGAATGAAGATGCAACATAAAGGATGTCCTGGAGTGACCGCACAGCGGTCCTCGCTGCCAAGGAAACTGGGACTGGAACTGTCCCCATCGCCAGCCCTCAGGACTGTTGGTGCTGGGGCACCGCCCGGCGGGGTCTCCAAGTGGTCACGGAGGCAGACAGAGGACAGGCTCTGCATACACGCATGGCAGAAGTCAGCTAAAAGTCAGGAGTAGGAGAGTTGTGCAGATACCAGCCCGGCTCCTACAGTGAAAATAATAGACTCGCAGAGATCTTTAAGCCACCAGCGCATCAGGAGTGGCTGGATTCTGGCATGGTCTGGCAGGATGGGACTGAATGACGCCCACCAGGGAAATTCATGCCAGACACTACCATGATCTTCCCTGGAACTGGTCAGAAAGGTAAACATGCACTGAGATCAGCCTTCATTCATCAAAGGAAGAAAAATAAATTCAAAAAACTCACATGGGAACAAATTGGAATGACATAAAATTCAAGTACACTGACTGATGTCCTAGCCGATATCTGTTTCCTTAAAGTGTGGTTTTGAGCAACAAAGTTACATGATAAAGTAAGGGAGCTCAGCGTGGAGTAGCGGTAATTCTGTGACCCAGGGACGGGATTGGGCCACCCTGGGCTCCCATGGCAGGAAGTGGGGCACGCCCTGTTCCACTGTTTTGTTTCTCTATCAAATCCCAACACCTGGACGGGTGTGTGGCGCATAGCAGGTGTGGAATAAGATTTTGTGGAAGGAAAGGAAAGGAAAGGAAAGGAAAGGAAAGGAAAGGAAAGGAAA
>NW_023270274.1:1187389-1187660 GCF_011800145.1 Mirounga leonina
GGAAAGGAAAGGAAAGGAAAGGAAAGGAAAGGAAAGGAAAGGAAAGGGAGAGGGAGGGAGGGAAGGAAGGAAATAAGGAAGGAAGGAGAGAGGGAAGAAGGAAGGAGGGATGTAGAGAGGGAGGGAGGCAAAGAAGGAAGGAAGAAAGGAAGGAAGGAAGGAAAGGATGGAGAGAGGGAAAAAGGAAGGAGGGAAGGAGGGAGGGAGGGAGGGAAGGTAGGCATAGGAAGGAAGGAAGGAAGGAAGGAAGGAAGGAAGGAAGGAAGGAAGG
>NW_023270274.1:1187670-1239850 GCF_011800145.1 Mirounga leonina
GGAAGGAAGGAAGGAAGGAAGGAAGGAAGGAAGGAAGGAAGGAAGGAGGGAGGGAGGGAGGGAGGGAGGAAGGAAGGTCTTTGGGGCATCATACTGAATGAATGACTCCAGTAGGTCATATATTTCCTGCATCCTCTAACTTCCTGGAAGTCTTTATAAATTTTCCAATTTGGTTTAATATCCGGCCATATAAAACTTTTCCACAAATAATTATGATATCTGCAACTATAAACTTTGGTCTGATTGTCTTTGCTGCTGATTTGAATTTTTCTAGCAAACCAATGACCAAATCATTTCTGCCCAAATCCAACTAAAGACACTTCTTAAATAATACACAGTATTTTTTTCTTCCATAGACCATGCTATGTGCAGAGGTCTCTATCTTCAGCGAACTGGAACAACTCTGACGTCCGCGCAGGTGGCAACCACTATGCAGACATCATAGGTTATAATCTAGTGCTTCAGCCAAGAAAAAAATAGCACAAAGTAAATAAATAAAATTATTTTTTTCTCCAAAGGCATGATGAAAAACACAAGTGAGTTTTTCAAATACAAAACACATTGAAATGAATAATTTTAAATGGGAACTATCACCGCCTGTGGAGAGGGTAGTTCCCTAAATGACTGAATGTAACTCCTTTTTTGGGCTAATTAACTGGTTACTGCTCCCATGAAGATCCTTCTTTCACTATTTAAGAAAATAATGCACTTTGAAGATGCAAAGAAAGCAAAGTGCTACTGGCTTGACTGCCGGCCTGGAGCGTGCTGCTGGTGGAGGTGCAGACCTCCCGGCCGCCAGCTGCACCCCGGCCAGCCCCGGAGGAGATGCAGCATACCCCCCCAGAGGCACCTGACCATGCCGGGAGTCCTTGCAGGTAAGACAGGTAAATGCACAGAGCGTGCGGTGCAGGTGAACATTTGCACGTGGCGGGAACTATATTTCTAAAAATACCTGTTTGTGCACAGATATTAAGACCTGTGGGGTCTGTAGGACAAGATCAGAACCAGGATTTGCAACAACACCGTCACTACTCTCCTCCTCTGACACGGCCTCTCCCTACGGCCACGGTGAGCCCAGGGCAGCTCCCGTCCCAGAGCCCTGGCAGGTAGCACTGGAGAGACCCTTCCACCTTTTGATTTGATCCTGACACTAATTAGCCTTTTGTTCATGACCAGATCTGCCAGAGGCGTTGGTGCTCCTGACCTGTAGGAAGCTGTGCGTGGTGGGGGCAGTATTAGAGGGTATTCTCAATGTCATGCACATGTTATGTATCCTGCGCACCCCAAGTGATTTACTCCTTGCAATAATTTTATGACATGCACCTTCTTGTTTCTTCCTTGGAAAACACGGGACTCGGGAGGGTAGACTAGTTGGCCAAGAACCCCTTGCTAGTAAGCAAGTAGGACTAGAATTTGAACCCAGACCCAAGTGACTCAGAAGCTCACCATCATTCCCGTGCAGCATCCAGATTCAATCCGCAGACTTCCAGCACTGCTTGTTCTGTGCTTCTGGATCTGGGACCCACACCCGCCTGACTGGCATGGACTGTGCCCTTCCGTCTGGTGATCTGGTGTGGAGACCCCGTGTCTGTGCTGCCCATGACCTCCACCATGGCCTGGAGGCCTGCACATCCCCACGTCTGATTCTTTTTCCTTTATTCATATCTGCACATTGTCCCATGACATCAACAGAAACACCAGAGAACATCACTCCACCTTCCTCCCAAACCTGCGGTGACCCTCGCATTCACAAGCCATTGTGTGTTGCTTTATAGACAGAGAAATGCTGAAAACATCAGGCCACAGCCCAGGGCTCATGTTACCTGATAATATTAATCAGCCAAGGAGACAACAGTGCATTCCCTCCACTGGGGTTGATTTTGATGGCCTTACTCCCAGATTCCTTACCACGCTGACTAGAGACTTCAAGGTGATGGCACTCATTTCCCTGCACAATGGTGTCATGTGTGGGCTGGGGACCGCCCCTCCTGGAAATGTGCAGAGGGGGCACGTGGATGGAGTATGAAGTCAAGCCCGACATTCCACCAAGGGGTCAGTGCTGAACCTGAGTCAGGTGGCAAGGAGTCATCAGCGTTTGGAGAAACTTAGCGCTCCTTGATGAGAACGCAGAGAATTACACACAGCAAAACCCAGTGGACCAAGATCAATTTGCCAATTTTGTTTTTAGCCATTTCTGATGTACAAGATACCAGACCAAATGCTAAAGGAGACACAAAGATGAGAAGAAGAGAAAATAAATAAAAGCATGAAATTTGAAGGCAGGCAGATTTGGGTTCAAATTCCTGCTCTCGCAAACTAAATTTTTTTTTTTATTTGAAAATGAGACAAGGGCTTCTAACTTTTAAAGTTGCCATTAGAGGCAAATGAGATTATGGAGGGGAAGCACTAAGTGCTTTGTCTGCTAGAGAGAGAATTCAGTGTGCAGGAGCTTTTATTATTTGGGTACATTAAGAAGTCCTTGGGCTCAAGGGGCACATCTGGTGGCATTCACAGTGGAACATGGTGCAAAACAGGTTCTCGCAGGTGCAGAATGTGCTCTGTGGGGACTCGGATGGGTTTGCCTCATGGAGCCCAGTCGGGGCTCCGCGTGACTCTCAATCCTGTGGAACAACAGCAGGATCTAAGGGAGTTCATGCTTTTGGAGCATGCACTCTGCAGCTGTATGACCATGAATAAACTATCTGACCCGTCAGCGAGGTTTCCTTATCTGTGAGGTATTGTTCATAAGGCCACACACCTCATAGGCTGTGGTAGGCACTGAATGTCAGGCTAAAACAGGAGGGGCGGTTCATGGTGCATAGAGTGCAATGCGTTCAGCTCTTGACCATGACAGTGAGGCCATGGTGGAGGAGGTGGAAGGTTGAAAGACTTGAGGTTTGATGTTGATGCCCGGGGGATGGTTCACGAGCAGTTGTGGGTGGGCTTGGATGAGGGGTCTGGCTCCGGGGACGTTAGAGGTATGGGCACAGGTCCCGGCATGGGTTTGCTGGGGTTTGATGGGAGTGCCACACACTGCATGCCAAGAGATCCGCACAGCGCTCAACAGCCTTCCTGCTCCGAGGTCGCCGTAGGGGCATTCCAAGCAGTGTCTATAATCTCCGCAAGAGCTCATGAGAGATGCACTGGTGTTTTCCAGATGAATAAAGGGATTCTCAGTGAAATCACATGACCCAACGTAGCCCCCAGAGTTAACACATGGTAGAGCAAAGCTTGACACTCACATCTATTTGGTTTTGATGTCTGTGCTTTTTCTAAAATATGGTACCTCTGTCCATGGGAATAATCTTCCCCATGTACAACAGAAAGCCAACGGAACGTCCACTGGGAGCTCTGGGTGGTTACACATGGTAAGACCTCGAGCTTCATGCCAGCTATGCAGTAAGGACCCCAAAGGGCTTTGCTGAGCTCCATCTGGAAGCCCCAAAGGCACCGCACTAGAGGCACTGTGGAGTGGGGTGGGTGAGGGGTCAGACACTGAACTATGGCTCTGCATCTACATGTTTCCGCAGCCAAGACTCTGTGACCTTCAGGGTGGTGCCAGGGGGAGAGCGGGGGCAGGTTGGGATCCCAGGAAGGAGGGATGGGGAGCACAGCTGGGGACAAGAACGTGGTCTGGGAAGAGTGTCTTAAGCATAGAAAAGATGTTGTCCTACCCACGGTGAAGGAGAGTAACCCAAGTGGGGGACACTGTGAACCAAGAAAGGCGACAAAGGACAGGTGGGCAGGTAATGTGGGGGGGACGGTGACTGCCCAGGTACAGCTGCTGCCTGGGGGGGGTTTATAAAAGATGAATTTGGGAGCACTACCCACAATGGTAGCTCTCTCAGCTGCCGCTCACTCACACGGCCGCCCTCACTGAGTGCAGGCGCTCTTGCTAGGTACGTGGCCCTGCATGCATGCAATTTGTCATTTCCATCATTCTAGATGGGGAACTGAAACTCAGAGAGGTTAACTGAATTCCCAAGGCCTCGGAACAGGCAGAGAGGAGACGGGGTTTGAACCCACATAAATAACTCAAAGCGCCTGCTTTGCATTCTGTTTGAGGAAGAAAATTGGAAGCCGTGGAAGAGGCAGGTGTAACATGGCCCATCTTGTGCGAAGGAGTCGGCTAGGGAGAGAGGGATAAAACCTCCCCAGAGAGTGGCCCCAGGGTTTTGTAAATGCATCCTCAGGAAGGGTACAGGGAGACCAAGGCAACCCTGTGGTCCGCACCTGACAGGCTGGGGGAGGTGAAGCGCCCGCAGGGTGGGCTACGCTGGGCTCGGGTGTCCAGGGACACTTACACAGGGGTGTCCTACAAAGAGGTGTCTGCCACTCCAGAAGCTACAGAAAGGGACCGAAATTTCACTGTGAAGGTGGGAGGTGATGGTGGGGCAGACCCCACCTTACAGCACGTTTCCAGGGCAGGGGAGGATGAGGTCAGAGGCTTCAGAAGAGCCCCTGTGCCTCCACAGCATGTCCTCCCCATGAAGCCCATGAATCCAACACGTGCTCTGAATGCCTGACTTGGAAGTTCATTTAAGATTTCGTCCTTGTAGTTAATATTAATAAAGAGTGAGATTTGGGGGATCACACTGGGAATTCCAAACCGTTAGAAATAGATTTCTAAAATATAGAGTTAAAATGAGGTCATTTTTCAATTTCCCAAAAGCCTTATATGTTTGATTCATGTATATGCCTACTTTGGATGGAAGCATTTTATTTTCCAAACTCCCAAATAATCAATTTCTCTGTCATTTCTAACTAGGAAGGAAAGGTAATGATCAAAGTATGGGCAAAAGTACACCTTCAAAATACAGAAATTTAATTCACATACACTTTAGTGTAAAGAGTCAGCAAGGTGAACAGAAGGATGCTCCAGCAGATTGGCTGGTAATGGGGACCCGTGTACCTGTGCGTGGGCGTATCAGACAGGGGAGAAGGAGCAGGGAGAGCGGGTGGGAAATACCTCTGATCAAAACAAAATGCTATTTTAAGGTCCAATTTCTACATCTAGAGCAAGCCACAGCCTATGAAAATTGTCCATGAATTTCTTACCTTGAAAAATAGCCAGATGTATAACAAAAAGCAGTGGTTAATACTAACACCAATCAATTAGAAAAAAATGTTTAGAAACCATTATGGTAAATAACAAGTTGTGGGATGGAAACGGATGGTAATCAAGTTCAGTTGGGAAGCCACACCAGAAAATCCGTAAGAGGAGTTCTCTTTTTCACTAACTTCCACCACACAACCATTTCCTACTGACATGTGTCAGCCTTGGAAAGAACCCATGGCGACGGTTGATCTTGGGCTGGCTTCCCTTCCCAACAGCGTAAAAATACCTCTGCCCCCAAATCAAGCATTGTATGTTTAGGGAATTCACACTCACTTAACTATTAGCCCACGTACAATATAATTATGAAGATAAATCTGTAGGGAAGAGGAAAAGAAACACAAATAAGCCATTCACAAGGCAAATAGCAATGACACTTTGAGGAGCTCCTCCTTGGTTCCCCCAGGGCAGGCCCCCCCTGCTCTAGTATGCAGTGCAGAAGCAGGAGGAAGGTGGGTAAGTGGTCCTCATGGTGTGGTCTCTCATCACCAGGAAGATCTATGACTTAGTGACCCGCCCTAGCTCTGCTGTGTCCTGCAATGTGATTCCGCCCAAGGATTGTCACTCAGAGTTTCCAAAACTATCTGTAGGTGAACAAAGAGATTTTTTTTTTAAAGAAAAACCTCCAAATCAGTTACTTTAGACCTATTATTTTGTAAAATACAATGAAAAAGAACTTCTGGAAAAGGGACCAACACATAAATGCCCACATTTATCATGTCTGCACATGCAGTCAGACTAATATTGGGAATCATGCCTGTGCACACGTTCAGTCTAAAATCAGGAATCATGTCTGTGCACATACACACATATACATGCTGGAATCTACGTGTACAGACAACAGTGACTGAGAGCTTCCCGTATTTGCTTCATCAGATTCCTCAGTTAGTAATGCGGTGCCTTATATATCCACATGCAATTATTTATTCCCTTTGGCATATATGTTTGAGTCCCCGCTCCGTGCTAGGTATAGGGCTGGAATAAAGAGAAAGGGAAAATCCTGGCACTCAAGTCCTATATAGACCTGTCACACATGAGGTTGGCCCCGAAAGGTGACAAACAAGCAGCGAAAAATTATGACCAGTCTCCCTAACTGGTACCCATGGAATGCAGGCATTCTTTAGGGATAAGCCATAAAAGGACATTATGGACAATAGGCAATGGAGCAAAAGCAGTTAATGAAGAAAATACAGCCTGGTCTCTGGATGCCCTGAAATCTGGCCCGAGCTCAGTCACAATGCACCGCCATCTATCTGCTGGGCCAGCTCAAAGGTGCAGAGACAGCAACCAGAGGTTGTGTCAATAATGACTGTCCTCCTTTTAAAATTAGCTGAAGCTTGCCCCCGATTCAGCTTTCTTTCCTCCTGGTCCTTTAGCTGACTTTATTATGTCAGAATATACGAATCCCTCACCAATGCCATGGATTCCGAGGTTATCACTCCCCTTCCTGTGTCCCATGAGAGTGATGCAGACATGGCAGGGTATGTGGGGACTTGGGGGAAGGCCTTCCCACCCTTGAGATCCCATGCCTGTGTGCCCCCGTGTGTGTGCTTGTGTGTGTCTGTGTGTGTGTGGGCTTGCACACGCAGTATATCCCATGTGAAGGGTTCTGACATATAGCAAAGATAAACAGGTGACCTTTTCTTGTTTTATTTAGCTTCTACATTCTTGGTCAGTTCATAAGTGAACAGAGTACTTAGAATGTGGATTTTTAAATTAGAACTTTGGTGAACCCCCAAATGAGTAACAATACAGACCAAGAACACCTATTTGAGGACATGCCATGGGGCACTCGACTTAGTTATTCCAGTCAAGGAGAGAAAGTGTCTTGAATTAATAAAACAAGGTTTGTGCACATTAACAATGATAGGACATGAGAACTTGATGAATCAAAATGCTCCCCAGCCCCTTTTAAAAAGACTCCATACAGTACTGTTACATAGTATTATTAGGAATATTTAGGAACTCACGCTTCTCATCACAGATCGTTAGAGGAGGAACTGTCTTAATTTGCTCTGGAGAAACCAGGAGAGGTCTGCAACCACAGCCCCTCCTGAGCTGAGGCCCTTGTGAGACAGTTCTATTCGTGCGATCGGGCTGTTGTAACAAGACACGTGGCCATGCAGCTGAAACAACACAGATTTATTTTCTCACAGACCTGGAGGCTGGAGGTTCAGGAGTGAGGCTTGGGCACCTCTGGTTCCTGGTGAGACCTGTCTACCTGGCCTGCAGATTACTACCTTCTGCCTGGGTCCTCACTTGGTCTTTCTTCCATGTGCAGAGAGAGCAAGCGCTGATGAGTTTCCCTCTTCTTGCAAAGACACAGGCCTTATGAGATCATGCCACCCTTTGACCTCACTTAATCTTATGACCTCCTAAAAGCCCTACCTCCAAACACACTCACATTTGGGGGTAAAGGTTTCAGCCTCTTAATTCTGGGGGGGGGCATACAGTAGTGTTTTGTAGTAATTGGGTGGGTGCACAGTAACTGTCTTCACAGGGAACTATCACAATTCAAGGGCTTTCCAAGGGTGAACACAAGAGCCTCTTCACAATTAATATTCCTTGTACTTATGCATTTGCAGTGTGCATGGTCTACACTGAACTCAGCAGGTCCTGCATGGTCTTGCCTGCCTCCCGGCTCTCACCATTTAGGCCGCCAGGCAGTGCCTTCATGCCCACCCAGAACCAACAGCAGCCAGGCACCCCTCCCCCAGCGCCAGCCCCCACTCACTCTGGACCTGGGGCTGCCTCTGGCACAGCCCCCCATCCTCACCCCTCCTTGCCTGACCTAAAGCTCTGTGCCAGAGGACCCCGCCTGCCCTACAGGGTGGGGTGTCCTCACTTCCCACGGCTGCCGGTGGGCCTTTCATCTCTATCTTTAGGTAAGTCAAGCCCAACTCTTGGGGACCACATGCTCTAGGGCCCCAGCACCTGTCAGCTCCTTTTCCTCAGGCGTCTTGTGGAGTCATTGTTCTCCGCCAGTAGATGCTCACCCACCATGACCCACCTGGCAGACCTCCCCCCGTGCATGTCCTTCCCCTTCCTAGGCCACATGCTTCCAAGGCCGCATGTTAGACCGCCTCATGCCGCTAGCTCTGCCTTTGCCGCGGCTCAGCCATCACCTCTGTCTGTCCCTGTCCCAGAATCTCAAGCCACTCCTCCCGGGGATGCCAGACCCCAGCCTTCCTGCCCCTCCTTGCTCCATGGCCTTCTCCAGGAAAATGAAGTTAATAACATCTAGTCGCTCAGGAAAACCTCAACTCTAAGAAAAAAGAACAGACTAAGAAAGGGGATTTTCCATAAGGATCAAAAGACGTAAGGGTAACAACCAATAGGGCGCCTGGGTGGCTCAGTCGGTTAAGCGACTGCCTTCGGCTCAGGTCACGATCCTGGAGTCCCGGGATCGAGTCCCACATCGGGCTCCCTGCTCAGCGGGGGGTCTGCTTCTCCCTCTCCCGCTCTTCCTGCTTGTGTTCCCTCTCTCGCTGTGTCTCTCTCTGTCAAATAAATAAATAAAATCTTTAAAAAAAAAAAAAAGGGTAACAATCAATAAATAAAAGTTCGGGGCCAGAGAGGACGGTGTGCGTGTGGAATAGAAAAGAGACCTTTCCAAGCCCGTTATATTCCTTCAGGATTTGGGGTGATTATTTTTTTGTAGCTTTTTGAATCTATCTTGTCTGAAAGACTAAATTTTTAATCTGTAAAGGTTTCCATCTCCCCAGAAAGTAATCCTTCTAGGAATTGGGCTTTTTCCTGGCGCATCAGACCCAGAGCTAGTCTCTGGTGGGAGGCAGGCCCTAGTCGGCCCACAGCGCGCACACAGCCCCACAGCATGCAGAGCTGGTGGTGCTCCAAGCAGCAGAATCGGGGCAGAAGCCATTAACTCTAGTTTGCTACAAGTTTGAAAGATCATTATGGAGGAATTGGGTTATAAGAAGAAAAAAATGCCAGGAAAGACAGTCGCTGTTCTTGCTCTGTGAACGTCAGGATGTGAGGGAGTTACGTACAAGTGTTGCTTTCCATCAACCCGTGAGAACGCATTACTGTGGGTGAAAATTAGTATCCGTCTTCTTTTGGAATTTTAAACCTTTTGCCTTTCTCATTAAAATAAAAAATGTGATAACAAGACCTCTCAGAACGTGAACCAAATAATTATGAAATGAGTATAGAGGAATGATAAATGTATCATATGCTTGTATAAAAGTAAAGGGAAGGAAGGAGGGATGGAGGGATAGAGGGAGGAAGGAAGGAAAATTCACGTATCCAAAGTGCTCAAATATAATTTATTTATAACATAAATTAAATTTTCTTCCAAAAAAATTTAGGAGAATCAGGGAAAGGGACATTACTAATCATTCTTCAAATGTAGAAACTCTAAACTTCTATTTTCAGTAATCCCAAATTGTGAGTATTCATGTTTTGGGAGATTTGGGCTTTTTCTAAAGTAATTTCTGAGTCTGAGAAAGGTCTATGTGATTAAAGTGTTCTTCGAAGTAAATGCTACATATGGACACTGGTGGCAAACACGCAGTATGTGGCGTCTAAACGGCATCACTTTGCGTACGTAAACAGTCTCCTTGTGGTTATTGTCACAGAGAACGCCTAAAGAACTCTGAATGTGTGGTTCAGAGAAAGAATGGGCACATCCTCAGGTGTGAGAGCCCCCCCAGTATGTCCGTGAGCAGAGTCATGCCAGAGCCCTAGGCTGGGGCTGGGGTCATTCCGCCAGACCCCCGGGGACTGCGCGTGGAGAGCCGTGACCCTGCTCTGTGATGGGAGGGGCCAAACAAGGACAGCTGATCGTCATGCAAGAGCAGGGTCAGTGTGCTGGCAGGAGCAGGAGAGGGCACTGCGAGAGAGCAACAGGTAGGGGTGCTCTGGCTCGGGGATGACGGTACCTGGGGCGCTCTGGAGGGCAGGAGAAGCTGTGCATGTGCCTTTGAGCTGCACCGGGAGGGGTGGCTGGGGTTCTGCTGAGGAACTATGCTTGCAAAGGGAATCGAAGGGTTTGCATGTGTGTGTCATATATGATGTGTATGTGTGTATGTATATGTGTGTATATATATGCACGTGTATGTATATGTGCACACAATACACAAAATACATACATATATGTGTGCATGAGTATACACATTAGCACGTGATTGTATGCATGTGCACACATGTATACACAATACATGTACATGTATTGTGTGCATGCGTGTTCACACGAGCATGCAATGTACACGCATGTGCGCACACCTGGGCACGATACCTGTATACATGTGTGTGCATAAGTTCGCACACATGCACACATGAATGTGTATGTATGCCCGTGTTTGAAGTGCACACATGTATAAATGCATGTGTGCGCACATATAAAGCGTGTGTGTTTGTGTGTACACATGTGTGCATGTGTGTGCATGTGTGCATTATATAGCAGAGATCTGAAAGTGAGCTATGTGTTTGAGAATATCGAGTAGATAGAGCCATATTGTACAGTAATTCCATCTTAAAGTATTGGTTGAACCTGAAGAGAATACAGTTAATTTCTTTCAACTCTGTTCTGCATTCTGTTGCTTCAGCACTGTGGGCTGCCCCTGGTCCTAGGGTGCTAATTTCCCACTTGCGTGACGCCCCAAGCATCAGTACTCCATACCCCCAATAGGGACACTGGTCCAGCTATTTGAATGAGAAAAACGAAGCCCGCAGGGGGTGGGTGGTTTCCCTGAAGGCACAGAGCCACCAGGCATGGTCTCGGACACTGACCACTATGCTTCATGCTATATCATGTTGGCATCATAGAAACACAAATGTCCCTCTGCGGGGTCTTCTCCACCTTGTCGGTGTGATCGGGAACTCTCTCCTCTTTATTTCAAGTGTACCTTGAATACTCTCTACTCGTACAGTTAATGCCCTTCTCTGTTGCCTATCAGACAAATGCTGAACGATTTGGCATGGGATGATGTCCTTCCTACCCACATGTCAGCCTCTTGCTCTGCATGTTCTCCACACCATAATGCTGCGCACCCCTTGTTCCCCGGCAAAGAAGAAGTTCTTGCCCCTCCTCTGCTTGTTCCTCAATGCCATTCTCGAATGCACCTCTTCCATCCTCCCTCACCGATCTCCCCTCCACCCAGCCCCTTGTGTCCCCGCTGTGGCTTAGCATGGGCTGTGTTTTACTCATCTGTGTGTTTGCTGGAGGAGTGTGAGCACCCAAGACCTGTGCCTGGGGCTCCATACACAGCAGGGTCTGGCACAACAGAGGTGCTCAGCGTCCAGTTCAGGCTTTTAGTCCTTTAAAGATAATGAGCATTTCTATCCATCAGGGTTTGTGTATAACTGAAGTTAGAAAAATTCAACCACTGTGCCAGTGAGCCACAGGGACCGTGATCTTAGGCAGGGCACACACACTATGCCACGTCCTCATGGCACCTTCCTGTGGGAAGAGCCCAGGCCCCACGGACACCTGCTAACCACATCCACTGTGATAGACCTGAGGACTGACTAAGCCCATAACACCCTAGTTTAGTTAAGATCTAGGTTATCGGTGCCTAACTGAGTGTTCTCTATTCCTCTAACCAGAATTATATAACTTATTAGGATAGGGATCAGGCAGGTTTTTTTGGATTTTACAAATGTGTCCATTGATGTAAACAGTCCTTTTGCAAATACAGGGGGATGACATCACCAATCTAAGGCCGGGCGATCAGAGGACACGAGGGAACAAGAAGAGGACGCGAGTAGTCTTTTTGTTGCTAGTTTCTGCACCGCCACGGTCATCTCAACATCCTCCTGCTCTGTATGCTCCTCATGCTGGGGGTCTTCTGCCCACCGTGAGCCACCGAGCCACAGAAGAGTTGGGGAGGGCAGAATGGGAGTGACAGTGCACTGAATCTCATCCTCTCCACACGTGTGTGCAAAGGAAGCTACTTACATTTCATACCCCCCCCTTGTGTTTACCTCTGCTTGACTGCTTCTTTTCTCCCTATCGTGTCACAGCCTATTTAATCCGTGCACTCCAAGAAACCCTCCCATCTCCGTGCTTCAAGCTGAGCGCATCCCTCCAGCCCTCAGTGCCTGCGTGTGGCACCACTCACTCACTGTGTCTGCTTCCAGCCTCGCCTGCTACGTCCTGAGTAACTTCCCAGCAGGTTTTATCTTCGCCTGTGTTGCCCTCCCTCCTCAGCTGGTACAAAGCCATTGCTCAAACATGAGCCTGGTGGAAACCACGTTACGTCTAACTAGTGACACAACTGAAATGATAAGGAGACCTCTAGAGGAGACCCCAACTTGGAGGGAGAGGAAACATAGACCACATCCTGAGGGGAGACAGCAAGGATGGGGAAAACCACAGAGCTCCCGGTATGTGCGTTTTCATGTTACAGAGACCTTTACTTTGTTTACCAGCGGAAGTGGGTTCTTTTGAAGACAACTGTCCATACCCCCAATATGGATTCCTTTCCTAGAATAGCTATGAGTTAGGGATTAAATAACTTGGGAAACAGAGCAGTACGGAAAGAAAAAAAGCATTAAAAAATGTTCAAGATATAGTCAGTGTGTGGCTAAACTAATTGATCAAGCTACCCTTTGCAGGAAAAAAAAAAATCATATTCCTAGAAAATTTGAAAGCCCATTTTTATATAATTTTTTTAAATACCTTTAGAAATATATTCAAAGTTACAAGTTACAGAAAAGTCACTAATTATCAAATCAATCTGTCTTTGATTTTAAAATCCAAAAGATCACTATTAATTCCAAAGTGTTTTCGTGTACAAAATTAAGGGCTTTTTCTCGCAGCAATTGCCAGTATGACAGATTCCCAGTGGAGAACAAACACAGAAGTCCCACCTCTGTGTGTGTGCTGACCGCCACCACACGCGGGCACTCTGCTCTGCATGAGGCACGTTTGAGTGGCTCACAGGTAACGTGTTACACGAAAGAATGCACATGTTCTCCCCAATAATTCCGTGAGGTCCAGACTATTATCACCCATGTTTTCCAGATGAGAAAATAGGCACAGAGAAGAAATTTACCCCAGGTGACAGAGGAAGAAGTTGGATTTATTCCCTGCCCACTGGGACTGTGGGGTCCACGACAGGCTTCTGGTCCGGCTGCAGAAGACAGAACTCCCCCTGTGTTCTAAGGCTTGCAGGTTAGGAGGGTTGACAGTGTTGACTGGTGCTGGACTTCAGCCTGCAGGGTGGATGCAATGCTGTCTTCTCCCCTTCCCCAGTCCTGTATTACCCTCTCCTGATTCTGCCTCTTGATATACAAGAAGGAGAAAGGGGAGGAGCATGGAGAAGGAAGAAGGAAGAAAGGAAATGAGACTCTTGTGCAGACCCCCAGCTGCCTTGCGTGGTGGCCCACTTGCCTTCCCACCAGCCAGCCTCGCCTCCACGCTGGCTGGCCCGTTCCCTCTGTTTCCCTTCTGCCAACATGTTTATGAGGGTTTGATTCCTACCCTCAAATCATGGGGCCCTAGACACTGGACAATGCCCAGGCTCACTCCTAATCAGAGGACGTGAACTACGATGAGTGGGCAGCAGGCATGGTGAGCGGGCTGCACGCACGTGATCTGCCCGTTAGAGAAGCAGAGACACACATGACATGAGTCAGGGATGGGGTAACAGGTAAATGAGACCAAAGCCTCGACGTGGTAAAGTTAGGTAAATATAAGATAATTAGATACAGGAATTAGTGAAAATAAGTATCAGCAAAGGAGAAAATGAAGAAATAAATATAACCAGCCAGAAAACTTGAGAATAAAAAGTAAGACAATATTCATGAACACCGAACGTATTCGTGGACTAAAATAGAAGCATTAAATTTTCTGAGAAGATTATCTTCATAGAAGGAGAATTTCAAGCATATAATATTCATGCTCACGTAAAATCAAATTTGGCCATTTTAGTGAAACAACCATAAAATGACTGGTTAAACCTCATTTCCTATCTGGAGCATGTAGTTCACATATGTGTGGATTGATGTGTTTTTGTTGTTGTTTATATATTTTTGCTTATCAATACAGTGGGTATTAGTAGGTATTTATCTCCAAGACAACCAGATGATGGAGAACAAATTGGAGTGTATGGTTTGGCGTGCACCGTGGACGTTGGGAGCTGAGACTTGGGTGCCTTAAGCCCAGGCTCTGCCTCTTTGATTTGACCTGCTGCACATGACATAACCTTCTGCCTCAGCTTTCTCCTCTGTGAAATGGGGATGATATTTCCTGCCTGAAAGAGCTGTTTGAGGATTAAGTCAGTTAATGCATGTCAACCTCACGGGCCACAGTCACACCACAGACATGTCCTCCATTGGGACCACACATTTGCAGCATGTGTGCAAAGACTCTTCCAGAAAACAAACCCACACTCTCAGAGCCATCAGTGTGCCTAAGCCAAGCCCAGGCCCCCCAGCATGGGACTCCGACCCACAACTGTGGGGTTAGAGTTCCTTCATTTTGCAGATGAAGTAAGCGAGGGAAGCTAAGTGGCTTGCTGAAAGTGGCAGATGTGGGACAGACACCTAGGCTGTCCTGTTTTCAGGTCAGCTTACCTCTTACACTAGATTCCCACACCACGGCAAGGCTCTCCTGTCACTATCACTGAGAGTTTTGGGCAAATGACTTTTGTTTCCTTTTTAACAAAATCTTTAGGAATCTGTATGAAGTTGGGGGCCATCTCCGTCTTCAAGATCAGTTGGGGGAATCTCCCCCACTAGCCTATGTGGTCAAGAATTGAGGTCAAAATTTATGGATTTATAGAAACTTAGCAGGTTTCATGGAGTAACAGTCCCATTCCCTTGGAAATGGTAAGTACTTTAACTTGCATATTTAGGAAAATATAACAACCATCAAATATTTGAAATACTGTCATATGAAATAGAAATGAGTCCTCAGCAGTTAGAACAGTTCCCGACCATAGCAGAGTCTTAAAATATATCCCTTGAATTGGATTGAGTTGAACCTATTCTATACATCTCCAGAAGCTAAAGCTAAGAACAATAGGTACCTAATATCAAATGGTAATTTCACCTCAAGAATATTATGAATAACATTCCAACCATTAACACAATCCAACAATGGGATGGACGACCTTGCTGAGTGGTAGGCTATCCATTTCCAGTAGTATTCAAGAAAGCAATAGAAAAGCTCCCTTTCAGGGTTGGCGGGGGGGCACAGAATGTTGGTACAGTACCCTCTGTGGTACGGCGGAGCGAGCGTGATGCAATCTTTCCCTAATGGCTGTGGATGTTGGAAAAAGGGTTACACATTGAGAATAATCATGGTCACTGTGTTAAATGGTTAACACCGAAATTATATATATAATTTAATAATATATTTATAATATATTTGAGATTGTATATACACATATTTGAGATTATTTTCATGTATATAAAATATATAAAACATATAAATATATATATATAAATATATATATTAAGTAGGCTCCACACCCAGCATGGAGCCCAACATGGGGCTTTAACTCACAACCCCAAGATCAAGACCTGAGCTGAGATTAAGAGTCAGATGCTTAATTGACTGAGCCACCCAGGCACCCCTGAGATTATATTTTTTAAAGCAAATTTGTTATCGTGTTTTTCGTACTGTATCTGGCACTCAATGTAAGTGTGCATTCCATTACCAAAAGCTGAACTCCTCAAAAGTAGGAGCTACATCCTGCCATTCACATATGAGCAGCGCCTAAGTTCATGCCTTATACATGGTAGGTACTTCACATGTCAAATTAATTTATGAACAAGAGAACAAAAGCATAAGGTTTGGAACTGAGTTCTTGGGATTCAGAATATATATTGAAATAAAAATCTCATTCTAGTAGATTACTTTTCCTCAAGGTCAAATTCCTAAAAGTTGTATGTGGAGTGGCAGACCACGGGTCTCGAGCTGTGTTTAGACTCACAGAGGTTACGCCATCACAGGACAAGACGTAAGGATGGAGGAGCATTTTAAAAGCCTTATCCTTCTCAAAAGCCTTAACATGTACATATCCTCCGAGCCAGCTATGGCACTATGAATTTATGTTAAGGGGACAATTAACAATGCAAAAAGTTTTAAAAGATTGGTCATTAACTTTTTTTATAAAGCAACATTTAAAAAGCCAACTGACAAAATTATAAGAGAGGATCTGTTAGATATATTTAGCATAGCCACAAAATGGAATACTATATATCATGGAAAATGATGTTACAAAAATGTATTTATTGATATAGAAAGATATGCATATGCATAAAGTAAAAAAGGAGTAAAGAACAAAATTATATATATATATATACATATATATATAATCCATCTTGATTTAAAATTACGTGTGCAAGGAAAACAGTTGCAAAAAATTTTGAACCAACCTATTAATGGTAGTTACCACAGAATTCTGGTATTTTCAGTATTTTAACTTTTTTATGAGGTAGGTATATAGAATATAGATATTCAGTAGAATATTCTAATTCTCTACAATGGGCAAATACTAATTATGTAACAAAAACTAAAATTAAAACGTCTCTCTAGCTCTCCGGCAATTTGATGTTGGCAGGAATGACAACATTTAGAACATCAGTTCCTGATAATGTTGCTACCAAAAGGTGGGGGAGACTAGAGAGGGGCCTTGAAAATGTGTGATTCACAATTACAAATTAACTGTGTGGTAAATAGAGAATGTTGGCTCATTTCTGACAGTCTTGATGGGGATTTGATTGGTCTTATTTGCAAGAGTACCATTTTTCAATCCCACCCGCTCATCCCTGGAAGAGAAAGCAGAGACCCAGAAAGGTCGAGTGTGTACCCCAAAGTCACAGGATGGGGACAGAGCTCTCCAACGTGCTCTAGTCAAGGTTACACTACTCATGAAGAGAGTTGAAAATTAATGAAATTATGTCTCGAGAAACATTTTCTAGGAGTTACGAGTGACGGTCTAGGATGTGCCACCATGGAATAAAGACACCACGGGAACACAACGCGGCGGCAGTCCTGGGTGAATCACTGGAAACAGGTGTCGCCTGGGCCAGCTGTCCCCCTGCCCCAGCCCTGTGTCATCACGTCTGCAAGGGGGTGAAGATACGTCCTTTTCAAGGGTTCAGGAGGATTGAAAAGGAGGACGGGTCAGAAGCTACACGATGTGGCCCACATGAAGCAAGCATGCGACATGTGTGAAACATTCTTAGTGATGACATGTCTCTCTGTGTGGGACATGTCATCAGCAGGAGAGGGGACTTTCTCACAAGGAAACACATTTCCAAAGACGTCACTTTTGCCCCGCACACTCCGGGTGTGTCACGGGCTGTCTCTGGGAGACAGAGGGAACACCAGCCCGTACAGGTCACCGGGGGGCTCATGCGGCGCTCTCCTCTCCACCAACCAGGCTGCAGAGTAAGTACGAGGTCCCAGGGAAAGGATCTGAGCAGAAGCTGCCTGAAACTTACCAGGCACCATATGAATGAATATCAAGAATGAAACTCTTGGGAGGACTTAAAAACACTATGTTGACATACAAATACGCATTTTGGTTAATGCCCTCGGTTTGATTTGGTCTCTGAGACGCTTAGACTGCACACAAAGCTCTCATCAGCCTAAAGATACAGGAAACAGTGACAGCGGATGTACCACTTTAACCGGTGCATAGTTAATCAGCTGAAGAAGGAGGTAAAATGGAAGCATCTCAACGTCAAAAACAGTAAGCGATACCGGTAGAGAAGAGCCCCTTTCTCAACTGACCAAGTTCAACATCAGGCACGGCACATCCCAGATTCTTGTTTTCAGGTAACGCCCCCTGCATCCCTAGCAAAGCACAAGGCCCTGTTTGTACGAACATACCACACTCGGGGACTCTTCAAACGTCGGCAGCGACCACACGGCGTCCAGACGGTGGCGGCGTGCACCTTGGCCTCGGCCTCCGCGTGAGCTTCTCTGCACAAAGAGAGGACAGGAGATGTGGTTAATGGACCTGAGATCGTCCCCGTGATTTGATGGGAATGGAGCGTTCCCTACACGGCTGCCCCTCCTCTTGAACCAGCGAAGGCGTGTGCACAGACATCACACACTCTGCCGTTCAGCTCGAGCACCGCCCTGGAGCTCCACATCCCCACTGCAGCCTTCAAAGCTGTGGTGCCTTCGAAATAGAAGTCCGCTCTTCAATGAAAATCAAAGAACAAGGGCAGGTGTGCAACACCTGGGTCAGTCCTTAGGTCTCTGGCCTCTGTACAAAGACCACCAACAAAGGGACATGGGTCAGAGACGAGCTCAGGTGCCCAGGACACCGCCGGCCCGTGAGGGAGTCATCACAATCACGTACAGAAGGTTCTGGACCCCCGGAGCGAGCACGCCAGCTCTAAATATGGCAGCAGGAGGGATCAAATAAGAATCTCAGAATCAGGTTGCTTGCCGAAGGCCACACAAGGACTAATTCTACAGTGGAAGCCCAAGATCTAAATAAATAGAATAAAGAAAGATGGGGTGAGGAAGGAAGGAAGTCTGATATTTCCTATTTTCTAGGTTTACTCAGAGAAGTGGGGGCATGGAAGGGAAAGAAGGGAAAAGAATTCCTTTGGAACATTAATTCAACTTTTTCTAACCACCAACCATATTCATTCCAATTTTAGCAGTTCTGTGGGAGGAAATATGAAACATGAAATTCTACGCTCTCAACTTTGCTTCTATTCTGTGCCTCTACCTGGGATGCCCTCCCCCTGGGTCTTTACAGCCCGCCCAGAGTCTCGCTTTCCACGGATGAAGTGAGGAGACCGCAGAGCTTGCTAAGAACAGCGCGGACGGTCGCTGTCATTACTGACTGACCGTGAGAAGCCAGGCTCTGCGTTAGAGGCTGTGGGCCCACAATCCCATCTCACTCTCAAGACAGGAGATATTATTCCCATTTTGCTTTGGTTCAAGATGTTCTGTGATGTGGAGACACACAGCCGGGATACAAGACCAGCTCCTTCGGACTCTATCGTTCTTTCTACGTCTCCAGGCTGCCCTCCAATGTCCCAGACACACTAAAACACCAATCCTGAGTTTTTTGCACTTTTAGAAGGAAACATTTAGTCCTTGTGCCCCCTCCCTGGCTCACATGCAGAAACATTTCCTTGTGTCTTCGGGACAACATCATTGCTATTAAGTGTGGAGAACGTTTTAGGTCATCCCCCAAATCAAATGAAACGTGCACACTTTTAAAAGGAGTCACGCAGATATCAAGTTTCTGGCAATTTCTAATAAATGGGAAAAATAAAACAAAGAACCCATTAGAAGCTACTTATGAGAATTTCAGGCCTTGTGATCTTACTTTATAACCGAAAATGACATTAACTCTAGTTTCTACTGGGGTCGGAGCATGCTTGCCTAGCTTGAGTCAGAAGCAAATGTTCTGATGGTTCTAAGCGGCCCCAAAGGGCTCCCTGTCCTGGCGCAGGGCAGGCGAGGTCACCCGTGCCAAGCAGGACACTGACCAGCCAGCTGAGGTGCACTTGAGCTGGCTCTGAGGGGTGGAGCCAGGACACACGTGGGCCTTGCTCTCCCTCCCTCCTCTGGGTGGTTCCGTGCACGGGGCGAGGAGGGCCGCACAACCCAAGGGCAGGGAGGGAAGGGGGCTCGCCAGGGGACAGGCTCCGTGTCAAACACAACGCTGCTGAGTTCTATCTCCCGCTCCACTTAGAGAAGTTTGTGGCAAACGAATAGAATTAATGCTCATGTGGTCACGTGAGGACAGATGTAGATACAGGTGTGTGCATGCATGTGTGTGTGTGTGTACAGAACTCATTGCACCTGACATTACCACTGCTTTGTGTTTAGTCGATTATCTTTCTTTTTAAAAAAACTCAGTAGGTCTATAGACGTTTACATGACTTTAAGTGTATCAAAACAGGGTACGGGTTTTGAAATGTTGGAAAGAACTGACTAGACTCTGTATTTGGTCCATTGTCTTTCCCATTTTTCCTGCAGGTCCTTATAACCAGCATCCTGGCTCTGATGGGAAAGGCTGAGTTTACAACCCATGCAGATGCTCAAAACTACATGATTTAAAGAAGCAGGAATGAGCATGGGCCCGTCCCATACTTTTATTTTTTTAAGTCTATCTAAAAATATGAATAATGTAATTCCTGTGAATGGAAAAAAACGACAGAATTTCAAAAGCTTTCGGAAGGGTTTCTCATTTCTAAAGTGGGAATATCAGATTAGACACTTTTTGACCTCTACGATGAAGCTTTAGTTATCTGTGAGTTAGGGAATTTGGTCTTTAAATTCATATGAATATTCTGATTAATATGTATCTTTTAAACAAAAAATTGTAGTTATTTCTGCATCAGTTTACCACTTTCAACAGAGGAGAAGCAATACGCTTTCTGTGGAAATTATAACAGCAAAGCAGCGACAACTTTAACCAGGTTGACTCCACAATTTTGACCTTGGAACTTAACATACTGGACGTTGACGGAGAAGGACATCAGGGTGCAGGATATTTACTTATCCCTTTCTGTAACCTTCCCAAAATAGACATCAGATTTATCATTACATATGTCATTTCATTTCATTTTCTGAGATCTATGCTATGGTTCATTTTCCGATGAAGGGAAGATATATTTACAAAGACCTAGAAACAGAGACATGGAATGTGCTAAGTAATGAGCGTGCATTGTTGTATGTAGTCCTCGCGGCGAGGTAGGTGGGTTTCAACACTGATTCCGCAGGTGACAAAAACGAGGCCCAGAGGCTAAACACCTGGCGGAACATCACTGAGTTTGTAAACAGTAGAACTGGATTCAAACCCTGACAATCTAATTCCTCAGCATGTGCTCCTAAGCACCACGCTAAATCCTCAATAAAATCAGAGGTCACTTTTTAAAAAATAAGATCATCATCTACCTAGACAAAGCAAAATCTGGGGAAGACTTTAATAAGAGGTTCCTTGTTATCTGGCCCAGCCACATCTGTGCTGTCCCCAGCCACGTGGGCTCCTGAGCACTGGAGGGTGGCTGGTTTCAGCTGAGATGGGCTATAATTGCAAAATACCAGGGGGCACTATGAAAAAAAGAAGATAAAGTCATCCATTAATACATGCATAGTGATTACCTATGAGTATGATAACATTATAGGTTAAATATATTATTAAAACTAATTTCATCTGCTTATTTTTATTCAGTTTAATATATATTGGGAAAGGTAACATTGCAGACTTAATTTTGTGACTTGCATTATATTCCTATCGGGCAGTGCTGCTCTAGAGTCTCACTTATTAGGTTCATTTTACAATGATCTACATTTTGAGTTTTTATCAGAATAGAGCCAAATACAAATGCTCAGAGTGGACACTTTCTTGCTGGAGGACAGTATGATATACTCAAGTCAGCCTCAGGAGTGTTAGGTTTATAATCTTCTCAAAGTTTACAGCTTCTTAAAGTTAGTTAATAAGACTGATAGGTGCCAGTGCCCGGCTAATGGGGTTGGGCAGGTTCTGTCTCAGGCGGGCAGCATTTCTGCATAGGGGCCTGAAAATTTGCTTCTTGGTGTTTATTATAAATCTAAATTATTATGTAATATGTACACTTCTATTTATTTGCATCTTCTCCAGGCTTATAGTATCCCCCCCCCCCACTTCAAGTGTGGGAGGAGTAGAGTGGTCCTTGCTCTTGATTTTAAAAAGGTGCTATTTGCTTATTATTATATTTTCAGGCCAGGGTAGTTAGATTTAGTGAGCTAATTTCCACACAT
Organism: Mirounga leonina; assembly: GCF_011800145.1. Lineage (NCBI taxonomy): Eukaryota > Metazoa > Chordata > Mammalia > Carnivora > Phocidae > Mirounga > Mirounga leonina. The sequence continues at coordinate 1,209,486 of NW_023270274.1, forward strand.
ACCTCATGGAAAGGCTGGGCTGCAAAAAGTAAACACAGAACAGCTTCAAATATATGAACATATGGCTGCAGCCTATAGCAACAATAATAAAAAAAGATCCTAACAACCAGCTCTGGGCCGAGTTAACTCAGCCGGCACCTTCTCGTGAGACTGGAGTAAGATCTCTTGTGACATTGCTCGATGGTCTGCAGTGGAAATCTGACTCGTGGGTGCGGCCAGGGGAACAGAAGCAGGCTGAATGGAACAGAGCGAACCTCTCCTCTAAATGGGGTGAGCACATGACAGATATTTGAACGCATTTGATACCTGAGAAATTATGTGCCTTTCTTAGTATTGTCTGAGGAGACACAAAAATGAGATTTAGATGTAGATCCAATTAATTTCCTGCAGAGTCAGCAATCCCCAGACCCCCACCTCCTCTGTGTCAGGGCATAGACAGAGCCGTCCTAACCCACTGCCCACAGGGGCCCCGGAGGTGGAGGCGGGAGGCACCGGGAAGGAGGAGGACGGCGTGCAGAGCAGGGAAGTTTGCTCCCTGGGGAAGACCTCTCCAAGCCAGGTTTGGGATCCCGGAGGGAGGCAGGGTATTCACGTTCTGACACTGGCTTGGCAAAACCCAGCATCACAGCACGCATGAGCACGCGAGGTCGGCCACACGGCCGCCAGCCCCGACACGCGGGCAAAGAGGGGCAGGGCCCAGGCTGACGTGCAGCACCTGCTCGCCCCGGGGTCCCCGGCAGTCCAGCCAGAACCCCCGAGAACTTGCCTTCCAGCCACGGTCTCTGCGTCTGCGTGGCCCAGGGCCCCAGCCACTGACCGCACGCAGACGGCCCGGGAGACCAGCTGGGGCAGAACCGAGCTGGGAGGTCCGGAGACCCAGCTCCCACCTCATCCCCTTCCATTTTCTTAAAAAGGGGGTTTTCGTTAATGAAGTTTAAAAGCCGGTGGACTAGCTGATCTCCAAAGCCGCCTTCTGCTGGAAGGCGAGGGCGGCGTTGTGCGCGTTATTCCACCCGGTGTGAACGCAAGACTACAGTATACTGATTCCGCCGTGATTTCCAGGAAAGGCAACACTGATGTGGGCATAAAGATAGCAATGAAGGAAGGGGCTCATTCAAGCTTAATTACTTACAATATGTACATACCAATTGGGAGGCTGTTTAAGGAACCCAGACTGAAATGTCAAAATTCTATTAGGTGTCCATGCGCCCTTCCACACGACCGGCTCTATGTCCCCCACGTTCAACCTCTGACGGGGAAGGAAGAAAACAGCATAGTCCCCAGCCCAGGATGCATATTAGAATCACCTGGGGAGCTTTTAAAATGCACTGACATCCACCTGCAGAGGCTGTGATTTAATTGGTCTGAGGTGAAGCCCAGGCATCAGTATTTTTAAAAAGCTCCCCAGGTGATCCTAATGTGAAGCCAGGGTTGGGAACAACGGGCTCAAAGGAAAGGTTTAACATCTACCTAAAGCGTCCCTGGTTTGAAGCGGTCTCCTGCCACTTTCCGCAGCCCGCACCTCAATATCCAGCCAGCTCCCCTGCTCGAGAACGAGGGGAAGGTACAATGATGGCGCCCACCCCACTCACCTTGTAGGGCTACCATGAAAATCAATCTGGAAAGAGAAGGGAAAGCTGGTAACAAAAAATACAGCTGTATACCATTTCTATTTTTAAGGAAGGCTCAGAGAAGCAAAACTCTAAACCATGGACGAGGCACAGAGGCAGCAGGAGAAGTGAGAATAACCAAAAATCAGAGAAAAAAGGGCCCTGTTCTCAGGTTTTCGCTACAAAGCTGTGGTGTGGCTTATCTATCTCTTGACTATGAAACGGTGATTTGTGATTTGAGCTTCAATCCCTTTATGATATAAGATGAAAGTGTCCCAGGCCCAGGATGAGGAGAGGTAAAAGCCCATGATTTTTCGGGTGGGAGCTGAAACCCGAAGTCCCCTAGGCCTGTGATTTAGAAGACTTAATCCAGCCGGCATTTACCGCCCGGAGAGAGTGAAACAGCGACTCTGGGGCAGGAGAGGCAGGACGCCGAGCCAAGAGGACGACACCGGCTCCTTGTCCTAAATAGCCAGGAACGCAACAGGAAGGGTCCATCGCGGAGCAAGAACAAAGCCACTCCACCAGGACAGAGGCAGGAGGAGCTCGGAGCCCGAGTCCGTGCACGGAGACACGGTCCACGCACTCTGTGAGGCGAGGGAGGTTTCGGGAGAGCTCACCGACAGGACCGGTGGGCAGGTGCATTCTGCTCTGACCCAGGGGTCCACCCTCGGACTAGAGGATTCTGCACACCCAGGTTTGGGAAGGAGTGTAACATTATGTCACAGTGTATTTAATCATTTTCAGTATTTCTGAACGTGGTCTTCAAGCGTCTACTGAAGAATCTCTTGAGACTTAAAAAAGCCTGATTCTGAAGTTGCCCGAGGAAAATGCACAGAGGGGTGGCCAATGCACTGGGGTCATCCCAGAGCCCCACATGTGCAGGGCTGCGGGGCTGCCGTGTGAACGCCCGGGGCGCCTCGCTCACCGCCTAGGCCGTGGCTGAGGCTCCCCTGCTCCCCCACCGATGTGGAGCCAGGAGGAAGTGGCTCAGTCCACAGCGGGCGGAGGACCAGCGCCTCAGACGAGGGAGCAGGCAAAGGAGGGTGCGGGCCCTGGGGTGTCGCCCCGGGCAGCTGGGCAGGGGGAGCGCACCCCGGGTTGTCACCACACCGGACACGATCATGTCATCTAGGTGTGTGGCTCTCCTCGGGTGGGGGCCTCCATGGCATGGGATAGCAAAGCAATCCCATTCCCAAATGGCTTACATAAAAATGAATCCGAAATTAGAGAAAAAGTTACAAAGGGCACAGAAGACTGAGACTTGGCCATCTAAGGAATTTCTGGGAAATTCCCCAGCTAAATTGTCTCTGCCATTTCTAATTTCTCATGTATGTCTGGACCACACATGGCCCTCACTGCTGTGACTCGGCACCTGGGAGAGAGTACTGGGGGCCCAGAGGTGGCCAGTCTGGGGTGGGCAGGCTGGGCACTCTGAGGCCTCGGAGGCACTGGCCAGGCAGCTGGACGGGGACCCAGCCTCATGTGCCACGCTCAGCCCTGTGCACAAGTCACGTGAGTACAAAGTTTATGTTTGTAATTGAAAAGTGTTACAAGGTGGGTCAGCATGTCCATCTCGCAAGAAAGTCTGTCTGCTTTCAGTCAATTGGATGTACTGAATAATATCTGACCAACTATTCTCTCCAATTAATTTTTCTCAATTTAACCTTAAGTGTGTAAGCAAAACAATCAAGAAGAAATCTGGGGGCAGGAGAGCTGGAGAGAGAATGAGGGACAAGGTGCGAAAATCGGCAAGCGAGAAGAAACAGGGCAGTGCTCACTGAAACACACACTCAGAAGCACACTTGCTCTATCTTGAAGATGCCCCTTTCATTTGCCAACCTTGCTCACAGGAAAAACATCAAGCCACTGAGTGCAAATCCAGGAAGCAGAGGCTCAGGTTCATGGCCGCTGAGGTCTCAGGGTGGTGGGGGAGCGGAGAACCCCAGCCTGGCAGCTCTGTCGGCAGAGCCCACATCACGGTGATGCCAAGGCACCACACAGCTTAGCCAGGACAGCAGGGCTGGTCTCCCCTCCTCCAAAGGGCTGGGGGAGAATAAGGACAAGGACGCCACCAAGGAGTGGAAGAAGAATGCCAGTCTCTGTGTGGGAGCTCCCTGCCAAGTGCTCTGAGGGAAACGGGAGCCGAAGGTTTCAGAGCGCTATTGCCGGAGCCCGGGAGTCACGGAAATGAGGAGAGCGCATTTCCCCCTGCAGGACGCAGTCATAGCAAGACAGAGTGCTCATCAGGACGGGCAGAGCCAGCGATGCGGGCCCTCAGGGCGGCCCTGGCCCTCCCAGGAGGTGCGCCAGCCTAGGGGACAGGAGGTGGACACCAGCCCTCCTCCTGGCTTATCTGGAGTCCGACAGCTGGTTTTATAAATGCATATGCAGAAAGGAGAGATGCGGGGCACTGTCCGTGGAAGGACCTCAGCCTTCTTCACACTGGGCTGCACAACCTGCACCCGGCCCTCCCGTCGGGCTGTCTGAGGGCGCGCTGGCGCAGGATGGCGTGAGGCGGACAAAGTGGTCAGCCCCGGGGCTGCCCTGTCCGATGGGCGTTAGAGGGGCTTTAAGAAGTGGTGAAACATGTGCACATATGAGAAAGAAAGCAAGCTCCTGCATGCAGTCGGCGCTCTCCACTTCTCATTGTCAAACGTTGCACTAGTGAGAAGGCTCAGGCCAGGAGGTGACAAGACGGAGAGACAAGCTTGGTCACAGATGGTGGTGACAGCTGACGGGCGTTTCTCAGGTCACCTGCCCATGCTTAGAAAGCACTCTGTCATCAGAGGGGATCCCTGAAATAACGGGACCCCAAAACATCTCCGATTCGGCCAGGCACCAACACAGTGAAGCCCAGTGGTCCCGGCTGCATGTTTGGGATGGTTTTGTCTGGGAAAGAAGGTGGGAAGGGAAGGTGGTCGGGATCACGGGACTCCCCAGCGCAGCGCACTGCCTTGCTCGAGCCGGGGGCACCCCCGGGCCTTGTGCGGCTCTGCCAAGGCCAAGCAGCCTCAGCAAACCCAGCGGGGAGACTGTGCTTCCATTCACTGTGCGAGGGGAGAAGAGAAGGGACAAGGGTGCAGGAACTGTTTAGAGCAGGGACTGCCTCCACTATAGTAATGGGACCAAATTGTTTAAATATGCTCCACTTTGTATGTCCTTTCTGTTAGGAAGGGTGAGGGTGTCCAAATCACATGTAAATATGAGGAGATATGTAATCTGTTATTGCTCAAGGATAACTGGATGCTCATTTTACCATTTACCTTGTAGAATAAATCCACTATTAACTATTTGTTGAAAACAGTAGCATGTGCACCACACCCTGCTGGACATGATCAGATCGATCTCTCTCTCTCTCTCTCTCTCTCTATCCCTGTTTCAACATGTATCCCTATATAGACAGTCCCAGGCCTCAGGCAGGGAACATTCCAGGTACAGAAGCAATCGGAGAACAACATCTGTTAAGTGCTATTAAAAATGATGTGCTTCTCTTCGGCAGTGACCTCCCTGTCATGGTGGGTATTCAGACACTGGATCAGCAGATGACTACATGCCAGGGAGGTTTTAGGGAGAACTCCTGAGACATGCGCGTCTATGTGGAATCTGTGATTCATCTTTGTCTATCAGAGAGACTGTGACATTAGAAGCACCGAGGTCTTGGAATAGATATGTATGGACTCAGAAAAGAGAAGTCATAGGCTGGGCAAGAGCCAGGAGCTCTGAAGCCTGAGTATGACTCAGGCGAACAGATAAGAGGAGGACATTCTAGACAGAGGGGATTTATGCATGGGAAGCCAGGAGGACTGCAATCCACCTGGACACAAAGTATCCAGAAAACTGTCTGCTGTGCAACATCCATTTGGTAAATTATGTGCAGCAAGACTACAAACATCACATAGTTTCTCCTGCCACCCAGCCATTGGAAGAGGCTGACCCAGGATAGAGATGCTTTACCCTCTTAGAGAGGGGCAATCAGCCAGATAGGGATGTCGCCAGAGAGAGGGAGACACAGAGAGACAGATGGAGCTTCTGCCCTCAAAACCACTTCATTTCAAAAGGGGGGCAACCCAAATACAGAGAATCAAGAAATTTGAGAACAGAGTTACATTTAAAAACTGATCATAGGGAAAAAAACAGAGAGAGGCAAACCAAGAAACAGACTCTCAATGACAGAGAACACACTGATGGTCACCAGAGGGGAGGTGGGTGGGGGGGCTGGGAGAAACAGGGGATGGGGATGAAGGAGGCACCTGTTGTGATGAGCAGGGGGTAATGTATGGGGTTGCTGAATCAATATATTCTACACCTGAAATTAATATAACACTGCTAACTAACTGGAATTTAAATAAAAACTAAATGGAATTTTTTTTTAAAGTTGGTTCCACGCCCAGTGAGGAGCCCAGTGTGGGGCCCGATCTCACAAACCTGAGATCGAGCCCTGACCTGAGATCAAGAGTCAATCACTTAACAAACTGAGCCACCCAGGGCCTCCAAAACTAAGTGGAATTTTAAAAGATAATAAAAAAATAAAAACCCCAATGGGCAAATATGGAAAATACAGAAAATGTTATTCTGTTTTTCCAGGAGGTGCCTATAACCAAGCAGCAATCAGTCAAAAGGAACCTCGAGAAAAGGTTAAGGACATTTGATATAAAAGTTACCAGGGGGGCACCTAGGTGGCTCAGTCAGTTGGGCATCCGACTCTTGGTTTCAGCTCAGGTCATGATCTCAGGGTTGTGGGATCGAGCCCCACATTGGGCTCCTTGCTCAGAGGGGAGTCTGCTTGAGATTCTCTCCCTCCCTCTCCCTGCACCCTTCCCCCTGTTCTCTCCCACTCTCAAATAAATAAATAAATAAACAAACAAATAAAATCTTAAAAAAAAAAAAACCTACCAGAAATGCAAAGAAATATGCTGTCACTGCTCCTGAAACAAAAGCTGTTTACGAAATAAGAGGTAAGAGTGCCTTTGAAAACAAATAGGAGAAAAACAGCTTTCAGGAGTGCAGACCAATTCTCCGAGATAGAATGCTTGTCCTATTTGATAGGCTGCTCCTAGTCTCATTTAGATGATATTTTTTTTATTTTAAGAGAAAGGATGTGATTCCTGAAAAATATATCCATTTGAAGGGTTTTTCCCCTTTATTTAAGAAGTTAAAATTTTTAAAAGCTTTGTGATTAATATTGGACTGCTCTTTTGAGTATGGATGGTGCATAATTCCTGTCTTCATGTTGATATTTCAGCAGTGATACAGACATTTTCTTTCTTCTAGAAAAGCTGTCTCACTAATGTCATTAACTCCAGAAGACAGGGAAGGGGAAAGTGGGACCCATCAATGTGAAGGCAAGGAGACGAGCGGGGACAAAGTGTGGAGACAGATGCCCCACATTGCTGCAGTGCATGCACGGTCTGCCCCGTGCCCAAGGGCACAGCTCGGTGCCTCTCTGGTATGGAAGGAAGCCATGGTCTGTCTCAGCCTCCAGAAACCCACGATTCAGTGGCATCAGGAGCAATCTTTCTCTCTTCATGGGTAGATCGTTAGGAGGCTCGAGCATTGTCATGCAGGGCTTGCAACCTCACCTGAGGCCCCCCAGACCAGAGCAATCAGTCCTGATGTGAAGGAAAACAGTGCCCGAGCTTAGGTCAGGGGGCAGCAGCACCAGGGGGGCCAGGGCCCCCTTCTCAGGTTGGCTGCCCCCAATCTGGAGGACATTTTAGGGCCGATTGGAGCTACCTGCAGTGTGGATGCTTTTAGGGCAGGCCAGCAATCATGCAAATATCAGGTTCCCTGCAATTTTGGCTAGGCATGGTGTGCATCACCCTCATTCAAGGCACATTGATTCTGTGGGTTTTCTCTGCTTCTGAAGACACCTCGGTGAAGTAGAAAAAGCAAAAGCCAGTGTCCCAGGAATGCCTTCTGAGTCATTTTTCCTGCTGTGCTCAAGTCAGAAGCATCTTGAGATTTGTATTTGAACAGTGCTAACAATAGGGCAACACAACCAGGGCACCTTGTTCAGGACAGAAGTTAAAGTGGGTGGGACACCTGGACAACAGGTGCAAGCCAGGACTGTCCCAGGCATGCTGAGGCACGTGGCCACTCAGCATCATGCACGGCACAGGGCAGAATCCACCTGTCCATTTTCAGTGAAAAAGGTTCTCACCAAGTGCATGCTTTTCTGCAGATGGGTCAGGGCATTCCTATTAATTTCCCCCCAGAGACAGGTTTTAAAATTCATAACATTCAGACACCTTCACATCTCTCCACATCCCCTCCCACCACTCCAGCAGCCGTATGCACTACTCAGTATGCTCAAAGGCATTAACTCCAGGGAGGTTTCAGGAATTTCTCAAGGAAGAACAAATGTATCCTTTTATACAGAATGAAATATTGTCCTCCTCCTCCTCCCTATTACCATCTGAGCACTTTCCCAGTGAGGGAGGAAGGCCAGAAAAATAAAGTAAATGCATTTAGGAGCCATCTAAGGTAAGAAAAATGGGCCCTAAATTTTAGCAAAGCAAATCTATTCTGAGAAACCATTGCCAGGACCATTGTCATGAAGCCTTTTCCCTATTTTTGCCCCAAAGAGTTTTAGTTTTAGGTCTTATATTTAAGTCCTTAATCCATTTTGAGTTGACTTTATGTATGGTGCAAAATTAAGGGTCCAGTTTCATTCTCTTGCTTGTGGATATCCAGTCTTCCCAACACAATTTATTGAATCGACTCTCCTGTCCCCATTGTGTATGCCTGTCACCCTTGTTGAAAATCAGTTCACAGTGTATGCATGGGTTTTACCTGGGCTCTCTATTCTGTCCCCCTGGTCTACACACCTGTCTGTGCCTGTGTTGGTTATTGTACCTTTGTAATAATATCTTTAAAGGAGGAAGTGTGATGCCTCCCATGTTGTTCTTCTTGCTCAAGATTTCTTTGGCTATCTGAGGTTCTTGTGGTTCCATATGAATTCTAGGATTTTTTTTTTCTATTTCTGTAAAAAATGCCATTGGGATTTTGATAGAGATTTTATTGAGTCTTTAGATCACTTGGTGTAGTATGGACATCCTAACAATAATAACAGAAACAAAAATAGACAAGAAGGGCTACATCAAACTTAAGAATTCTGCACATCAAATAAAATAATCAGTGAAAAGACAACATACAGAACAGGAGAGAATGTGTGCAAACCACACATTTGAGAGGGACTAATATCCAAAATATATAAAGAACTACTACAACTCAGTAGTAAACAAAACAAAACAAAACAGAATAACTCAGTTAGAAATGGGCAAAGGACGTGAACAGATATTTCTCCAGAGAAGACACACAGATGGCCAACAGACACATGAAAAGATGCTCAACATCACTTGTCATCAGGGAAATACAAATAAAAACCACAATGAGCTATCACCTCACACCTGTCAGAATGGCTAAAATCAACAACACAAGAAACAACAGGTATTGGTGAGAATGTGGAGAAAAAGGAACTCTCACGCACTGTTGGTGGGAATGCAAACTGATACAGCCACTGTGTTCTTCAAGAAATTAAAAAAAATAGAATTACTATATGATCCAGCAATCCCACCTCTGGGCATTCATCCAAAAAAATCAAAATCAGAATCTCAAAAAGATACTCGCATTCCCACATTCACTGCAGCATTATTCATAATTGCCAAGGTACGGAAACAATATCAATGTCTATGGATGGACAAATGGATAATGAAGTGGTGATCTATGTGATATATCCGCAATAGAATATCATTCAGCCTTAAAAAATATATAATCCCACCATTTGAGACAACATGGATGGATCTAGAGGACACTATGCTCAGTGAAATAAACCAACACAGAAAGACAAATACTGCATGGTTCCACTCATAGGAGACATCTAAAGTAGCCCAACTCCTAGAAACAGAGGAGAGTGGTGGTTGCCAGGGGTGGGGAGGGAGAAACCAGAGTTGCTGTCAATGGGCGCGAAGTCTCAGTTATGCAGGATGAGTAGTTCTCCAGCTCTGCCAGACAACACTGGTTCCTTAGTTAACTTTAAAATTTGCCAAGAGGATAATCTCATGGTAAGTGTTCTTACCACACACAGACACATACACACACACACAAACAGAGAAACCTATTCTAGCTCCCTCTCCCCACCAAAGAAGACATAAAGCATTTCCATGCACTTCTTTCTTTCTTGCATCCACGTTGCTTCAGGGTCAATGTCCACACCATCTGACAAACTGAGTTGAGGATCTGAGAAGAAAGCGTGGGTAGTTCTGATCAACTCTGGAAGGACACACAGGGCAGAAAATACCCATGAAATAATATCCTTAGCATGCCCGGTCTCCCAAGTGTCCTAGTGATTAGTAATTCTGGGCTGTGGGACCACATTGGTCTTTGATCAAGCCCAACTTTTAATTCTGTGCTAAAATATAAATGGACATACTCAACATCTGAATCAACTGCCATACACACATTTTTGTAATTATTTATCATGTGCCTACTGATGACCAAATGCAGTAGGACAGGCTAGCCCAATTTCCATCTTTTGCTCAGAGATCTCATCTCTTTCTAAAGAGACAAGATGGACGTACAAACACAGCGAAATTTATGTGGTAAGTAATTAGATGTGAAATCGTTCAACACAGCTTAACTATAAACATTCCTTCTCGGATGGGACTTGCCAGGGAAATAATTCATGAAGAAGATAGATTTTAATTTAAAGAATGCCTTTGCAGTAATAATTTCCTAGCCACAACTAAGAAACTGACATTAATAGTATCAAGTTTTATAAACTTCCTTTTTTTAAAGATTTCTTTATTTATTTTCAGAGGGGGACGTCAGAGAGAGTCTTGAGCAGGCTCCACACTCAGTGCCGAGCCCAACGCAGGGCTCAATCTCACGACCCTGAGATCATGACCTGAGCTGAAACCAAGAGTCGGACACTCAACTGACTGAGTTTACAGGCGCCCCTGTAAACTTTCATTCAATAAAAGGCTTTTCTTAAAAAAAAAAAAAAGCCAAAATTGTTCATGTGGTAAATAATCCTCTGTGTTTTAAAAATAAACACCTGTCGGGCACCTGGGTGGCTCAGTTGGTTAAGCGACTGCCTTCGGCTCAGGTCATGATCCTGGAGTCCCTGGATCGAGTCCCGCATCGGGCTCCCTGCTCAGCAGGGAGTCTGCCTCTCTCTCTGACCCTCCCCCCTGTCATGCTCTCTATCTCATTCTCTCTCTCAAATAAATAAAATCTTAAAAAAAATAAATAAATAAACACCTGTCATGGATGTTAAAACTCTTAGTTCTGGGGGGCACCTGGGTGGCTCAGTCGGTTGAGCAGCTGCCTTCAGCTCGGGTCACGATCCTGGGGTCCTGGGATCGAGTCCCATATCGGGCTCCCTGCTCGGCGGGGAGTCTGCTTCTCCCTCTAACCCTGCCCCTTCTCGTGCTCTCTTCTCAAATAAATTAAAAACAAACAAACAAAAAAACCAAAAAAACCCTCCTAGTTCTGGGAAGGTAAAACAGGGCACTCTGCGTGCAGGGAATCCCGTGACCAGGGGCCTGGTTCTGGAACCTTGGCCAGAGGCACACAGGTCAGCACAGTCCGGTGTGCAGCCACACCTTCCACGGGTGTCCCCGTCCCCTCCAACCATGCCCTCGCTGTGCATGCCCTTGCCATGTGGTGCACAGGGGGCAGCTTCTTACTTTGTCACCAGAACTCTGCTTACTATGGTTTGTTCAAGAAGCAGGAAGCACTGGGTTCCTCTTCAAGGACGGGACACATGCATTCTGCTGAGGCCTAGGAGCCATGGGCTCGTGGAAATTCTGGCTTCACCAGGTGGCAGACACATCCAGTCTCCTCACAGAGCATCTCTGCCCACACGTCACCCAGCAGGACACCTGGCCGGGGCCAGAGGAGACCTCAGTCCATGGCCCGCCAGCCGGGGTCCAGGAGGAGCTGGTTGTGGGGAAGGAGGCTGTGTCTGACCTGGAGGCCAGTGCCCACAAATCAGCTCAAGATCTCAGGGGACAGAGGTGGGGGGAGGGGAGGTGGTGCTTGGGGGTCTGTGTCAGAAGAGGAAGGGTGCCCCTGCCTGAGACACATGCCCCTCGGCACTCGCTAAGCAATCTACAATTAGATTTCTTTCTTTGAAAGGAAACCATAATTATCAATGAAATTGGGAATTCCGAATATCCAACTAGTTAATCGTGTGTTTTCTGTAGCTCTGCTTCATGCTGACTCATCTGTCCCTTTGGAGCTGCTAGGGACAGCCCCACATACCAGCATTCCAGGGTAGACTCTCTCAGGACGCATTCAGACACCTGGCTCCCACCTTAACCTTCATCCGCACCATCTCGATCTTCCACTTGTCGCGTTTCTAAATCATGTTTTGGCTCTAGATGATTTTCTACCAGCTTGCTGATGTATTATATCCTTTTAATTAACTTTGAAGCAAGGGGGAAAAAAAATCAATACTGTTTGGTATGTCAATGACTTTAGAGTGATTGCCAAGCTGTTTAACCTGGCCTGAGTCAGTTTATTATTCTGAAACACTAGAATGGCCAGTATGGCTTCATGTTGGGGCAGAACATAAACTAAACTCAGAAGTTTACATTCTTTAACCAAAACATTTCTTCCTTGTGTATAACAACTATGTACAAGTGACTGGGAGTCAAATTAATATGGTATTCTTCAAGTAGTCACATAAATGTAAAATACACACAATTATGTATTTATGGGTGAGTATAGATATTTAACTTCTGGTTGCCTTTGGAATTCCTAGGATTTATTATAGGAACTTTGACACGACCCTATAATCTGAAGACCCCTAATTCTGTTTCCTGAGGAGTCACTGAAGCAGGGCTGTGTTATTTCTAATGGCCAGTGCCCATGCCCACATAGCCAACTGTGGGAAATGCAGGCTGTTCCCAAACTAGCCCGACAGGGTCCAACACAACGAGATGCTGTGGGAACCATCAGTGAGAGGTCCCAGTGCTTCATAGTCTCATTCTCCCTGCACGAACAAGGCACCACGAGTGAGGCATATCATTCCAAATAATCAAGTTTTTTTTGTTCTGAGTAAGGGTTTAACTTAAAAGAACTCTGTCTACTGTACTTTCTGAGTTGATTAAGCTCTGGTGGAGGGGTGGAGGGGCTGGACCTTCTTGCCATGTGCTGGGATTCTGAGAAGGCTCACAGATAGCTGACTTCCCACAAGCTCCATCTTGCACACAGTGCAGCCCACAGGGGAGACCCATCTCTGACCCTGATAGGTCGGAGCAAGGCCTCCCCACCCCCCCCACTCCCCAGCCTCTGCTACCCACAAGTCTCCCTCCCAGTTCCCTGTCACATCAGCACCTGGGACAGCGCCTGGTCTTAGCAGCCAGACTCTCAGGCACCTGACTCCTCCTTCTCACCCATCTCAAGGGGACATGGGACCCTGCAAAGACATCCATGGCCAGAGCGTGGTGGAGCGCACCCTGCCCCCGTGCGTCCCTACCTCCATGCTCCCACTTCATGCCCACCTGCCTCTTCCCTCCTGTTCCCTCTCTGCCCACCCATGCCTCTGTCTCCCTCCCTCCCTCAGTCTCATCTTCTCTCCACAGAGGGACACTGTATTTGAAACAGACTTGCAGAATATTCCTTTTGAACTCCAGTATGTCCCATCTCATAGATGTGGGTGGACACATTTATGATGTCATCGCTTTATTTAACAAATATTCAACTTGCATTTTTGAGCCCCACTCTGTGCTGGGTGCTGCTCTCAGCATGTGGTTACAGCAGGGAATAATAGAACAGAAATGAAAGGATTGGTGAATATAGCCATTTTAATTTTTTTAATTAAAAAGTTTCATATGGATGTAGCATATAGATTCCCCACTGTGCCCAAATATTTAGTTCATGTGAATATGACCAAATAAAAAATTTTTAATGTAAAATTATGTGCCAGGCACTGAGCTACATCCTGTTGATACAAAAATAAAGAAAAAAATGGTTTGATATGTTATAAAGGGGGTCAGACTCACAAATGGGCCTCTGTCCACTCCAAAATTTATGTCCATAACAGGTTAGTACTACTTCTGTCAATTCCCTTTAAAGTATATTAACATAAGCACATTTCATAACTACTGCAGAAAATGCACACTCAAAAACAGGGAGAAATAAAATGATAGACCATTATTTTCACAAATATAAAGCCTGGCAAGTTACCGACACAGAGTCTGAGTCTGCAAACAGGTGCACAGCCAGACTAGAGGTTGGAATGTTAGTGGGCTCTCTCGATGACTGCCTAATGGCCTAATGAACCTCCCAGTCAGTAGGTGTTGGCTGAATTTTCACGATTTCATACACATTGATAAATGCACAGAAATGGTGTTGGTTTGTTCCTTCATGTGAGTTTGCTCATCTGCACAGGGGAGCTTGGAAATGAGGACACCTTTGCTCTGAAATGTTGAGAAGGGGGCGGCGGTGCTCCTATTCCTGCCAGACTTGAAGACGAACTTGACCAAGCTGTCAAATGGCAGAGGCCGCGCCCGCCACCAAACCGGCTCATGTGCGGGTTCCTCTGTCTGATGCTGCTCCCATGCACAAGGAGTCCCTCCCATCCCTAGGAGGATAGCTCTGCTCGCTCGGATGGCCAGGACTGAACACAAAGTAGAAACCAAATCAAATGCTTGTAACTCTTAAAGAATTTAAATGGGCTCTTTTGTTGCATCTAAAACTTTGCTAAAGCCAAAATTGTCAATTGGATTACAGATATGTTAATATGCAATAATTATTTGATGTACGAATAAAGTCCTTGAGAGATGGGCTAGTTGACAGTTTTGAAGAATAAGATTTTTGTTTTAATGCAAAAGCAGAGTTGACTTTGGGGCTATTCACGACGTCCTCAGCAGCAGCATGGGACCCCTTTTGGGTAAGGACATATCTTTGTTTTTATTATTCAGTAAATTTTTCAACTTACATTTACTCAGCTACTATTTGTCAGAGAGTGAACTTCACACTTAATTCTGGGTTAAAAATGATTTTTAAAAAGGGAAGAGAAAAGTATAGTCACCATCGTAGACATCATTTGTGGGACCTCTTCCATAACTAACAATCATTATTTTATCCTCCAAGATCCTTGATAAAAATAACGCCTGTATATCATGCTTGGTTTTAGAGGTGGAGATTTAATATCAGGATGAGGTGATTTGTCAGGAAAGTGGGCAAAGTATAGCTAGAATGGCAATGGTCTGATTCTGGGTTTGCACTTTTGAGTAAAGTTCTTCCAGTGCGGCACACTTTCTTCAGATGCCCTACAGTGGAAGCACCTGCCGCCATCCTCAGTACAGACCAGGAGCTCAATGAATTGCTATCAGCTGGCTTGTGTTTACAAAAATTGTGTTAAGAGCAATGTAGACAAAATTTAAAAATCAAAGGTTACTGTTTCTTAAGGACTGTCACAACCCTTTAATTAGAGTGGGTTGGGATGAAGCATCCCACCCCCGAGCTGTAGGTCACTATGCCCGTGGATTTATTTCACTGAAGGAATGCACTTGCATGGTGTATAGACCGTGCTGGGAGAGTTCTCGACAGACCACGTTGGAAAGGCAGATGCATCCTACAGGATTCCATGTTGAAAGCAATTTATTTACCAAGAGTGGACTTTAAAAAATAAACATAAATAAATAAATAAATAAATAAATAAATAAATAAATAAATAACACAAAACAAAACAAAACCAGCTTGTCTGAAAATGACCGCAGTGCGAGGCTGTGTATATAATAAAGTTTCATCGCCAATGAAAATAATATTTGTCACTTGACTTCTCAGGAGAACAAGGTATGAAACACAATATCCCCCTCAAGAACCCTCCCTGAGTCCTTTTGTCCACAGAGGACACGTTACAGAGAACCACACCAGAGCGTCCCAACTCAAACACGGTCGCCTGGCTACAAGCAGTCATCAAAAATCCAGATATCCCCCGCCCTTTTTTTTTTTTTTGTATTGCTCATTTGCTGTGTCTCTTGAAGACACTTTTGTCCAAGAACAATAATTGGACTTGAGATTTTAAAGAAGCAGGAAACAAAGATAACAAAAGGTAAACTAAGATGTCTTAGCCATACTGGATTTAACACAATATTAACACTTGCTATTCATCCCAAATCAGTCTAAGAATCAAGTGGGTTATCTACTGAACATCTCTTACGTGTGAGGCGCTGGAAAATCCACATGGTGGGAATTAATCCACTTCAGGCATAGTACACATTCTCAAAGAGATACAGTCTAGTTTGGGGTAGGAAATGGATACATTCATTAATAAGTACCCTGAGAAGTTAGGTGGCTGGAAACAGGTGAGGGGTGCAGCAGACGCAGGAGCCGCTGGGGAGAGAGGGAGGCAGGTCCCTGAACGGTAGGGTTGCCAGAGAAGGACAGTGCTCCTGAGCTGGAAAGAGGAAGGCCCCCTTCCGCTGTCCACACCCACCGTCTACTCCGTGCTCTGTACTAACGACCTGCCTCATCCTCTTCACTTGTACTTAATAATAAGCACTAGATTTCTTTTCTTTTTAATCTTGTAATCCTTTGGCTCATGCCTGGTGAAGAAGTTCCACGAACAAGTTACTTCTTTATACCTGTATCACCAGGAGCCTAAGTGGTTTGGTGGAGTTTCTTTTGTGACGAGTGGAATTCACCTTGCTTTGGAGATGAGGTGACATTGAGTATGAAGGGTGCAGATCTACATCACAAACCCCCTCCAAATCCACAAAAGTGTCACCATTTAAGCAGAGCCCAGACAGTAAAGAGAAAACATTGCAAATTCCAGTTAAAAATTATGGGCCGAGTACGTAAAGAAAGTGTCGCACTGCACACTTCACCTTGTGGGACCGCATGGATTCTGTCCATCCCTATGTTCAAAGGCCAAGATGGATCTCTTAAACCAACCTTTGGTTTAAAATACACAGATATGAGGTACGACATCTAAGTATCTATTTTCCCTGAATAAGTTTAATCCAGCCTAGCCATACTATTTAAGTTGCTAACATAATTAGTAGTTTCTGAAATTTTCATAAAATGTGGAGGATCCCGCATTGCCTCAGGAGCAGGCCCTTCACTGAGGCTGCCCGTCACAGAGACAGGTCCCTGTTGTGGTCAGAGCTAGTGAGGATGTCAAGGGGCTGCCTATTTCTTGACAAGGCTTCCTTGGGGGCCAGTGTCCATCTGCCCCACTGAGCTTCAATGCCCCCTTTGTTGGACAATCAGAACGGTGGCCCTTCTGAGCCTGCACAAAAGGAGGTCAGAAGTGTCTGGGTCATGTGAGTCTCTCTCGGAGTGCATGCCTCCTGGGATTCTCTGTCCCAAACTCCTCCTGCTCCACCCTTGCTCTTGCCACGGCAGGAGGGAAAACTGAGGAAAAGGGAAATTTTCCTTTTCCTAGGAGTTCAATTCAACCTCCCCTTTCAGCACTGACATCGATTGCTGTGAATAAGCACCAGGAATTTGAGTTTTCAAGGGTCCTTCTCAGTAGCTTGAACTCAAGTGGCAGATACACAACTATTTATTTTTAAAGTGGTATCAAATGGTCCGAATGAGATAGAACACACTTATCTCATAAGTAGATGATGGAAAATAAAGTGTTTGGAAGGCTAGGTTTTCAAATAGGAGTCTGGACATCTGACTAATGAAATTTCTATACAGGCAGTTTAGAGGAAGAATCATTTTTCTAGGAGCCCCCCCCACCCCGCGAGCGATTCGGGGAAACGGGGCATGTGCAACAACAACACGCCTCTTCCCAAATATCAAGGTACACGACCTAACATGGACAAACATGACGTGATCACCGCTTGAGGTAAATAACTGGGCGTTGAATCAGGGCGGCTTGGAAAATCCAAAACCAGCAGGGTGCCCACGAAAGGTGGTGCCCTGGTCACTCCAACAGCCAGACAGAGAGCTCTGCAACCCGTGCCCAGCCAGCAAGCACGCCCAGCGTTTGCATGGGAACACACACAGGAGGAGCAGGATTCATAGCCTCAGAGGGGAGGTTATACCGTTACATAAATAACTACAAATGCGAGGTGTTTATGCCTTGTACAAAATATATCTTGTAAAGATTCAGGGGAGGATCACTGGGTTTCCTCTGGGACAGAGTAGGAAGGGCTTTGTGGAAAAGTGGCATCTGAACCAGCCTTTGAAGGGTGGACAGGATGTGTTTGCACAGACCCCTGGGAAGGACATTGTGGCTGGAAGGGACAGTGCGAGCAATCGGCACAGGGAATGGGCCTGTGGAGCTCTTCATTGTACTGATGATCTGGAACTGTTTTGGATAAGGCAGTGATCAAAGACACATGTAAGAACAGGTGGGGAATTACCTCAATTGGGAGGATAAGGTGCTTGGGTTTAATTCTGTGGGAAATAAGAAGACCCTGGTGTTGTCTGAGCATGAAAATGCCAAAGCTGTACTTTGGAACAATTAGTTTGAAAGCAGAATACAGAATGTGAGCGTACGTGTGTGCATGTGGAAGGGGGTGGCGTTCGAGGTTACTCCAACAGTCCAGGAGAAAGATAATGGCAGTCTACTCTAAAGGAGTGGGAGAAGGGATGCAAGGCATGGAACAGTTGGGAGAGCTATTTTAGAGACAGAATTGGCAGGAAGTAGCCACTGATTGGCTGCCAGATTAATTATCCCAAAGAATAGCTCTGGCCTTGTCACTCAACTACACAAAAACCCTCAGTAATTTCCCATTATCTGGAGGACAAAGTCCTAATCTCGTCTTCTGTAGACTCTTATACGTGTGACACTCAGGACCCAGTGTGACCTGCCCCTACCTGTGCCTCAAGGCTGCTCTCTGCTACACCTCTGCAAATGCCCCATTCTCTCTTCAAAAGGGGGGTCTCCAAACCACCCCCTAAAAACCCACATTCATTCTTCCCCAGGAGTTTTCTTACCTTACTTTCTCTGCCTGCATTTTCCCCCTCTTCTATAATTATCTGCTAAAATCCCACTTTTTCTTCAAGGATTGTCTCAAATACGACCTTTTTCATGTAATCCACCCCTCCCTGCCCCGCCCCAGCCTTCCTGGCAGTCTCTCCCTCCTTTGAGAAAATCGTCACACTTAATTTATAGTTCCTCAAAACTTTTATCAGATTCAAAGCCATATGATAGACATTTATACATTTTTCTTTTCTTCCCCATTTGTGTACAAAATTTCTGAGGGAAGAGGGCAGTTCTGACTCATTTTCTTATAACCCACAGCATCTAACATGATAAAGATTTGGTTAAAGGAATGGATGAAAGAATAACTATATGAGCAACTTTCAGCTGGAAGAGGGTTCACAGGAAATTCCCCTGCCCGTAGCCCACAAATACAAACAAGTAGGACCACAGAAAACAGAAGAAAATTCCTACTGCATCTGATCTGTGGACATGCCATACTCATGGGGTTAACCCCACAAATGCTGGCATCTCATCTCAGCTGTACATGGCCCTACAACACTTCTCCACCTCAGCCATCGGTTTTGGTCCCTCGGACCCCTAATCTCAACACGGCCAAAGGGAGCTGATTTCAAGATGACACATGACAAGTGAAGAATGTAAGATCTTGATAACCAAGATCCTACAGGAATCAGGAAAGGAGGTTGAGGGTAAATCCTAGCCGATGGAGCGTGAGCATGAAGACATTTACCACATTGCTGTTTCCTCCAGACCACATCACACACACACCTTCGGTGCTGATGTATCTAGACAAGGATGAAGCCGAGTAGCCTGGATCAGGTTACTGCTCTGCTTCCTCTAATAAACGTTCTCAGTTCCCCTTACGTAACATAGAAAGGGATCCCCAGATGGGAGATGCACAATAAAGTTGATCTTGAATGGGTATACGTGAGAGCCCTACAATGGCCTTCCTTTAGTTATATGAAGTACCAGACAATATCATCAAGAGAAGGGGGGAAGGCAGCTGTGTCACACAACTCGGGGGCCCTAGTCTGGTTGCCGTCAGTGTGAATGGACATTCCAGAGGCCCCTAGGGCCCTCACTCCTCCTGCCAGGTCTGGCACCTGGACAGGGGTGCACAACAAAGTGGGGAGGCATAATAAGCCCTCTGTCCCTACGCATAATAAGCTCAGTCTAATTAAACACATGGTATGCCTATTTTACTTCAGGCACTGGGATTTATGTCAAGGCACCATGTTGTGAAGGGCTCAGGAGCAGACATACTCTACCAGAAAAGCTTGAATCCTTGCTCTGGGATTACTTAACCACGTCAGCCCAGCAAAAACTTTCTGAACACCAGTGACAGAGCATGCAGCAGCTTCAAGGTATTAATGGCATGCACACAAATTGTTTGGGATTCCAACAGCATTTCCATGCATTGGTTGGGTCCTCGGGTGAGCTCATGTCTTAGCCTGTAATGCCTATGAATCATAATGCTCAGTTACAAGTACCGCAGGATCTAATTGTGTGTATGACGGTGCTGTTTGGGTGAAAACAAGCTCAGACTTTTGGATGCAGAGGTTGCAAATTCCAGACCCCTGGTGGAGGTGCTACCTTATCCATCGGGGGTTTGGAAAAGGAGTTTACAGAAAAGACAGAATGTAGGGAAGATTCGAGCGTAAGACAAGAGCTAGGATTTCATGTCTGCGAAGCCGCCTAGTAGCCATATACGCTTCCGGGCCCCTCTCTTTCCCACTTCCCACTTTCTCATGGCTTCTCTCTTTGGTGTCTGACCAGTTGTTTCCTCTTCTTGACAAATGAGACTAGAACTGCAGTGTATTCCCCCCCTCCAATATAGCATTTCTCGGATTTATTAAGGGTTTTTACTACTAGTAGCTTTTTCATAGTTTCATCCCAGTATCCATTTTTCCCATTTCTAGATCCTGCGGAGAGAGATACAAAGCCTGTGCTGGGTTACCTAAGGACGGGGGGGGGGGGGGGGGGGGGGAGACGTATTTACCGCATTAGGAGCATTTCATCCAGACTCTGTGGGAGGGCCTGTGAGGACATGGAGGACCCTGGGGGAGGGGATGGGGGGCTTCTGGTCATAAGCAGGCTGAGGGGAAGGCAGGGAAGAATTGCAGAGACAGACAGAGGACTTTGCTTGGTTCCTTGGGGCCACTGTGTGGAAAGAGTGGATGCAGCAGAGGAAAGCATCATGAATGGCCTGGGTGTTGAGAAGAAATGGAAAGAATGGAACAGGGTGAACTGAGAACGTGAGTAGCTACTTACATTTTTATATTCCTTTCAGGACATTCGTGAATGAAGGCTTCGTGGTCTACACTCATGACCTCCAACACAAGAGAGAGAGGGTGAAGGAAGTAGCAAGTTTTTATTATTGTTTTTCAGTGTCCTTTGCACAGCAATGGCATTTTTATTAAAAAACAAAGCTGATAAAATTCAGCACGTTACTTTCTGAAAATCTCAGTTGATGAAAGCGAAACTGGAAATCAAGTGTAATCAGTGGTTCTCAGGTTCTTTCCACACGCTGGTTCCAAGGCTAGCTGTCCCACCTGGGGAGGCAGCCAGAGTGGGCTCTGTGGTGTGAGTTCTCTGCTGGGGCCCCAGGCTCACTAGATACACCGCATGCTGAAGTACAGCAGATCTGAAAGCGGACAGTGGAGCTGATATCTCCAGTATGGCTTTAATTAAGCACGATTTAGGTTTATAAATTACTTTCAATTAACTATTTTTCAGAAAAGTTGGGGTTGTATAAGAAAGACAAAGGCTCAAAGAGCTAATATGGGAAAAGATCCTGCTGAGTGTCACCATAGATCCTCGTGAAGCCTTCCGAATAGGGGGCAACTCGTTTACTACTATAGAAAACACCAAAGCTACTTCAAAGAACCAAACCATGGCATTGCTTTGGCTCTATCCTGAAACAAAGGCAGTGAGAAACATTATTCACATTTTTACTTTTAGAGATATTATACATTCTGCGAGTATGTTTATTTACATTTGATCTTAACATAGAAGGAGTAAATTATTATTGATTTGAAAGCCATATTGGAACCTGAATCGTATGGTTTCACTCACAATTTAAAACCATTTTGGGAGTTCAAACTTTACTTTGTTATAGAGCTCACTATCTATTTGTTTCTATAATACACCTCTTTCTCTAAAAAAAAAGAGAGAGAGAGAAAGAAATTCCTACTCACACATGGAGATTTCCAGAGCAAAGAAGCAATAACTATTCTGATTACTTCCTTGAATGTTTTTTAACTGTTTTATGATCCATCTTATGGAATTATTAGTAAATGCCACAAGATTAAATGCCATTAATCTCTTTGTTAATCATTAAGTAAAAACAAGAACCCTCTGGATTGTCATGTATTTAGATCTTAGAATAAAATGACATGCATTTATGAAAACTTTTTAAAAAATAAACTATGAATAGTTTTCAAAATGGAACTGCCACCCGCCTATCTGTGTGTTTAAGTCCCCAGATCCAGTGGAATCCACTGGAAATCATGTATGGGCCTCAGGTAACCTGACAGAATGAGCCACCCCACACTGTCAAACGTCATTTGGTAATGATAATTCAGAGCATCACGTTTACTTATTACTCTTACTATGTTTATATTAATATAGGAAGCCTTCTCCTTTTCCCCACGTATCCAAGTTACATTTATTTTCAAGAATTGGCCCAAATCTGACTCATTTATGGGTTCCCCATGACCACCTGCCCCCTCAGGAACCTCCCTCTACCTCCCTCTGCATCCTCACCCCAGGCACGCTGCACCACCACAGTGGATAACTGCCAAAGAACATGCAAGGTTTCTCCTGGTAGCTTGATTGTCCATGAAAATTGTTTGCTTGCTTGTTGCTATTTAACATTTCCTGCATTTGTACTCTGCGTCCTCAACTAGATTTTGCGTGCTTATGGGCAGGGGCTATGGCTCACACAGAGCTCAGTGCTTGCCCCCACGCATGTTCAGGAAAGCAGCACTGGGCCTACTTAAACCACTGTCATCAGCCTGAGCAAGCACCAACTCACAGACACAGGAGCCATCAACTCCCCTCCCATGGAATAAAAAGCTTTGTGCTTGGGCGTTTGTTTTCCTAAACAGTATGCATCTTTAATAATCTGAATCCTTTAATGAGTATGCTATTTTGCTTTTTGTGATTACAGAGATAATAACAGTCTTTACTGTAGATGCTATAGATCCGTGTAGGCTCCATATGATATAGTTCATGAGTAAAGCGTTGGGTGTGGTGTACGTGTTAGCCAAGCATCAGGTGGTGTCATAATCATCATCTCGGTGTTTTCCTGACAGTGTGTCTCTATCAGCACTTCAATACACTGTATCAACAATTCGGGTTTGCACAAAGTGAGGGTACTTGTCACTGAACCCTCCGGAATTTTGCATCTTTTGAAAGTATGACTTTACTTGTTGGTTTATCTCTACAATGTCCCACTTAAAGTTAGAGTTGGTGAGAGTGGAGCTGTGGGTACTAGGCATGTCTCCACAACCCTTTACCTGCAGGCCCACACCTGCTGTTCCCTTGTGACTGCTCCACGGCTTCTGGTGTGGGAAGCACTTCCCAACACATACAAGTTCCACGTTTGCATTCTGAGTTCTCAAAAGAGTGGATTGTTTTATCAGGTGAAACATATCTTCATTTAAATTTTCCCAAAGGACCCTCTTTGGTAAGAGAGAAAGAGAGACCTGGAAAGGCTTCTGTGACTCAGGCTAGTCTGTTTCAGGTGTGCACAGAGCATGCAGGTCTCACCCCACCTGTGGGCTTGACTTCTCTGCCTTATTCCCTTCCCATGGCGGTGTAATGTTCTTCTCTACTTCACTGGGATACTGTGAAGATGATATTCAGATCGCTCTTTTGAACTGGTGAAGAACGTGCACTCTTGGCTACTGTGGCAAAAGCTCACTGTTAGTCTAGACCTGTGAGATCTTGTGTGTGACTTGGGGTGCTTTAGGATACCAGAAGTAGGACATGGGTTGTGTAATACATCGTCACTGCTACAAAAGTGTGCTGATTAAGCCTCCATTCCCTGGCTATGACTCCTATGTAAACACTGCTTCCTGAAGGGAAAGGTGAGACATAAAACTAATGGGTCCATGCCTTTAAGCATCAAGCCTACCGATACTAACTACAGACACTGCACTTCCTCCATCGTGACTGGGGAAGAAGACTTACCACAATCTGACCGAGTCAAGACAAACGAAGCCAGAGTAATGGAGCCATGACAGCCATATATTTTTGTGAATTCTTTCAGGACAACTCACCCACTGTAATCGCCATGATAGAATAGTTGCAAAGTAAAATAAAATTATAGTCACAAAAGAGATAAAATCAAGAGAGAAAATAAAGTTAGTTTTCAGCTATCTATTTGAGTTTCACATGTGACCCAGTGATCCAGTGATCTTTCAAGATGACCCAGAAGCCTCTGATTGGATGAATTCTTTGGCAATTCAGCTGACCTTGGTAATCCTGGATCAGACCCATCAATCAAAAATAACCCCTCCTCTAAATTTTCCTGGCTGTGGATGTTAGGCCTGCTTCCTGCTCTTCTCTGCAACAGCACCCCCAACAATGAGCAGAAGGTGCTGCCCTCTGGCAGGGGCCTGTCACCAGCATGGAGCCCCATCACTGTGCAGTGACCCCTTTGCAGAGCAGGCCCTGCATGAGGATGGCAAACACAGACATGTCATGCCAGAAGGGGGAGGAGCTAAGAAAGCAGAGTTCAGCTCCCTCATTGAAGCAAGGATGCTGAGACACAGAGCTGGAATGGCCTGTTCCAAGTCATCCCCAAATTATAAGGAAAGTGGATGAACAGGAAGGTCCTTCCACCCACGACTCTTTCACATGGGCTCTCTGTCACTGCCTAGGTAGTCTAGGGATAAAAAATCAAACTGAGAAAATAGAAAGGACAAAATAATAAAACGAAAAGATGACTAAAATGTATAGTAATAGGCGAAAATCCCCTCCTAGAAGCTAACTGGGAAGAGAAGTTTCCTAGTGTCATTGGTCATGTTCAATATAGTGAGGAAATCCTCAGAAGCATGTGCAAGATGTACAATATCAGAGCTGCAGGCAGACCAGCAGGGTGCTCTGTCCCCAGAAGAGCCCCCAAGATCAGTGAAGGAATCCATGAATGGTCGTCCTGAAAACCCGGGGATAGGAGCCAGCAGGGAGGGCTTTGCACCGAAGCTATGGTTGATGGCGCCACTGGGCACACGCCCCATCAGAATCTAAGTGGGAAGGAGGGCATGGACATGGGTCATGTCTGAGGAGGATGAGGTGGCTGGAGATACCCTGTTGAATGTTTCTTGATATAGAGACAGACCCATTTTTTCAATGTTGATTGTCCAGCATTACATTTCAGGAATACGTTTGAGCTAAAACAAATAATTCAATATGTGTATGTTGGATTTAGAAGATGTAAAGCACAAACTAACCCTAACACACATTCTGCATCTAACCCCTGGATCGTTGGTAACCACGATATGGAGTTATTTGTCACAGGCTGAGTATCCTTTCTAACTTAGGCAAAATTCAAAGACTATGAAATGTTATGTATTAGGAATGGGGAGTCATCTGTAATCTCACAAATATGACTGTCTTCCCTGTCATACTGACCCCTTGATCAGGTACTGTTTTGATCATTAACTTTAAAAGTAGATGAACAGGTGGTGCAGCCCATTTGTAAACAGGTGTGTTAGCTTTTCCCTGGAGAACAGACACAACATTTCTTGGCTTGCACTACGGGTGTGGGTCTCTTAGGGAAAAGGATTGTTTTTGAGCTAACAAAACCCCAGTAACAGCATATTAACTCAAAAAACAAAAAACAAAACACATTTGGGAGGTGAAACTACCTTCATTCTTATTCCTGGGAATATGAAAAGAACTGCAAAAGATACTGATAGATAACACAAATCCTGTGGAAAAGTCCAAGTATTAATTCAGGACCAAATGTGCCATGTTAACCAAAGAACTAGTAATAAATTAGTCTGGAATGTATCTGAGCAAACTATTAAGATTTTCTTTCGTGTTATATACAAGTGTCCAGCACCAACTGGCACCTCCCACTTCATGTCATCTCAGACTTCCGTTTTTAAGCAAAGACATGCAGCCTTTTGATGACTGAGCTACTTAAATTTCCAGACTCCAAGAGAATATAAAACACTAATTCTAATCTGACTTTTCTTTCACAGGATTGAATCACAGAATTCTTAATTCTGAAGATAGGTATGTTCAGTCAGGTCTGACTCAGTGGAAATGTGGCAGAGAGTCATCTGAATGGCCAGAAATGCATGAGCAGTTTCCAATTTGAACTGTCCTCTCCTCCTTCTGATGCCTCTTCAGCCAGTGGTGAGCCCTTGGATAACCAAGCTACCACCTGGTTTGCTGCCGGCGTGGGGCCCACTGCTGATGTCAGAGGAAGCCAGGGGAGAGTGAGCAGGACCAAGGGCTCTTCCTGTTTGTTTGGAAGGTTGGCCCTCAGTCATTAATCCAAGGCGTAACCACGCTGTACTCAAACGTTCTGTTGTTGATCTCTGGGATCAACAGCTTTGAGATGTTCCGAAACTGCAAAACAGACACCTGACATTTGCCAACACTCCTTCCTCAAAATAGCATTTTGTTTACTGTTTCATGCATTCCCAGGTAAGCAAAGACTTGTTTCAATTGTAACTGCATACCATAACGGGATGGCTAATGTAAAGACAGAAACTGTGATGAATGAAGGGCCAGTGTGCAGAACCCTCACAAAGTTGGGATTTTCAGCTCAAATTTTATAAGGTGATAAACTCAAATCATATATTTAATTAAGTAGAGAAATAGGATTATACAATGCTATGTAATTGAAAGCTAATTTTCAGAATGATCACCCAGATCCCTGAAGTATTAATCATCTAAGAAAGGGACATAAATGTTTACCCTACTCTTATTATTAAGTCAGAAAAGTGGCTTAATCTATTTCAAAATGTATTCAAGAAAAAGTGGATCTGGAAGAATTCGAGATTACCCTTTATCAGAACTATATATTTATATTTAAAATAAGTATATATTTGTATATAATCTATAAATATAATATATAACATATTATGTATGTTATATGTAACATAACATATATGTTGTGCATGTGTAATATAATATATAAAATATTAGCTATATTACATATATTTATTTTATAGATTATATGTGAACATACATTTATTAAAATTTACACACACACACACTGAATCATCGTGGGTCAGAAGTTTAGGTGTCAGTTCCATTTTTTTGGCTTTTTTGACATAATAGGTGCTCAGTGCACGCATGTTGCATGAAGTGTTCAGTCAATATGCTAAGAAGGAAGGAGCAGCTAAATTGAAGGAGGCATGCCTGCAATTTTCAACACTGACTTTGATGTTTTTTATTCCAGGAAAAGATGGTGAGAGAAATCCCTGGGCTGCCCATCACTGTTACTGACTCCAGCTAGGCTGTTAACGAAACTCTTCTAAAATGCAGAATCTAAACATAATTAATAAATGTGCAAGTAGGGTCCACGGGAAAGAGAACAAAAGAAAGAATCGCTACCCCAGCAGCAGAAATCACCCCCCCCCCCAGGGGAAGATGTCGTCCCCTGATCTTGAACCCTGAGTTAATGTCTGCTCTAGACATGAGTGGTCTCAGGGTCGGCAGTTTGTCAGAGCTCACTGGTGGGTGTCTATTTCTACTTCTTTGGTGTGCGTGGGCTTGGAAAAGTGCCCACGCCACACGAGGGATGGCTAGGGTTAAATCCATACCATGTAACTTATTCATACCACACTGGCTGCAGGAGCACTACAATTAAACATAACATCTTATTCTTCTGAGAATATACTCCGAGGCCTAAAAATTAAGAAAAACAGTGAAGAAAGGAATTTCCCTCAGAAAAGAAGGAAAAGAGAAGAAAAAAGAAAAAAAGCAGTTACTCTTGAAGATAAACAGCATAGCCCTCTCTGGCAACTCTCACCATTCACTCCGAACTACAGGATATGAGGTCACACATAAATGTGAATTTAGGAATTCACAAATAATTATGACCTATCATACCATCAGAACCACTGAATTCCTCAGTGTAATACATCCATTCGCTGTATGTGTCCAAAGTACAAATGATCATGGTTTCATGAAGGAAGCCAGCAAGTCTGTCTGCAGAAAAGGCTTCTATGGATAAAGCCACAACCAACTGCCATTAGCACACACATCAGGACAATTCCATCTTCCCATCCTCAGGCTCATAACGATTTCCCCCTCTTTCCTTCAACTGGTGATGAGCAGTCCTTTCCACGACCCAGACAACAAACAGTTGGATGGATGCCAAAGGACCATACATCCGTGGTCTACCGTGCCCTTTTTAATCAACTTCCTAATTAAAAAATGCCATGCTGGCATGAGGTATGAAGGGAGTAGGCTTGGGATATTTCACAAAATCGTATCCCCTAATCCGGGGGTTGTTGAAAAGCTGTGTTCTTACAGATGTTTATGAGTTTTCCTGGTGCAGCGATAGAATCAATTTGCTTGTGCCTGGCCCTCAAGACGTATTAAATTTATCCTGAAGGAAACTGGTTTCTGAAAAGCTCTTGCCCAGATGCATTAGGCAGGTGGGAGTTTCAGTGAACCGGAGGGTCCACTAGCAGATGCAGCATTGATTTCTGAATGTTCACAATCTAGCAGACAGCTCCAGAGCAGACTTGATTTGATGGCTCTCTATGGGGTGCCCTGCAGACTCGATTATTTCCACAACCAGTCTGGCTAGCATTGTTTCATGGCGACAATGCTCTGTGCTCTCAGCTTCCGTTCGGATGGCACAGGCTAGAGGCACACACGTACCCGGGTGGGAGGGGACTGGGCCAAATTTAAAGTCAATCTCTAAGAACTATCCGTCCCTTTCAGGGTTGAGTGATGCAGTAGGCCCTGGAGTGGAGAAGTAACGCTGACTTTTAAAAAACCGTTTTGTTGAGTGCCATTAAAATACACTATGAGTCTAGGTTGAGGTAATGGCGTGAAGGTCTACCCAAAACAGTGTCTGCCACTGGAGATCCAAGAATGGACATCTCTGTCAATGGGCTAAAAAGAGCCCCAACCCATAAATTATTAATGCATGAGTTGTTTGATTTAGAGATCTACACCAGACGTTCCAAACCTGAAAATATCTCAAGCAAATGTCCGATAATCTTAAGGAAATTTTCTCTAAAATAATTTGAGACTAGAGCAGCCAGACTTTAGTAAAAAGCAGGCAGTATGTAATATTGAGTCATAAAGTTCCTTTCAGCTCTATTAACGAGTACACAAATACATCCAAAGCAGGTTTGCACGGTACACATATTAACTCAACGGCTGAAATATTGTCAGCTTACACACAGCACTTCCACACTGGCCTTGGAAAAACACATACACACCCTCACTCGCAAAACCTTTGGAGAGATTAATTGAGTACTCCTGGGAGTGCAACAATACATCCTGGTACAGAATTTTAAAGAAATAAGGCCAAATAACCTTTTGAAAGAAAAATATTTACACCCATCTTCATTCACAATCCACGGAGCCCTGGCAGAGCCTGGCCCTTGGGCACCCATGGCACAGAAAAGACCCCACAGGGTAGAAGTCTGCCCGTATGCCAGCCCCTCTTCTCCACTGAGGCAAAGAGGCCCCGATTTCCGGTGAATATTTGGACACCTCATTGACTGCTTTAAAAATTTGCTATGAAAATGTGATTTTCTTTGCAAAGTTGATCTTCAACCTTAGAGGTAAACCAAAAAAAAAAAAAAAGAAAAAGAAAAAAAGAAAAAAGGAAAGGAAGGGAGGGAGGGAGGGAGGGAGGGAGGAAGGGAGACTCCCTTAGAAATCACACTCCCAGACAGGTGTACACCACCATATTTCTAGCTATGGGACTTCATTCTTTCATTGTCTTTGAAGGCAAGCCCTTCCCAACTCCACAGTGCCTGAGAGCTAATGTGACAGATACTGGCATCAAGTGAGTCTGTCAAGTGGAAACTCATATGACATAATTTTGGCCCTTAAAAGGAAGCTGGACTACACCTCTGAGGGCCAGCCAGGCACAAAGGAAGACTGGGAGGTGACACGCCAGGGTTCCCTTCTGTTTGTAAATGGACACATTGAGAGTAAAAACTAATGCTCATATTTTGTCCCAAGAAAGTTATAACCCATCACCAAACTAAAAGGAGTTATTTTAATCGGAGAAAGCTTGGCTCAATGCTAAAATAAAATACAGAATGGAAAAATAATAAAAATGTTTCTTTTCTCTAGATAAGAGTTCATAAATCTGAGAACAATTTGGT
Source organism: Mirounga leonina (assembly GCF_011800145.1). Taxonomy (NCBI): domain Eukaryota; kingdom Metazoa; phylum Chordata; class Mammalia; order Carnivora; family Phocidae; genus Mirounga; species Mirounga leonina. The sequence continues at coordinate 1,239,344 of NW_023270274.1, forward strand.
ATTTAATACTGTTGAGTTAAATAAAAATCTAAACTGTTACTAGCAAATTGAAAAATAAAATTTAAAATGATTATATATATATATGCATTGATATAAAAACAGAGAATTCATCTATTATGCAAAAAAATAAAGATCTCAGTGTGAGTATTCAGAAACTTGCAACACAAGGGGGGAAATGACCAAAGCCAAGAGTCAGGGGCTTCCCACGAAGGGTTAATATGTTTTCCAGCACCTTGTGTTTGAGGTTTAGATTCTCTGTAAGAGAGTTTTTTTTCTTTTGGGGAAAAGCGTAGTTTTTTTAAGCAGAAGAAATGACCCTCCAAAAAGTTGCATTTTCTGTCAAATGGTTGTTGTCATTGTCTAAGGGAAACAGCTTAAGGAAAGCAACTCTTAAAAAAAAAAAAAGGAAAGGAAAGAAGGAAAGAAGAAAGAAAGAAAAGAAGAAAGGAAGAAAGAAAGAAAGAAAGAAAGAAAGAAAGAAAGAAAGAAAGAAAGAAAGAAAGAAAG
>NW_023270274.1:1239860-1256288 GCF_011800145.1 Mirounga leonina
AAGAAAGAAAGAAAGAAAGAAAGAAAGAAAGAAAGAAAGAAAGAAAGCCTAAAAATAAAAACAAAATAAAATCCTTAAGTGATTTGCTATATTTAAGAAACTGTCAATAGGCAGTTCAAGGATAGTAATTCCTACTTGAGTTCCACCACAGAAACACGAAATAATTAGGTCAGTTAAAATGAAAAGCTTACCTTTTAAGGAGAGCAAAAATTATGAAAACAAGAGAGAACTATTTATCGGAGAATTCCCGGAAAAGGAAGTATATGTAACTAGATACTAAAACACCCCTATTGCAGTATTACAGCCAGAGAATTATATAAGAAATGTGTGTCAGAACTGGGATTCCAGCAGGCTAATACTTATCTCCCAACTCAGGAGACTGGTTTGTAAAATCAGTTTCCATTTTTTCCCGAAAAGAACCGAAAGTATCAGAGGCTGGGCTAATTTTTCTATTTCCTATCTGTGGATTCTACAGAATCAATACAAACTTGAGTTCGATTTTCACAATCTCCCATAAGTTGTTGGTTAAATTAGCCAAAAATCCTCTTCCAGCTAGGAAAAATATATACCTGGCAAAACTAATTATATCTGAGCTTGAACTGAAACAGCGTTAGCTAATCTCTCCAGCCTGGATACACCGTTCCAGAAAATATTAATTGAACACCTTGAATCATGGCTGCTGTAAATATCTGAAAGCAGTCATCTCTACACGGGAATTTTCACTTGCAGACACAGGCACGGGAAGACGGATGAAGCAACTACCCCAAACCAGCAGCAAAGGACCATTCTTTTGTTGCTGACCAGGAGGAGTTGAACTTTGCTCCACTTTGGCAAGCGGAGCCAGCCCTCTGGCAGCAACAAGGAGGACAGGACATATTTACCTGCAGGGAGCATCAAAGAGAAACCTGAGGCACCGCAAAACAAAGTGGTCCAGATGCATGGTCTGCGGCTGCAGGCCCCCGGCTGCTTCGGCTAGGCCAGCGGCTGACAAGCAGCCGTCCCCAGGGCGGCCACCCTGCCTTCCATCTTGGGGACTCACCCAGAAAATCCCGCACCCTGCTCCAGGACTCCAGAACTCTTCTAATGCTCCCGAACGCCCACCATTTGTTCTGCATTCATCCAATCAACTTTCCACTGCACATCTTCTCTCCACCGGCGCTCAGACGCCGGGCCACTGCTCATCTGTATGCTAATTATTTTGCCACATGGACAAAAGTAATAATGCTTTCAGACAGGAAACTAACAGGCCTGAAGTCGAAGATGGAAATTAATAAGTTGACACCACTAAACGCCGGCCAGGCTGTCCTGCAAGCCGCGCTGCCTGGTGGAGGGAGCCGAGCCTCACGGCAGAGCTGGGCATCAGGCAGCAGCTCCCGGGGAGGCCATGGCCGCAGAGCAGGACCAGCTCACCGCTGACTTACCCTGTGGCAGGCTGCATCCTCTAAGCACTACAAAACATATCCATTTCCCCAAATCCTAGTACAGGAGGGAACTTCAGCGCTGAGCTAGATATTTTTCGAGGGATAGCTGTGGATTAAACCGGTAATTTCTAACCTTCCTGTTTATTAAGCTTGCAACACAGTCAGACAAGATTGGGGATGCATGCTGTATGCTTCTTACATTGTACCCACAGGCCCCTAAATCTCTAGAGCAGAATGTGTATCATGTGCAGTGCCGTATTCAATGTAATAGATGAGAACTCTAAATACCGGAGGCAGGCCGGGAACAGTTACCGGCTTAGGCAGTAGGTCTAAAAATACCCCCCACCATCATTGATGTTATGGCAAATTCATGCTGTGGCTGAAGAAATCTCACAAAGTCAGCTGCACCCACAGTATTTTACATGGTACTACTGCTTAGCATCACAACGAAACAAAAAGAAGCTCTAAATCCTGCCCTGGTGCTGCAAATGGGAGAACAGTTACACAAGAGTTAACTGGAACTGACTCCTAAACCTCTCCGGGTTGCCAACCACACTCTGCTCTGCTTCAGTAGGAGCTTCTTTTATCACTTTCTCTTAAAACAAAAGACATAAAACTATTTCTCCAAGAAAGTTAACACATCACCAGCCTTTCGGTCTTATTTGAAGTAAAAAAAAAATATCCGAAAAAGTTCTATCTGAAAAGGCAAGACCAAATAAGATTTCAAAAATACAAAAAGGAACATAGATATATGACTTTCATTAGCATTTTTCCCGTAAAAAAAAAAAGTGCTGGTTTTATAGATGGCTTCTTGAGTCAGGCAATAAAAGCTCTAGCCCAGCAGTGACTATGCCAACCATACTCCCTGCGAACCTCTCCGTTATAACACTCACCACTATGAAAGTGCACATCAAATCACAAAGGCTACTTAGCACCTCCCACTCCTCCCCCCTGGACACTAGCCTTGCAGACACAGACTTCTGTTTAATGACAACTCCAGCAGCAGGCAGGTATCTCGGGTGCCTGCCCACAGTGATACGGTCCTGAAGGACTAGCTCTGTTGGAGAAAGAGTCCATTGTTGGCTCCTTGCACACCAAACCATGCGATTTTAGGAAGTGTTAGAATTTGTCATCACGTAAGAGCTGAAGATCGTCAGGTAGGCAAGCAAAAACTATTTGCTCAAGTACCTAAGAGATCAGGTGAAATAATTCCAAAGGACTGGAAGTTGCAACAACCAGATAAATCATAGGCAACCTTTAAATAGAAAGAAAGAGATACCTTTTTTGCAGAAGAGTTGGTGGCCATGAAGCAACAGCCGTTCCGCAGTCTATTCCTCCACACATGCAGGGCTATTTCTGCGGTGGAGAACCCATGGCACGTGTTGATCGCTTTTCCCTATACATCCCCACTCCGTCCGCCCGTGCCCACCAGCGCTGTCACTGCCAGCTCGCTGTGGAGAGGGAGAGTCTAGGGCAGAACCACCACCAGGGATAAACCACTGCAGGCTTCCCACAGAACACGATGCTGACTGTGGCTTCCGTGGGGGACGGCACTCAAGTCTGAAGTTACCAAGAACACCTCATTCTAGCTTTCAGAGGAGATCCTCTAAATCCCGAGCCTCTTGCCTGACATGTTGAGAGCAGACATGCTGCTTACTACAGAGCCTCCAGTTCCTTTCCCACCCAGCCCTGCTGGGGATCACTGCAGTCTGAGAGCGAGAAACGCTTTAGGAGAATACCCTGTACCATTCTGTCTTCTCACAGAACAACACCCCTTACACTTGGACTAAAATATTTTCCTCCCCCTCCCAACTTTTCCAATAATCACAACGTGGGGAATAGGGATTTTTTTTTAAAGAGATACATTTTAGGAAAAATTTTCTAACAGAACAGCCCAATACAGCAATGCTTATCAGTGTTTCTTCACATAATAAATAAGCATCTATGCGTTCTTTCTGGTTTTATAACACCTGGCTTACATTTTCTCTGCCATCTCTGATTACTTCTACAGATACCCTGAGGACTCATTATGATGTCAAAGCTTAAAACAGTTTCATTGTGAAAACAGGCATAGAAAAATCATTGTGTATGCTTGAACAATGCAGGTGTGAAAGAGACACAGAGAGAAGAGAGGGAGGCAAAAACAGACAAACAGGAACAGAGTTAAAGAGAGAGGGAGAGGAAGGGAGAGGGTGGGGGAGAGGGAGGGAGAGGGAGAGGGAGAAAGAGAGAGAGAGAGAGAGAGAGAAGACAGGACACAAAGCATACTCCAAACTGAAACCATGTTGCATTGAAATACAGCGTACTGATGGAAAATGTATAGCTGCTACCTTAAAATAATCTGATATCAGGAAAATCATACAATAAATTACTACAAAAGTATTTAGTATTATTTCTTTTACAAGTTGTGGCCATTATAGGCATTATTTCCAATTTGTACTCTTGGCCAATTTAAAATATCTTTTTTTTTTTATATCAGCCACACATGATATTTAGATGTGATTTATCCCTGCCACTTCAAAATAAAATTAAAAAAAAATAATTTTACACACACACACAATTTTTAGTTTGTGATATCTTTTCTCTTTAGTTTAGTTTGGAATAAATGTAGATCAATGCCAGGTACATTGTTGTGGTAAAGAATATACTATGATGAAACTCAGCTTGCTGAAAAATATGTTAATCATTTGCAAGTTTTATTCAAGTTTAGCCTCTATTACTCCTTCCTGAGGAATGCTACACCTTTTTTCAAAGAAAACAAAAAGAAGACATTTGTGTAAAGGGCTTTTTAAAAAACTTGAACGTAAGAAAGTGCATAATACTATTGCAATCAAATTATAATAAGAAGTAATTGGATTATAAGAATTTACCAAAACTGAAGATCTTTCTTTCTGAATCTGCCATTCATTTGCTTCCTGGACAGACTTCTGGTGGGACTTAGTATCAAGGCAGACTTCATGACTAAGTAGTAGATACACTTGAAAATCTGGTTCTTGATTGGAATTGTAGCCCTGAACTCAAGAGGATAGCCCGACGAGCCACACTTCAGGGTCAGAGCAGGGTGGTCTGCGCCAAAAAGTGTCTCGCCAGTCCCTCTTATTCCACTGAGTGGGTTTCTTAATATAAAATATTTAAGAGTAACTAAAATATTAAGTTGTTTGAAGTTAAAAATGTAGCCATCAAAATATATAATAAGTAAACAAAGTATTTTAGGTGATGTACTATGTTTCTTGAAACAATGCCTCTCCCACAAATCAGATTATCCTACAGGTAGAGTTGGAAATCTGGTTTACCCATGTGACTTTGAAAATATTATTTAGGCAACAAAATAAATTTTTCACAGAAAACTGGTTTGGATTTTTTAATCACACATGTCAAATATTTCTAAAAACAAATCAACAAACAGATTGTTACCTCTAAATTTTAAGTATAGTTTTAACAAATAGAAAAACTTTAAAAAGAAGTTGCAAAATAACATTTCTTTTCCCTAATCTATTGAAAATTGGCATAGAAAACAGACATAAAACATCAGGCATATTCAGTAGTAAAGTATGAAATATAAATATTTTCAAGACAGAAAATAAACAAACAAACAAATAAATAAATACATAAGCTAGGTGAAAAACACAACAGGAACAATGAAAGCCAGACACTGAAAAGGCCCCTTTTCTGAAAATGCCCACATTTTCCTAAAATCATGCTTGTTCAATTTTACAGTCCAAAAGGAAATTGTGTGCTCATACTCCTTTAGGAATTTTGGTACACCACACATACATAATCACAAATTATTGGGCCTTCAACTTTGATCTCAGCTTCTAACACACATTTGTGAAATCAGCCTAAGTTTTGCTGTAGGATGCAAGTTTAACTCAAGAGAAGTTGAAATTCATGTTTCATGTATACTTTTTGCCTTACTGGCTCATCTTGATAATCCTGGCTCATCGTTTCAAAAATAAATTTTATCAATAATTAAATAAATTTCCTTTACAAAAAAGATTTTCTATTTGAAAGACATGTCTACCTAGTGTTTACAGTTTTTCAATTCACAACTGTACACATGCAAGTAATTTTAATGAAATCATATGTTTGGTAATTTGGAAAGTAGGGTAAAATTTTTATGTGCAAAATAAAATACAGAGATTGCCTATCTTTTCTGTCACCATCTTCGAAACACCCAATTGTGACCATAAAGGCTGTTCTTGCTTCTACCTCAAAGAGCACAATCATTAAGGTGATGAAAGTGAGCCATTTTTACATTGCCAGTAAACTAGTAGGAAGTCAGTCACTGCTGAATGTAATTGCTATCAGCAGCGGACAGCTCCCGGTGCTGAAAGGGAAAGGGAGAGAAGCCTTGCTCACAATAGCTCACTCAACCAGCCTTTGAAAAATCACAGCAAAACTGAATGAGGTGGCAAGTGCTCAGGCTGAATAGCCCTGTCTACAGAACAATGGCAGCCAGCTCCAAATCCCACTATAATCACATTAATGAGATTAATCAGTGAATTAGCAGCAGTCAAATGTCAGGGAGGCAAGGAAGAATCCAACCAAGATTGGTAATTAACTTTTTTGGGGCGGTGGGGGAGGGAAAAATCAACTATACTACCTCCTAGTTTTCTCAGAAGTTGACAATTTTCCTTTACAAATCTGGAGACTACATGTACTGATCAAAAGGCAACAGCATAATCCTTCATATTATAATATAGATCCAGGTATCACGTTACCAAGCTTCAACTATAGTCCTCTGAGAAAAGTGATGTCACTTTAAATAATCTTCACAAACTATCAGGCTTTTATTGTTTTGAACTTTCTAAGTATGAAATTAATATTTAAAATGAAATCATTTCTGTAATACTCAAGCTAAAATATAAAAAAAAATGGCTGATTTAAAAAGGAAGGATTACATAACAGCTGCTTTGCTTCTGAGTAGTCTGTGATACTGTGGCAAAAGAGTTTTTAAAAAGTGCCATCAAGTAAAAAACTATTATACAAACATATCAGCAATTGTCTATTGTCTTTAATAAAGAAAGTATGTATATACAGTACAACCTTAAGGAGAATTTCAACCAATTAACCTATTGTACTTGAGACCATACAGTCATACACTTTACTTCAGGTCAATTAGAAAAAAATAAACATTCTTTTCCCTAGAACATGTCACTCAGTAGTGTGTATCATATACAATCAACACTTTGTATTCAAAGTTCTGAAGAGGTGAAAACTTACAGGGATGCAATGGAAATGTTTTTCGAAAAAGGATATTGTACAAAACATTTTTTAAAGTAATCACATTTTTATCTGCAGGGAGACATGCTCTATTTATCATTTAAAAAGCTGCATAACTTTTATAAAGTTGAAAAATTAGAAAGACTCCCTTATGCCTATAAGGATGGAGATAGGGTGCTTTTGTCTATGAAGTTAATTTTGTTCAGTAAAATACACTTAAACATAAGAGCTCTTATAAAAAATATTTTTACTCAAAGTAAATAAATAACTTAAAAATTCTACTGATTACATAGAATGGTTTTAGTGGCACAAGAAATTGTCATGGCTAATTTAATACTAAATTCAAAAGCAGTGCTCTATATTTTGAATAAGTATCATATGAATATTTGCCTATATATTTATTTCTTTATTAATGTCTATCTTGAAACTAAAGTTTGCAGCTTGAGCTTCTAGTTTATTAATTTAAGTTGCGTTAGAAGACATATTTCTGTTACAACTGAAATAATGTTTCATCACTATGAACTTCAGACATTTAGGTTATAGTTAATTTGAGTTTCTCAGTTTAGATAATGTAAGTCAACTTTCTTACCACTAGGCAAATGTAACATTACATCAAGAATATCTAGTGCTTTAACAGCCTTTGTAACAATGCTCTGCTTTATTTGTAATGGAAAGGAACCCAGTAAAGTCTCTGGGAAGTTTTTTTTCAGTCCTGGCAAAACATCCAGGTATTGTCCATGCAGCAAGTTTTTTATAAATAAACAACATCACAGTTAAGGCATGCATCTTAATACCCATTTTGCTGGAAAGAGAGACTTCTGTGGATTACAAACTCTCTCACCCAGGAACATTTCAGCTCCCAGCCATGCTGTAAAAATAACTTTAAAAAGAAGCAAACAATAGACACCGCAGCAGCAGCCCTTGGACTCCGGGAAAACATTCGCTGTCCACCAAGTCCACAGAATTAACCTAACGAAGATCACATACCTCACAACATGACCACAACCGCTCCCAAGTTAAAGACCAACTCAATGCTGTTAACTGTGCTGGCTCAATAGACACCAAAAGAAAAGAAAACCCTTTTCCACCACAAGTTTGAAAGGAGTATGAGGAATATGCCTACCACCGAGATGCAGAAAAGGTTGCTTTTTGTCTTCAGTGAATATTGACACCATAACCCATAGTCCAGGGAATAAAACATAAAATAAAATACACCCACCAACAATGAGTAAAAAAATCAGGGGACTTCAAGAAGGCTGCGAGGAAAGCTCTCTCTCTGCTTAGTGTGCAGTAGCTTAGGGAAAAAATGTCGCCCGGGCAGGACTGACAAATGCAGCGCGATCGGCTCGCGGGCCTGAGGGATCTGTTTCACTTCCACATGCGTCCCCTGATGCACACACTCCCACTCATGCTCTCGATATGCTTTTTTTTCTCCACATTTTTTTTCACGAGCTCCAAATCCCCGGCATATGACCTTCTGTTAAATAGATAAAAAAAAAATTGCTTATCAGTCATGCAAATGAGGCTGAATTCATTTTCCACAACAGATGGCCTCATAGATAATGATGATGGAAGAGAGAAAATTGAATGTCTCTCACAAGGTGGCCATGGCAACCGAGAGCAGAATAATATCAATAATAAGCTCACTGCATAATAAGGTTGTCAATCCCACAAATCAAAGTCTCCAGCTAAATCAGGTATACCACCCCAGCTAGTTACCAGGTAAATAGATAGATAGATAGATAGATGATAGATAGATAGATAGATAGATAGATAGATAGATAGATAGATAGATATTGCAGTTTACAGTGACCATGAAGAAAACTAGAATTTCAAGGCATTCTGTGGAAATGCGCGTGCACGAGCGTGCGTGTGCGTGTGTGTGTGTGTTTCATTGGAGGGGGATGGTTTGATCATGAAATGACAATGTGACATATTTTTTCTTTATTTTTGTTTCATTATATTTTCTGTAGTGGACTTGGTTTCGGGAAGGATTTTTAAATAGCCGTATTGAAATTTGGAATATGGAATGTGGCATCTCCTGCTCCCTCCTCTCCCCCACTCTCCCTGTCTGATGTTCTGTCTGTGCTGCCCTGATGCAGTAGCAGCTCGCCTCAGGCTTCCACCTTGGCTCCCAGGGGGACATCCTGCAAAATGAATCAGCAGCCATCCTGAGCAGGCTGATTAAAATGAAAATGGCAAGGCACATGTCTGGGCGGAACTGGAGCTCGGCTTTGCTGCCTGTCTGGCAAGCATGCTCAATATAGCTCTTGCTAATAATGGCTTACTGCCTTTCGTTTTTTAAAAAGGTATCGCCCTTTTTCCCCTTAACCGACTGGTGTTGGAGTATGTGTGTGCATGTGGGTGGGTGGGTGTGCGTGTGTGCGTGTGGCCGGGGGTGGGGGGATGGGAAGGGATTGTTCGATTCTTCTCATTTTCTGCGGCTCACATACAGACTGCCTGCCTGAAAACACTATTATTGTAAAACTGAACTTACCTCTGTCATTCTTTTGGGGAGGGAGGTGGTTGATAAGTCTCAGGGTAAAAGGGCCAGTTATAAACTCAAGGCGCCTGAAAGACCAAGTCACCATTTTATACCTAGATACAATAATTTCTAACTGAATCTGAGGCAACAGACCTTGAGAGAATGCTAGCTGCTTCACAGGCTCACAGTTGGACTCTGAAATGCAACCTATTTCTGTTTCAAACATTTGCAACCAACCTGCTACTGTATCCCAGATATTATGCAACACAAAGCATCCAAAATAGGAAAATGAAAGCTGACTAACTGATGCAATAATCTAACAAATTTAATAAAAATAAATCTCTGACTTTTTTCTCAAAATTCTCAGGCATAGCTTTAATATAACCCTCAAATAAGCTATATTTTTCAGTACCTCTGTCAAATTTTTCTGTTTTTTTTAAGGCATTCTGGAAATTAGAACATTATCATCTCTCATAAAAAATGGCTTAAAAATTAGAACCAAGGGTTTTCCTGAATTCATTATACTTTATTTTTCCTCTACATTTTTTTTCTAAGTTACTAACAATCTTTCAATTTTGCTGTCTTAATTTCCCTTCTTGATTCCTTTTGGTAACAAATGCATGATATGTGTGTGTGTGTGTGTGTGTACTTATTTTTGCCTTTAGTAATTCTTCTCTCCGAGATGTGATCTTTTTTCTCCTGCACTCCAGCCCTGTTGCTGCAGTGTGAATCAGAAATCAATAGAGCTGCCCTAATGGAGACTCCACTCGGCACGCGGAGAAGCAGCTGCAGGCTTCTCCCTCCCTCCTTCTCTGCCTCCCTCCCTCTCCCTCTCTCTCTCTCTCTCTCTCTCACACACACACACACAGAGAACTAATGACGTCTGTGCAGCTTTTTCAGCTGATTGGGCAGCACATCGGATGTTCTGTGGAGCAAAGAATAGGAATCATTTACAGTCGGTGGAAAAAAAAAATGGGAGCATGTATTCTCCTGTGTCTCAGACACTGATCCTGAGCTCCCCAGATAACCAGCCACAGATAAGGGACAGTTCTTCAGGTTATGTGGTCACTATAGAGTAAAGGAAGACTCCAAAATGGTCGTAGAAGGAACTGTAGCCCAATGGGAATGTTTCCATTTTATAAAGGACAAAGCATTTCTCTAAAAAAGCAAGCAGAATAAAATGTACAGAAAATTTGTATGTTTAGGTCAAATCGTGAACTCCACTGCACTATTTTTAAGGGTTTGAGTATGCAATGTAATATTATTTTAAAATACTTCCAAATGCACTTTTTAAAATAAGGTAAAAATGAATATATGTGTGTACACATACACGGACACACAGTTAATGTGTTTCTCTGTGTTAGCTTAGCTGTGTTGGCAGTAAGTTCAATTTTCTTACTTAAAATTTATCCCCAAATATCTTATAGTAAGAAATCAATAAACTCTAAAGGATACTAAGGCATGATATTTTAAATCACAGGCTTATATATGTGACTATGTTCTTTAGACATATGTACATGTCTATGAAAATACACTGGCTATTGGATATAGGGCGCCTGCACATATGTAAACATGCATGCACGACCATGTGTGCACACACACACATGCATGCACAAGCACGATATTGTTTCAACCGCTCTTGGTTACCTGCAGCTGTAGGTGTATCTCACTGAAAGGACAGGCTCCTGCGTCGATGAGCGAGGCACCTGGTGTTGGCCATGAAGGAAAGGTATTCTGGAGTCTGCAGCGCAGGGTGTGCCTCTCCCTCATCACACCATCGGTGTTTGCTGCATCTTACCGACAACTGTCCAGCTGAGTCTGGCTCCAGAGCAGCATCTGGCTCTTTCCATACATCCCTTGCAAGACTTCAGAGCCTGAGATGCCAACACTCGAATGGCTTAAGAGAAGGGGAAACGTAAAGGGGTCATGAGGCCACAGAGCACAACAGGGGAGCATTTTGCAGTTACATTGTAGGTACACTTAATAAATTAAGATTTCTTAAAAAATGAATCTGGTGCTCTGCAGTTGGTAAAGTAAATAAAACCCTTAGGACACATCAGGACCAGGGGGTACCCCAAAAGCTATTTAGATTAAAGGTCTTACTGTAGTCTTGCAATTAAACCATACAATGCATCATTCTGCTTCCAAATATCTATCATGCTCTTCCTTAAATTATTTCTAATATGGTATGTTGCCCTTAGATGTCCATTGTCTTTCTGTATTAGGAAATGCAGCTTGTAGCTTTTCTTATTAATTAATTAGTAGCTTATCAATTAACTACTTTGTAAGAGGAAGTACATATGCAACCCCTTTTAATTGGCATGTTCTCCAGTTTAATACAAAGAAAACAAATTCCAGGTGCTATTGTGTCTTGAACTATAAACCCACAGGCAATAAGCAAGGTTGTGCTCCAGCTGTCAGCTGCATATCCTGGTCTTCCCAACCAACAGTGAATGGGTCTCTGGACTTGTGGCCAGAGTCAGTCACAACATGATATGTACCTACAGGGGACTTTACGTTTCTTCAGATGCCATGGTTCACACGAAGGCAAAAAATGGGGACCAGATCTCCATGTAAAGCGTGAGGATGACCTTTCTGAGTTTTGGTACAGGAAGCTCATGACATTGTCCCTATATATCTTTTTTTTACTTTTCTACTTTTCTTCAGAATTATGTCTGCATCAATGATGGAACAGTGTGATAGAAAAGGGAGTCTTGGACTAACTTAGGACAGTAGCAAATAGGATAAATCATCACAACTGGGTAGTAAACAGTTAAAACCCTGGCACTCAGACACCATGATGTCAAAGTGTACTCTATGCATACTAGGGGTGACATAGCCCCCCCCCCCCCATTAACAGCTGAACTTTCTGAATTAGGCTTACATGAGATAAGAGCTACTTTAGTGATATACCAAACAATGATCAAGATGGGAAACCCATCTGCATTGCAGGGAATTAGCTTTAATCAATCAGTACGTCTATAGAATGCTCAACAGCAAATAGTAAAAAGGACTAAGGTATGGGTGCTTTACTTGAAAAATAGAGGGGTGAGAAAGAAATCTGGGAGTCATAGCACAAAGAGTTGGCACATCAACTATAGTTGTAGGCAGATGGAAGTTAGTTGTGTAATCTCAGTGCACTGGGTAGATCATGACCTTGCTGGGACTCATGGGTGTGCTTTGGAATCTGCCTTGGATTGACTATTCTATTGCATGTTAATAGATCCTGGGGTTTTCTAAAGCATTCGTATTCAGACCTCTTGGCCTGACTTTATAAAGCTGGTCAATTTTTGTCAAGATATATAGATATAAATTGTATCAAATATAATTCTGAGATTTAAGAGAGCATTGAGAATTTAAGGTTTAGATGATTACAGCCAACAAACTAAGATAATCTATAAAATATATTTATTTCATCCCCAAGTTCATAATTTTAAGAACATGAGCTACAGTTTTATAAAACAAGTACTCTCCTGACCCACTGTCTCTGAATTCTCTAACATCTGGAGTCTTGATATCACATGTTCTCACCCATAATCATATGTTTAATACATCTACAACTATCCAAGATATTTGAGGAAAGAAACATGCTTCTGAGCTTATGAGTGCACGGTGATTGTGCCATACAAGACAGGTGCTTCTTGCACTGTGATAGATTCTCCAGTTCACATAGGGGCCTCGTCACTAAATTAAGAAATTGAGAGACAGATTTTAGACCTTTTACCTTATTTGGAATGGAATTATTCTTCACTGTACTGAAAACAGTAATAAGTATCATGCATACCTAGAACAGGTTTTGTATCAAAATCCTTAGGAAAAGAGAATCTAGAAAACCGATGGGTGCAGAGAAGATACTAGGGATAAACAAGAGATACCACATTCCCTCATCCTTGCTGCAGTAAACTTACTCACTTTCCTTGAGTTTCCAGCATCTGAACCTCTTCCCAATATCCAGAACCTCCCCAACATTTGAGTATCCTTAATAGAGAAGAACTGCCTCTTACTACAGAGACTAAAATTACTAGGTATTTTTTTTTTTCTAACTTCCCTTACAGCTAAGATGTGGGCACATGACTTATGACCTGCCATTATGATGTGCCCATCCCAAATTATGAATTTCAAGTTGGTTGCACAATGAAGTGTGGCCTTCAAAACCCCTTTCATGGTAATAGCAGCAGTTTAGTGCAATTGATTTATGGAGAAGAATGTCAGTGGCTTGTGCGATGGTAGTGGCGTCAGTATCCTAACTGGACCAGCTCTGCTGCATATATTTAGGCATTGCTGCCAATGAGCTAGCCTCCAAGTCTGACATTTCAACTGTCCTGGCAGTTCTATGTTTCTACTCAAGTCAGCATCATGTTTACTTATAACAAGTATACTATGTGATACACATATTGGTACTTAGGATGTAGCAGGTAAGTCAAAATAGGATAAAGGGGAGCAATCAAGATTCATTATTTCACTTGTAGACTTGTAGAGAACATCCAGCAAGATGGGAATTTGCTACTCATGGTACCTAGGGTCAAAACAATTAAATTATCTGCTATGGTCATATGGGATCATTTGCTGGACTAAGAAGGGTGGTATACAAAAGTCCTGTCTGATTTGCAAAACTGAAGTAACTTGATATCTGTGAATGGGGGTCAGATGTGAGTGCCACCATGAAGATTCCACGTTCTTCACCTGATCCCAGAAATGAGTAGATTCCCAGACCCATGGTACTGAGAATAAGGGTGTCTTTGAGGAAAGACCTTGCAGTAATATCACAAAAATAAACGATCCTTTCTCAGATGGAGCAGCCATTTGTCAGAGAAATTATAGGCATCATTGAACACTGGCTTCACCTAGTTCCTGAGAACCCAGAATATCACTTGGCCTACTGGATAAAGTGGGGTCTTATGGGGAGGGAAGCTGGTGACACATTAGGTCAGTGAGGCCTTGAAATCTCCCTATGTTTCCCCCAAATTCCTAAGGGTAGAGGTGAAAAATACATATTCAATAATTGGCAGAATCTGCACCTTAGATCCATAAAAATTGGACTATCCACAGAGTAAACCCAAAGTATGTGGTATTGCTGGAGAATCACACATGTTAACATCACCAAACAAAGTCAAGTCTTAAAAGATGCAGTCATGGGATTCTCATCTTGTCTTATCCCCTTTGATTCACTGGTGTGGTAGTAGGCAGGACAGGGCTCTTGGAGAATGGTGGTGACACAGTAAGCTCAAGCCAGGGGCATAATAGTCTATTCAAGCAACTCAACACAGGTCCGAAGCACAAAGAATTGCATTTTATCCCAATAAAAGAGAAGACCATGAGGAGCAAGATGGTGGAGGAGTAGGAGACCTGGATTTCATCTGGTTTCAGGAATTCAGCTGGATAGGGATCAAACCATTCTGAACACCTACAAACTCAACAGGAGATTGTAGAAAAGAATAGCAACAACTCTCTGAACAGAAAAGCAACCACTTTCTGGAAGGTCTTTTCTGATTTGTTTAGAATACTCTAAACAAATTTTCTGGGGACATTGTTACCCTGTTAGCATTTTGTTCTCTCATTCATCTATTCTCCTCTGGACAAAATGACAAGATGGAAAAAATCACCTCAACAAAAAGAACAAGAGGTAGTACCAACTGCCAGGGACCTACTCCATACGGACATTAGTACAATGTCAGACCTAGAGTTCAGAATCATGATTTTAAAGATCCTAGCTGGGCTTGAAAAAAGCATGGAAGTTATTAGAGAAATCCTTTCTGGAGAAATAAAAGAACTAAAATCTAACCAAGTAGAAATAAAAAAGGCTATTAATGAGGTGCAATCAAAATGGGGGCGCTAACTGCTAGGATAAATGAGGCAGAAGTGAGAATCAGTGATATAGAAGACCAAATGATGGAAAATAAAGAAGCTGAGAAAAAGAGAGATAAACAACTACTGGAACACAAGGGCAGAATTCGAGAGATAAGCGATACCATAAGACGAAACAACATTAGAATAATTGGGATCCCAGAAGAAGAAGAAAGAGAGAGAGGGGCAAAAGGTATATTGGAGCAAGTTAGAGCAGAGAACTTCCCTAATTTGGGGAAGGAAACAGGCATCAAAATCTGGAGGCACAGAGAACCCTTCTCAAAATCAATAAAAATAGATCAACACCCCAACATCTAATAGTAAAACTTACGTGTCTCAGAGACAAAGAGAAAATCCTGAAAGCAGCTCAGAAAAAGAGATCTGTAACCTACAATGGTAGAAATATTAGACTGGCAACAGACCTATCCACAGAGACCTGGCAGGCCAGAAAGGACTGGCAGGATATATTCAGAACACTAAACAAGAAAAATATGCAGCCAAGAATACTATATCCAGCTAGGCTGTCATTGAAAATAGAAGGAGAGATAAAAAGCTTCCAGGACAAACAAAAACTAAAGGAATTTGCAAACACGAAACCAGCCCTACAAGAAATATTGAAAGGGGTCCTCTAAGCAGAGAGAGCCTAAAAGCAACATAGACCAGAAAGGAACACAGTACAGACAATATACAGTAACAGTCACCTTACAGGCAATACAATGCCACTAAATTCCTATCTTTCAATAGTTACCCTGAATGTAAATGGGCTAAATGCCCCAATCAAAAGACACAGGCTATCAGATTGGATTAAAAAACAAGACCTATCGATATGCTGCCTGCAAGAGACTTATTTTAGACCCAAAGACACCCCCAGATTGAAAGTGAGGGGGTGGAAAACCATTTACCATGCTAATGGACACCAAAAGAAAGCTGGGGTGGCAATCCTTATATCAGACAAATTAGATTTTAAACCAAAGACTGTGGTAAGAGATGAGGAAGGACACTACATCATACTTAAAGGGTCTATCCAACAAGAAGATCTAACAATTGTAAATATCTGTGCCCCTAACATGGGAGCAGCCAATTATATAAGGCAATTAATAACAAAAGCAAAGAAACACATTGACAACAATACAATAATAATGGGGGACTTTAACACCCCCCTCACTGAAATGGACAGATCGTCTAAGCAAAAGATCAACAAGGAAATAAAGACTTTAAATGACACACTGGAACAAATGGACTTCACAGACATATTCAGAACATTCCATCCCAAAGCAACAGAATACACATTCTTCTCTAGTGCCCATGGAACATTTTCCAGAATAGATCACATCCTAGGTCACAAATCAGGTCTCAACCGGTACCAAAAGATTGGGATCATTCGCTGCCTAGTTTCAGACCACAGTGCTTTGAAACTAGAACTCAATCACAAGAGGAAAGTTGGAAAGAACTCAA
>NW_023270274.1:1256298-1276175 GCF_011800145.1 Mirounga leonina
TATATATATACAATGGAATATTATGCAGCCATCAAAATGAATGAGATCTTGCCATTTGCAACAATGTGGATGGAACTGGAGGGTATTATGCTGAGCAAAATAAGTCAATCAGAGAAAGACCTGTATCATATGACCTCACTGATATGAGGAATTCTTAATCTCAGGAAACAAACTGAGGGTTGCTGGAGTGGGGGGTGTGGTGGGAGGGATGGGGTGACTGGGTGATAGACACTGGGGAGGGTATGGGCTCTGGTAAGTGCTGTGAATTGTGCAAGACTGTTGAATCTCAGATCTGTACCTCTGAAACAAATAATGCAATATATGTTATGAAAAAAAGAAGAAGAAGATAGCAGGAGGGAAGAATGAAGGGGGGGAAATCGGAGGGGTAGACGAACCATGAGAGATGATGGACTCTGAAAAACAAGCTGAGGGTTCTAGAGGGGAGGGGGGTAGGAGGATGGGTTAGCCTGGTAATGGGTATTAAAGAGGGCACGTTCTGCATGGAGCACTTGGTGTTATGCACAAACAATAAGTCATGGAACACTACATCTAAAACTAATTATGTAATGTATGGGGATTAACATAACAATAAAAAATTTTAAAAAATCTACCATTTTGACCAAGATTTTATATTTTTACATTTAACTTTGTGCTAGCGATCTTAACTGATTTGTGGGTGGGACAAAAGAAGAAAAGAGGAAATTTTAAGTATATATGTAAATATTATTTAATGAAGACAAAAGAATAGTATATAGAGAAAACCTAGGCAATCTACAACTATCTGAACTATAAGAAAGTGAAGCCCAATTTCTGAAGACCAGATTATCATTCCCCTCCCCTGTCTCTCTCCACTTGGCCCCATGGGCCCCTGGTGCCCCTGGATATAGTCTGTGTTTCTCAGCCGCACTGCCTGAGTCTGAGTATTGGCTTCTTGATACACAAGTCAGTTACTTACCCAACCCATGCCTCTGTTTTCATCTGCAGAATGATGAAAATAGTGGCATCTGTTTCATAGGATTGTTCTGAGGATTCGGAGAACTTACTCATCTGAAAGCTAGAAAACTCTTTGGCACAATTTAGTGACCCTCAGTACTCGTTCCATCACTACTGGAGGATGTTATTGTTGTGGTTACAATAAATAACAACAGTGGTTTCCTCTATGGATGCATGCAAAGGGGGAAAGGAATGAGAATCTGTAGGGAAACAAAGAAAACTTATGTTCAATATGATATTTATTTTTAAAAAGATGTAGTATTTTTAATACCATGGAATATTACTTGCTCATGAAAAGGAATGGGATTTTTTTTTTTTTCTGTTTGTGATGACACGGATGGACCTAGAGGACATTATGCTAAGAGACTGAGAAAGAAAAATACTATATGATTTAAATCACATGTAAAATCTAAAAAAACAAAACAAATGAATAATCAAACAAAAAGCAGAATCAGACCTATAAAGACAGAGAACAAACTGATGGTTGTCAGAGGGGAAGAGGGAAGTGGAATGGACAAACTGGGTGAAGGAGAGTAGGAGATAGGCTTCTGGTTATGGAATGAATAAGTCGTGTTGATGCAAGGCACAGCACAGGGAATATAGTCAATGACACTGTTACAGTGTCGTGTGGGGACAGGTGGGGCTATACTCATTGTGAGCACAGTGTAAGGTACAGAGAAGTTGAATCACAGTGTTGTACACTTGGAACTAATGTAACACTGGGCGTCAACTACACTCAAATAAAACATGATTAATACAAAAATTTTTAAAAATTGAAATCCAAATGACACCACATTAACATTAGGCAATTTTTGTTGATGTGCCTGCGGAGTTGTATGTTATTCCTTTACTTTCCTTCATATCTGAAATTGCTCACATTTTAAAATATGTTTAACTTTTGTCAGCAGAGCCTAATACCATTTTCTTTCAATCTTTATTTCCTCCAAACATAACAACATTGACACGTAGGTGTTTTTTGACTTTGTATTTTAACTTTTTTTAGATTATAAAATAAAATACAAGTACAAGAATATGACACAGAACAGATGTAGAACTTACTGAATTATTACATGCAAAAAGCCTGTTGACCTCCACACAGGTCAAAAAGTAGGGCTTTCCTAGCGCTGCCCGCCCCCATGCCTTTCCATATGCTCTGCCCCAATGCCAGTCACCACCCTCCAACTAATCACTGTCATGTAGAGCTTCCCACAAATGTCCTGACCTCATACACATGGTTCATACAGAGTGTTCCTCCGTGCTCTTCACTTCCTGCAAATTGTCTGGATTTCGAGGCTTGAACAGACTCAGGTCCCATGCCGACAGCAAGACTTTGGTGGGGTTGTGGGGAAGTACATAATTTCTGACTGCATTTTTGTGATGCTATTAGTCAGTGTTACTCAATGCCTAGATACAGTCAAGGTTGTAAAATGATGATATTCTAATTATGTAATTTATTGTTTCCTAGATGAGATGAAATATTTTTGTAAGGATAAGCTTCCCCTCACCTGCTATTGGTCTCTTGATAGACTTCATATAGGCAAGGAAGTATAAGTGATTTGACCTTTGTATTTATTTATTTATTTATTTATTTATTTATTTATTTATTTGTTTATTTATTTATTTATTACTGTTAAGATAACTAATTTGTTCCCTATCATCCTTTAAAGGGGACCAATTAGGTTTGTTTAAATTTCTTCTTAACACACAGATTTAAATATATTCAATAGGTTTTTATGCATTATAATTGCTATCCTTCTTGAAGCTTGAACAATAAGCCTAAAGATTATTACTCATCTTTGGGCAGTGGGAGCCTCTTCAAGTTGAACCTTGAGTCTTTTTGATATGAATCTTAGAGTCTTTCATAGTTTTCTTTCTGTCTGGTATGTCAAGATGTTCCAGGTTCATTTTGTACCTTTCTTGCCCCATTTTTCTGAGAAGCTCTGGTTTCTTTTACAAGAAATATGTTTAGACCAGCATCTGGATGCTAGGAATGACGTTTGCTATTGGACTGGTGTTGTTTCTAGACCAGCATCTGGATGCTAGGGATGACTCTTGCTATTGGACAGGTATTTTTTCCAGGTTTTTTCAGTGAAGATATAGCTAGGAGAGCAAAGAACTCATGAGTTCATACTGATACTTAGAATTCAAATTCATGACTATAGGCTCTTTATTTTGTGCTTTATGTATCACATCTCATATCTCTAGCTTCTTTCTTCTACATCAAATATGCATTAAGGACATTGAGCCAATAATTGAATTAGGATATCTCATAATTATTTCCTTTTTGCTTTATCCCCCAAAACATTAGTTTCAAAATATCGATACTAAATATTACCAACAACACAATTACTGAAAAGTGTAACAATTGTTTTTATAGATAGTTGTCTCATTCCCTCTCAATTTTTTATGGTTGAACTACAATTACT
This sequence comes from Mirounga leonina, assembly GCF_011800145.1. Lineage (NCBI taxonomy): Eukaryota > Metazoa > Chordata > Mammalia > Carnivora > Phocidae > Mirounga > Mirounga leonina. The sequence continues at coordinate 1,259,718 of NW_023270274.1, forward strand.
TTATTATAGGATATAGCAATTAACTACTATACTCACTCCCTGTTAACCCTTATTCAGGGTTATTTCTCAAAGGAGACACATATGACATGATCACTGCAGTTTTTCTGCTCAAATGTGTCCATTGTTTTGGTTTATCAATGCTCATTTTCTCATAGACTCCACAAGAACAACTCCAGAGAACACCACCCCTAAGTTCTTGAGAGTCTTTTTTGCTGGATACAAATATTCTTGGTTCACATTTCTTCAAGTATATTAAAAATGTTACTCCATTTTCATGTACATATTGCCCCTGAGTAAACCTGACAGGCATTCTCCCCATCTCCACATTTCCCCCACATCCATGGTTTACCCTCCTACCCACCTTTCCAGGTGAATCTGGACAAAACAATATCCCAAATTCCTCATGTTTCCTTTGAACTTCCCACTGCTCTTTGCCTTGACTAAACGCTGGCACTCACTGTGGATAGTCCTCTTCCTCCCATCCTCTCAAGTGGACACATCTCTTAGCTCCCAGAGCCAATGAGGTGTCTGCTGAGGTACCCTGAGTGCTTATCCCCATGCATAGCCATAGGTAGGGACCAATGAATAAATGAGCAGTGAGTACCTTTGGCAAGAAGAACCTAAGCACTTAGGGAAATTAAAACAGTTAAGTAAAACAAAAGGAGGGCGAGGAGACATAATTTCCAGCGCAAGAACAGTCCCTGACATTGGTAACTGGGACTTGGCTTATGAGTGACCACATTGTGCCACATCCTGATGGAAGGTCACCCGTGGAAAGAGAGGAATCTAAAAAAAGATTTTTTTTATCAGTAGATTTTAGAATCCTAATTTTAATTCCACTTCATCTTAATTAATTCACCTTTTTTTCACCTCTGGGTTTTCAGTCTTCAAAGAAAACAAGGAGGAAAGTGAACTCTCTATAAACACAGGCTTATCCATCCTTCAAGGACCTGGACAAATTTCATGAAGGTCTCCATGACCTTCTTCTCTTGCCATCTTTTTGGGACATATCTTGGTTTAACCCTTTCCATAGACCACTCTGTACTAGCATGATTTCACAGGTGCCTGATTTCCCACAGGGCAGGAACGCTTTATCCTTGAATCCTTTATAAATCCAAGAATAGTGTATTACATAAAATAGATGTACTAAATTAGAGAACATTTTCATGCTAGTAATTGTCCACATTATCATTAGAAAATGAAATATATTCAAGGAAGTATAGTACACACTGACAAGAAGATTGGAATTCTGACTTCATAAATATATAGTCACATTTTTAAAACTGTGTAAGAATACAGAGACCCTCTTTAGACACTCAACAACTCAGAAACAAAAGGACTATTTTCTCAAGATTAAGAGATTTGAACAGAGATTTTTGGGGGAAACACATTACTCTTTTGAAAACAGAAATAACACACCAGTCCTCTGTTCTCCACTGGGACACAGTTAAATAATTATCTCCCAAGGATTCACTTGTTTGAAAAGGAGATCTAAACACTTTATAAAAATAAAACCAAGGCAATTTAGAGCACCAAAGGAACATTATAAAAAAATAAAGGGAATTATTTATCTTAAACAGTTTATTACCAGTCTTGGATAATATTATTTTGCTGATGTTGATCTTCCATAAATTATTATTTTTATGGGTATTTGATCAATTAGGGGGATGATGAATAAATAAAAACTTACAGCAGGTCAAAAATTAATTGAAGACTTAGGAATAAAAGATTATGATTCATATCTATTCAGTATATTCAAGTACAAATACATCTCCCCTACAGTCTCTGTGTCGCCATACACAGGCCATATTTCATTTTCCATAATTGTTTTCAGTAGGTTTGATCAATTTTGTTGAAGGAGAATGGGAACAGGGATGGCGTTCACCCTTGACCATGCTGTATCTTTTTCTTTTTCAAGTAGATTTATTTTATTCTTAGTAATTTCTGTTGATATTTAGGCTTTATATGTTGTAGCTAAAGTATAAATTGATTCTATTGCAGGTATTTAGTACTTATTTTTCTCTGATTCTTGAACTTTATGATGTAGATCAATAACTATAAACTTGTTTTCCAGGTTTTTTTTTTTCATTTTCTCAACAATTTCCACTATGTTCAGTAAATTTCTGAATCATATTGATGGGTTTTCTTTTTTTTTTAAGATTTTATTCATTTATTTATTTGAGAGGGAGAGAGAGAGAGAGCATGTGCAGGGAGAGGAGCAGAGGGAGAGGGAGAAGTAGACTCCTTGATGAATGCAGAGTCCTGCGCGTGGCTGGATCTCACCACCCTGAGAACATGACCTGAGCCAAAATCAAGAGTAGGACTGACTGAGCCACCCGGGTGCCTCATATTGATGGGTTTTCATCTTGTATAACTTTTTCTATAAAATCTGGAAGTACCAAGTATGCCTATTAACACTGTTTTTTGTGTTATGCTCAGTTACTGCACCAAAGTCTTAAAAATCATGGAGACTTTAGCTCATTGATGTAGCCTCCTGCCTGGCATGGAGAGACTCCCCTAAACATTTCATGCATAGTGATTTTGCAACCATACGTTAATCTCGCCTTATTCCTCGGGATCTGGGCTGGAGGCTGCCCCATGTCGGTGTTGTACATCTTCTTGACTACTAAGCGCCGTGTGTTCCTCTGGATCTGTGCCTCCCTGCTCTCTTCCTCCTTTCTGACCAGAGCAAAATGAATCCTTTTTGTCACAATATGCTCACTGTTAATAAATTACCTTTTGTGTCTTCTAAAGCCCCGGTGTTTTCTCCTGTGGTTTCAGGGCTTCACTGCCCAGCACGCTTCTGCTCCCTGTCACGCTCACCAGCCTCTCCTGAGGGCTCCTTCTGTGCTCATCTCTAGCCTTTCCTGGCAGCTGTTATACTTCTCAGGTTCTTTCTCTACCAGTTTACGCCATGCCTCCTGTCTTTGATTTTCATAACTACACAATGTGCTTTTTACATGCTTGCTCCTTCAAAGAAAGCCTAACCCCAAGGTGTACATCACTTCCTGTAAAGAATAATATGAAAGAAAAGACAACGGGTATGTTTCCTTTCTTTCTTACATATAACCGACGGATGCCCAAATTCCCATCTCTGTCCCTGTCTCCACTGTGGCAGGTGGCCCTGGTACAGGACAGAACACCTGTCTTGGGCTCAGGATGCTGCTCATGGTGCGGCCTGTCTCTAACTGGCAGGGTAAAGCACTGCGCTTGTCCACACAGCTAGAGGATGGGCACTCTCAGAGAGAGAGTTGTCCTATGGACCCCTTCCCTTTGGTGGCGGACCCTGGTCGTGATGATTTGGGGTCAAATGCGCTGGGCACAAATGTCCCATCCTTGTGTCTAACTAAGAAAGGAATTCTGAAACTGTCTTTATTCCCATAATTTCTACCCCATTCTATTATCCAGTTTGTTGCTCATTAAATGTTTGCATCTGTATGTTTCAATAATCATAATAGTAATAAAGAATATTACATATCCAAGACAGCCCCCCACCCTCTTCTTTTTCAGTGATCCATCCCGTCTGAAGGATCGTTGTTTGATCTCAACTGGAGTCCTACCGAGGGGACAGTTTCAACACCATAAGTGAGAATTCCACCAAGTGACCGTTACCATAAAAAGGCAAGAGGATGGAATCTGGGCCATGCTGAAGAGAAGAAAGCACTTCCCAATTTGTATAAATTTGTACGTGGATATAAAAGTAATTTGGCGAAGTTGTCCTTTCCTAGCTGGGGCTTCTAGCAAATGTAACTGACAATATCAATTGATCAAATCCTGCTAATGTGCTATATATTTAGATAAGATCAGGACAAATAATAATAACAACCATTTACAGAACAATTTTAAGTGCCGCACACTATGGGGGGTGCCTTACGAGTGCTTATGACCTCACTCCTCCTCTCAAAAAGCCTCCAGGTTGTGCAATATTATCAGCCAGATGAGCGCACGGAAGCACGAGGAAACAGAAGATGTGAACAGGTTCACGGACTGATAGTTTGGTCTAAAACCAGCTCCATGCAGATTCTATTGCTTTGATCCATATTCCTCCAAGATCAGATTGACCGAATAAACTTTCAGTATTCAGGATATTTTTGAATATTTCACTAAATGTACATTTATCCAATTAAAAACCAGAGCTCTATTAAGTTATCCACTCTGGAAAATGACCATGCTTATTTACAAAGTAATTCTTTAAAGAATGAAAATATTTTTGTGTACTGTCATGCTGAAATTTCCCTTTGGTATTTAACATCATTATCGTTGCAAAAAGTTTTCAGTTCACTTACTCTGTGTGCATTTGCACACAGGCATGTGTGTCCATGTGTGCATTTGTGTGTGTGTATTTGCAAGCTTTTTCTATTTCTATTGTGCAATATCATCGTGTGTTTGGGCAGAAATCTGAATCAAATGTTTATACGCCACAACCAACTCCAGATGCATCTCTCTTCCAGAGATCTCTTAATTTAGCGCAAGCATTGCTTCCATGATGCTGGGCTCCCTGGAAAGTGCCTTATTTCATCACAACACTTTTATCTCCAATGTTGCCTACAGTCTCCACAGTCACGTCAGATCTCCCACCTTCTCCCACCTTCTGACACAGGAAAGGTAGCGGATTCTCTGATTTAGCCGAGTTCTTTATCTGAAGCATCTGCTGGCAGGGAGCTAGAACCGGCTCCTCTAGCTGTTGGCGAAGTTTGCCTTCAGCTTGGAACCAGCGCGGTGGCCGTGAGCACCGTACTTCCTGCGCACCGCACACAGGAGCTCAGACTCCGGAGCAGAGCTGATTTATAGGGACACTTTCCAACCTAAAGGAAGTGTCCTGCTTCCCTTTGTGGTACGTGAAGAAGGTGTTTCTGTAATCACGTGCGTGAGTCATCGCCTGAGGCACCCTTCATCTCCACCAGGATGGTGGAGACGAGGGAGGACAGACAGAGTCTCAGGTTGGAGGAGGGGACGCAGGTATGTGCAATGCGGGCTAGAAGTGCAGACAGAAAAGGGCCTCAGGACGAATGGGCAGATCGGAAGAGGCCTGCAGAGTGGCTGATAGAGTTGCACCAACAGTAACTTCCTGGTCCTGGCGTCCGTTAGCAACTGTACAAATTGTGAACATCAGAGGAAGCTGGGGAGCGTGTATGGAGAGACATCTGCAATGGCCTGCAGGGCCTGCAAGGGGCCTGCAGCATGAAAACATCTCCAGCCACTGCCCAGACCACGGGGTCAGCTTATCCCACCTCTCCCTTCTCCTTTGTTTTATCCATGGGCGTGCTGACCCTGAATAGGAGCTCTTTTTTATTTCATACTTAGAAAGTGTGGACCACAGAGAAGTGGGTTTTAACTGGTCATCTGTCAGATTTAACCATATGTGTGCATGAGAACTCTGTTCACTGCACATGTGGACACTGCCTGGGGAGGCCAGGGTGGAAGCTGGAGCTATAAGGCTGACATCTCCCCAGTCCGTCCTGCATATGGGAATGCAGCATGAAAACAGCACCTCCCTGAGAGGAGACCATCCCGAACAGCAGATAAAGCAAAGGGGTGTGGAGATACCAGAGGTAAGCCCCGACTGTCTCGGGTACGCTGAGGCCCCAGGCCATGGCCCTTCGAGGCTCTGCAAGCTCAGAGCCCCCAGGTGAGCACGAGCTCACAGCTCTCCTTCTTTTGAGGCATCTGCATCCGTGGGCAAATGGCAAGACTGAGTGAACCCACATCCACCTTCTTCTGGTACGCTGTGGATGAAAAGGAAAACCAAGGAACAGAGGAATTGTTCAAGGGAATTTGGAGGCATCAAAGTGCTTGCTGGCTGCTCTTTCCAGCTCAGTCTCTTTAATGCCTTTGCTCCTGAAATGTGGTTGTGTTTGTCAGCCAGGCTCTGGTCAGCTATGTAGACGCCGTTCTATCTATTCTCCTTGTGAGGGGCTCACACAGGATGGGGGCCTGCGGGGGTGTCGGGAGATCTGGGGCACAGGTCAGGCACCTGACGCAGACGGTGAGGCACTGCCCCCAAGGTGACGAGATGGGAGTGGTGAAACCACGCATTCAGAGCTCCTGAGCAGGGGTGCGGCGGGCTCTCCCACAACTGCCCACCACTCTCCCTGCACACCCTAGAGAGGACCATCTACTGGGTGACAAGGTGCTGCTCCTCAACCCACTCCAGCCCCGGGCCACACTTGGAAGGGGATCTTGCAGTCTCCGTCCCCAGTGTGGAAGGGAGAGCCCGGTGCGCGTCGCCAGCCCAGTCCCTGCGTGTGTGCACGCGGCTCACCTGCAGCAGGTGCGCGAATGGCAACCCACCACTCCGTCATGCTCTCCGCCGAGAACCTGCGATCAGAGTATCTGAGAAATGGGCAGTGAGTGTTACTACACTGATTAAAGAGTTCTAGTCAAAGAGGTACGTCACCTAAAGGAATATTTTTGTTATCTTAGAGGGAGATCTGAGGCAGTTCAGTTTTCTGGTTAGAGGTTATCCCTCCCGTGAGCAGATACCTCACCCTCCGGGCTCAGCGTCTCTGCCACCACTAACCTTCAACCTCACCTCCGACACCCCTTCTCGCCTTCCAGCCCACATTCTGTGACAAATCTACTGGAAAACAAAACAGAACAAAAACCCGGGCTCCGTGAGAACCTCCGATACGTGGATGCCCGCATGCACACGGCCTCCTCCCCACCCCCACGTCCCACGTCTCTATTGCGCTCAAGTGGGCGGATTTTGTAACTCCACATTTGAGATGGAACTTTCCACAATGTTGTACTTTTCTTCTTTCTGATTCAGGTACTTTACAAGTAATTTCACCTTTTATCAGTGCCTTAGACCATCACAACAGGGTTGCCTTGTGCTTTAACATTGTGTAGTAATAGCGAACACTCTTGAATGTTCATTATCTGTCAGGAACTGAACTAAGTACCTTATAACCTTATACTAATGAAATGATGCACTGCTTTGAAAACCCTATGAAATAATAGATACTATTATTACCAAATTTTGCATACAAGGAAACGGAATCTTGTTTGAATGCTAAGTGTTTGCCAGAAAGCGTACAACCCAGGAATTGAACTTCGATCCACAGATCTCTGGGAACTGGCTTGTATGATCTCAGGCTCCACTATATTATGTAAAATCAGCTGCACGTATGCTAAGTTACTCCAGACTGGACATTACTTGGAGTTTTGTTGCCTTTTTTTTTTTTTTGATAATAAACTTTTTAGTGCAGGGAATGCCTACATACCCTCTCCCGGATTCTCCCACTGTTAGCATTTACCTTCCCATGGTAGATTTGCCACAAATAATGAACCAATATTGACATCTCACCATTGACTGAAGTCCATACTTCGTTCATATTTCCTTAGTTTTTGCCCAAGCTCCTGTTTCTGTCCTGCCATCCCATTCAGGGTCCCCCAGCACATTAGCTGCCATGTCTCCCGGGGCTGCTCCTTCTGGGACGGTTTCTCAGACTTTGTATTTGATGGTCTTGACGGTTTTGAGGAGTCCTGGTCAGATAGTTTATAGAACGCCCTTGCATTCGCACCAATGTGATGTTTCTCTCCTGGGTAGACTGGAAAACGTGTCTCTGGGAGGGAGGCCCCAGAGGTAAAGTGCCATTGTCGTCACCCCATATCAAGCATCCCTGCTGTCCACATGATTTATGACTGTGTTGATCTTGACCACCGGCTGAGGTCAAGTTCATGGAGCTCTCCAAGGAAAGGTACTTGCATCCCTTTCCATCATGTCCTCTTTGGAAGGAAGTCACCACACACAGTGCACACGTTGGAGGCCTCCACTCTCCCTAACTCGAGGGTAGACTGTCTGCATAATTTATTTGAAATTCTTCTGCATGGGAGACTTGTTTCTTCTCCTCCATGCATTTCTTTAATCTCTTAACACTCTTAAGTGTGAACTCATTGATAACTATTTTGCATTTTGGGCTTTAATCTAATACTACGTTATTTATTTTCTTGCTCACATTTTTTCAGCTTTGGCCATTGGGAGTTTTCCAGGATGGTTCCTGTGTCCCTCTGACATGTATGTCCTCATGACTATGATATTTGAGCACTTCCTTTCTTTCTGGAACTATGAGATGTTCCAGGCTCATCTTATCTATGTCCTGCCTATTTCTAGAATCAGCCATTTCCCCAAGCAACCCTAGTTCCTTTTATAGAATAGTATCAGAAACCAAGATCTGCCTTCTGAGTGAGCTTGTTGCTACTGGGCTTCACTGCTTCTCGGCCCCTCAGCAGACAGAGCTGGGAAGCATCACCTGCTAGACACACAAACATCCAGCTATTTCTCCATCTATCCGTCTGTTTCTACGTTAAGCTAAGCCCGAGGTTGTATTGCTGTCTCCAAATCTATGTCAGCACCATTCAACTCATTCCAGCCTTGTGCTCCATTCCATCACAGAATGTGTGTTCTGTGCTGTGTCTTATTAGCGACCTAGGTCTCCCCTCCTAGAAGAATTCCCATAGCAGTTCACTTCTCTTCCTGTCTAAGCAGCTTTAGAATAAGATGACAAGTTTTGTTTGAATTGTGGGCAAAATAAAAGAAGCTGACTCCAAGTGAGAGTTTGAAAGGCCCTCCATGCTTAAAACTTCCAGGTAAGAACTTGTACTGTCTCATGGGGCCTCTGAGAGGACTTTGATGCCTGCTGTCTGTCCTCGGCTCAGTTCTAAACTGAGTGAAGAGGGTGGGTGGCTTCACGCAGCTAGGCTATCTACATTGCTATGTGTGAGTTTCCATGTAAATAATAGTGAGTTTTTATTATCAGAGGCCCTTTTGTGTTGCCCAGATTTTTATTTAAATATGAGATTATCACTCTTCAGTACTCCTCAAGATCGTTTCTTCAGAATTTACAAACATGAAGGACTATGTGATCAGCCTGTTACGATCAGTTTATTATTTATATTACGACAAACATAAAGACCATAGAGACCTTTTGTCTGAGTCTTCACATGGTCTTTATTACTCACAGATGATCTGCTAAACCATCTCAAAAGTATCTGAAGAATTTCCAGATCCTCTTGAGGTGGAGAACACCTCAGGGAAACATAGGAAGAGCTCACCTGAAGCCAGCAGAATCTAGGACCACAGGAACTGGCAGAGTCTGATGGAGGAGGTGAGAACAGCAGGTCCCGGGCCGAGGGTAGGCCAGAGTCTAAGTATAGAGCCTAGAAGAGGTGCCTCTATTTTCTTGAGGACAAAATACCACTTGTTGGGCTATCATAACTGATGACATTTTCAGGTCAGTTGTATTTTAAATATTGGCCCCTTTCTCCGTATACTCATCAGGTAACTATCCTGATTGGGGGGCCACCATAAGCATGCCGCTCTCCAACCTTTAACACAAGCCTCCTAGATTCACGTTGGCATTGCTTTCTTCTACAGCAAGTGCTCAACATTTGCTCCTCTGTGTATTGAATAGGCAGGAGGAACCAAGGGCGAGGGCAGGGGGAAAGTGTGTGAGAAGTGTGAATTCTGCACTTGGTAAGTAATGTTGGACTCCCACTGAACACGACAGATTGTTGCTTCCTCTCAAAGCCCACAAAGGTGATGGAAATGGAATTGTGTGGAGGCATGACCCCAGTGAGACAAGACCATGAAAGAGAAGGAAAGGAGACAGCAACAACATGTCAGAAGCAGAAAGCCTGTGGAATGATAGGAACTGTCCCTGGACCAGTGCCGGGGAGGCAGGCAGATCTGGGCCTCGCAGTCCCAGGAATGCTGAGGAATTAGGGGTTGTGTGGAGGTGGGTGGAGAGCAGAAGCACTGTGGAAGGTCTGTTCAAGAAGCAACCATGTTCCTTGTAGACCATTTTCCTCACCTTGGAAGGGGCAGGGTGGCCAACCCTCCCACAGCAGGTCAGAGCCTGGGACCCATGCCTCAGAGGGACTGAGTCGCAGGAGTGGGGAGAACAGGTGCACACCTGAGGTGTGTGGGAGGCTCTGAGGAGGAGGCCACACACTGAGCGTGGATCCCCAGACTTCCTCTATAGACCCGTGGCGAATGGGCTTGAACACCACAGGGAAAATTCTATAGGGTTTTTTCCAAGAATGAGACTCTCTAGACAAAAATGAACTAGAGCTACATCTGGAGCTTCCCTGCTGAAGTAGCTCAGCCAGACCACCCCTCAAGGAAGCTTATGCATTGACACAGAGCCTCAAGCCAGCTTTGGAGGGGAAGGATTTCCAGATGTCTGAGAACAGTGTCTGAGAAGAGAAACAGACATGAAGCCAAACAAAAGAAAAGAAAATCTCAGAAACTTGTGGGAAACAAAAGTTACAGAAGAAAACTTTTTAAAAAATGACATTTTGGGGACAGTAGGAGAAGGTAATGCATATCTAAAATAAGAATGAGAATTTATATGAAAAGGAGGAAAATTCGGAGAACCAGAAAGACCCTTTGCATATTGAAACTCGATGGCACACAAAAAGTGCAATAGAAGAACTGGGAGAAAGTCTTGTCAGATTTCCTGGAAATTATAACAACAATAACAAAGATGGAAAGTAGAAGAAAAAGGGATAAAACTGTTAGAAGATCCATACCTGACGTCCAGCATCAGACTAATAAGAGATCCAGAAAAAGAGAAAAAAGAAAAGAGAATGAAGAACTCATCAAAGAACCAAATTGAAAATATACCCACAACTGAAGGACGCAAGTTTACAGATGAAGAAGCCTTGCTGAGGGCCTAAATTATGGTTGAAAAAGAGACCACATCAAGACACATAACCCTGAATTTCAAAGCCCATTAGAAAGGTGGGGAGAGACCACATAAAAAACCTGAGGAACCAGAAGTCCAAGGAGCTTTTATGTGCACAAGTACACAAGAGGAGATACTTGCAAGATTCTGAGGGAAGGTGGTTTCTAACCCAGAATCCCATTCAGTAAACTAATAGTAAAGTGTGAGAGTCAGAATAAGAAAGTAGCAGCAGAAGAGGTGTGGGAGAGCCCGTTAACCATGTCCCCCAGCCCCCCATTTCCTTATTAGCAGAACCACACTTTGTTCATGACAGGGAAGAGCTCCCAAAACAACCTCGGCATCTAGGGGTGCTCATATTACATCAGTCTGCCCATGAGAGGTGTGCCAAATTCTACGGTGAAGGCTTTCCCCCCTTCCAAAGAGAAGGACAAAGATGCACAAGGAGAAGACTTGGTTTCTTCTTCCTGGAACACAGACGTGAGGTCGGAAGCAAAGCCCAGCATGACATAATGAAATCACGGGATGGATGTGACACCTTGATGACATAGCAGAAACCTCATCAGACCTGAATGTCCCTCACACTTCCTGCCACATGAACAACGAAAAGAAACCCTAAACTCTGCCATGAGGGTTATGTTTTCTGCAACAAGTGGCCAAGTGCAACACAGACACATACCTGTCAATAATTAGCCTCTTCTGTGCTCTTCCTTATGAAGATACTAAAGGATGCACTGCACCTGAATTCAAGTGGTAGACCAGAGAGCAAAAGGGTGTGGGACTCAACTCAGGAAGAGTATAAGGGATTTTCCAACACAATTATGGATATGGCTCCCTGGATAGCTCCAGTGCACAAGCCTTCATTTTTATTCCGAAAATATGGAAAGGTTTGTTGTCCTCCTCATCATCTGGCTCAGTCTCTAATGCTCTGTCCCTTTCATTTTAGAATATTTCTAGCCTAGTGAAAAACAATCAAAATGAAATGAAAGAATGAACAAAAGATAATATCAGATTTCAAAGTGCAACATTTCTGTGCTAGAATCTCATCTACTTTTAGAGCATAATGAATATGCACAATTTATACCTTTATGAAAAATGACCACAGGATAGTTTGCCCATTTGTAGATGCACCCAAATACCAAAATCCATGAGTCTTGTTCTTAATACAAAATATTGCAAAAGAACCTCCATTCCCACCCCCACCCAAATTTCTCCTTCTTAAACCCCTTGTATTAATTCTGTGTATCCTACCAGAATGAAGTCAAGGTATGCACGGGCTGCATTCATCTCTGGAGGCTCTGGGACCCGTGCATATCCAAACCCATTCGGGTTGTTGGCTGAATCCACCCCCTTGCCTTCCTAACACTGAGGCCCTTGGTTCTTTGCTGCTCATCGGCCACGATCAGTCTATTCCCAGAAGCTGCCCACGTCTTCTCCTGCTTTACATGTGACTGCCCTCCTAATGTTTTATTTGGGCTTTGCACTCACTTGCACAAATGACTACTTTGTTGCTTACATTATTTAAATTATTTTCTCTCTCTCTCTTTTATTAAATAATGGTTATTACATGAATGTCTGAGAGTTAAACATGCGTATGATATGAATCCACTATGTGGACGAAAACAATTTAGAAGCATCGGATTCTTTCATAGCTGCTTCAGGTCATCACTGAAGCAAAGTGCTTTTAGGTATTCTTTTTTATTCCCCAATTATTGGATATTGTACTTCCAAATAATTATACAAAGAAGGAAGAACTCCTTTGATATACTCAAACAAGTTTAAAGATGTTATCTCTGCACGGATGGATCTGAAGCTCTATATTGCATTTATGTGTGTTTTGCCCTTTTCCTGTCTGAAGTCGTTGTCCTCGCAAGAATTTGCAATTGTACCAGAGTTTGTCGGTGAACCCTGGCATCGTCCTGGACAACAGCCTATTACTATACAGATGGCAAACTGTTAGCATGTGGAAGATGAATGAAAAGGAAGATCAAAAGTGACAGAAATCAAATATTCACCTGGGCTAGTCCTCTATGCCTCCTCTTCCTCTAATCATGGACCTCAGGAGCCGCCCCGTCGGAAAGATGGCTTCTCCAAACCCTGTTCTCACCTTGGGAAAGAGCACACGTCTCCTCTCCTATGCCCTGTATTTCAGACCCAATTTACCACTGCCGTCAGCCACTTCTTTGCACTTCATCTTTTTTTTTTTTTTTTTTTTTGGTATTCTATTAAAACAAAGCTATGTAGACCCCATATACATTTTTTAAAGGCATGTAAGGAAGAAAAAAACAACACAGAACGAATAAGTCAAGTGTATTCCCAGAATACAGAGCAGCAATCCAATGAGCAAGTGGGGAGGGTGCTCCTAATCAAATCCCATGCTGGGTTATCAGACGCGAGTCCCTCCCCACATTACCCAACCTAATTCTGGCCATGCCACCATCGGACTCATTACATGAGGATTTCATCTTTAAATCTCCAAGAGCCATCTTTTGCCCTGTAACTGTCCCTACGTGGAGTCTCACTCTACCCTAACATCACTATTATAAGATAAACCTTAGGAAGAATTAGTCACTTGCTGAGAAATATTACATTCCTCTGGCAGGAAGACGGGGCTTTGGGGTTTGCTGAGAGAAGCATTGGGAGGGGATCAGAGGGAAATATTTCCCTTCACAATTTGACACAGGGCTGGTCTCACATCTGTCAACCTGAGAAAACAACCAAGTTCATTATTAGCCACTTGGGTAATTTGTTTTTTCTCTTTCTTTTCCCAATCTGAATATCCAGTTGTTTCTAGAATGATGACGGACTACACCTGGGGACTCAAATGGAATTCAGGTCACTCTGGTGCCTACCACTGCCTAATTGGAAAGGAGGTAAGGCTGTTGGTTAAAGACAAAGCCCTCATTCCTGGGGGATGCATTCTTTAGCAAATGTTTCATTATATTAGAATTTCTAAATTCCTGAAATTATTTAACACTTTCTGAAATGGGGAAAAAAGCAAAGTCAGCATTTTATCACAGCTCAAGAAATAATTTTGCTCTTGATTAATTTTTTTACAATTCATCCTTTATACTGAAACCAGTGAATCTAACATGATTATAGTCTAGAAAAGCCCAAATTCAATTTTACTTCCCCATACAGGCCTATAAACCCTTACCTCAAACCTTGGAATCAGATGTGGATCACATTGAAATTTCTTATTCAGATATTAGAAAAGATGCAGGGTGCGTGCACCCCGCATGGCGTGACATCCCAGGGCCTCCCGGCGGTCCAGCCCACTGGTGCAAGCGTGACGATGCCCACACGGAGGAGACAGAGTTAAAGCCCAGGGCTCCCATCTGCCCGGGGCAGGTGTGGCTGTCTCACAACTTTGGAGCAAGGCAGGTTTGCCTACAAATGGGCAACTAAACAAACACACAAAAATAGTTTTTCAGTGTGTTTTGGACTTCTGAATTGCAGATGACAGATTGTAGACCCATATTTTTATTGCTGCTATGTATGGGGAAGGCACTTAAAAAAAAAAAAAAAGAAGAACAAGGAGAAGAAGAAAGAAGAAGCCTAAACTAATATGTGAGATTGTCATCTTACTTTCCACAGTACTTCAGAGGAAGGGAGGGGGCTACGTCGATGAAATCCCAGATAACTGTTTGAGGACGGGTCCCGTAACTACGATCATCCAAAAGGTAATAATTAAAGCAATCCTAAGAAAGGCAAGTGAGTTCATTTATTTTGGAGAGTCATAAAATGTAAATTCAACTAAACAAATTCTTTAGCTGTACCAATTTATACAAGGAGTAAACCTAGGGTAACTTAGCAACTACCGCCTCAGAAGAATAAAGTACGTTTAAGAATATTCATGATTATCCACCCAAACTAATGGAACTATAACAAGAGAAAAGTAATCTAATGGCCAGTCTGCTAATAAGGATGTTCAAATAAAGCATAACTGCGTAAATTATTAGATGTTAGGGTTACCTTGGCACGTTCTAGAACCTACTGCTAGTAGATCAAAGCAGAAAGATAAATGTGAAACGAACAAAACAGGGATTTTGGACCAGAAAGTTCTTTGCTGTCTCAAATGTACATTAGTTTTGGGGGAGGATGAGGGACAGGCCAGGGCAGGAAAACTAACTTTTTATGAATGAAGTTAGAATTTTCTATATCAAAATATTTGTTAAGTATCAGCTGACGTGGTGATCAGAAGGCCAATTTCCACAGAAGAGAGGAAAACAAAGGAAAACATTTTTAAGTAATTGCAAACAATAAGTTATGGACAGGATATCTGGGCTGAGACTGACCTTTCCAATTCTCAAGAGTGGACAGAGCTACTGTGTTTACACACCGAGATGTCTCCGTGTTCATGATCCAGAGAGCTCAGTGTTAAGACTTGTCATTTCACAGAGCCCCAAGTCCTCTACACACAGACACACACACACGAAAATTTAAAGCAACCACTGAGCTCCCGTGAGTTTGGAGGCTTGTATTAAACTTGGCTTTGGCCTGATACCGTGACTCCCACTCAGCTTTTAAACTATTTTTAACTCTGTTATAAAATACAGTGCACTGAGAAGCAATGTCGCAAGCAAGGGTCCTCTTAAAATACTGAAAGAAGTGCTAGACATGCCATCTGGAAAATCCAAAGGGCAAAATGAGAAGGAAGAATCACGGGAGAATGGGAAGTGTGCGGGAGACCTGTAGGTTACAGAGATAGAGCAGGTGGCCAGGGGAATGTGGTTCGGTAAACATCTTACGTTATTGAATTTCTCATGAGGAAAGACATTGGGCTAATCATAAATGCAAAGGAAAGTCAGACAAAGGAAAATACACACACATACAACTCTGCATGTTCACTGACTTTACATAGGATACTCACTGGCAAAGACATGCTCACTACTGCAGTAAATTGTCATGTTTCTAGGACGTACATGATCCAGATCGATTGGCAAATTATTTAAATAATTTTCTCTCTAATTTTAAGGTGCTGTCATGTATGCAAAGCAAAAGCAAAACTGCGTCCTTTAATTCACCTTACAGCTCAAAGTCACTTGGTGGGTTTGTCATCATCTTGCATGTGCAAACGCCGATCAGTTATCAGAAGCAACCGTCCGAAAAGACATTCTGTTCTATCTGGATTTCGTTTGGGAAAGCCCTCGGCAAGTAACAAGGCTGTACACCTTCACCTGAAGGGCGAAGTAAGCGCTGTGTTCCAGAACGGTCTCCCAATTCCTGGGGAGACAGCACCAAGCTTCCTGAGTTTCAAAATGTGGTGAAATCCAGATGAGAAACCTGGCCTCTTCCAAGCCTTTCTGATGTTTGAATGCACTTTGCTGTATCGGGACTGGAGACCAGTGAAGGGACTGTGTGCACATTTAGAAATCAAATATGATTCACAAGAAAGACCCAACATTGTCATCAGTATGTCACATGCCCTACAGACCCAGACAAAATATCGAAAGATAAAGATAAATATCAGTGTTGATAAGGCAATTAAAGCCGAAGCCACATTTTATTTTTTTAAAGATTTTATTTATTTATTTGACAGAGAGAGAACACAAGTAGGCCAAGCAGCAGGCAGAGGGAGAGGGAGAAGCAGGCTCCTCGCTGAGCAGGGAGCCCGATGCGGGGCTCGATCCCAGGACCCTGGGATCATGACCTGAGCCGAAGGCAGACGCTTAACCGACTGAGCCTCCCAGGTGCCCCCAAAGCCACATTTTATATTACCTTGCATAAGTATATATATATATATATATATATATATATATATATATATATA
>NW_023270274.1:1276185-1286568 GCF_011800145.1 Mirounga leonina
TATATATATATATATATATATATATATATATATATATATATACACACACACACATATTTATATATATTTCACACTGAAGTGGTAACTATTCACGTAAAATGTGAGCTTTTCAAAGGTAAATTTCAGAGCCTTGAAAGTGGGCGGGGTTGAGGACAGGAAGCTGGTTGCTCTTCAGACAAAGACCAGGGCAGGATAAAGGGTAGGAGGACTGAGAGCGAGCACTGTGTTCTTTACCGCCTGGGAAAGGGGTTATAAATGAGACATGGAAACATGACCAGTGTATTAAAGTGTATCAAATGTTTAGGACAATTAAATTAATATTTGTTGACCATGCAACTGAAATGGGCGAAGCCTGAACCAGTTCTTTCTGGGGAAGGCGTGAGTAAAGTGCCCTCAGAGGCTTCTACCTTAGCCGGTGAAAATAATGCAAAGGCGCGCTAGGAATTAGCAGGTGATAATCTCCACAGGGGCGCATGGTGGATAGATACTTTACGGAGCACTTTACAGTTAAAACACTTTCACGTAGGTACAGTGGGCATGCCCATTTCATAGACTAGAAAATTGGTATTTATGAAAGTTGTGCCATTATCATGAAGTCACTCTGAGAGGAAGTAGAAGCTGGAGTTGAACTCAGGACTTGTGAGCTCTAAACCAGGCACTCTTCACAACACCACGATGCTTCTCCTAAAAGGGAAAGAAGGGGTGCAGTGTTCCCCTGATTTGAACATAAAATGAGTGGAAAGGAGTTTAATTATGTCACGCTTGGCATAATTAGAATTGAATTCAAGCTATTTCTCCTAATACCTGATCTTCAGCTGAAGTCTGGTGGGCAGACCAGCAGTTCAGTATCGCCCAGAATCTTGTTAGGAATTCAGACTCTCGGGACCCACAGAATCAGGCTCAGGGTTGGGGTGAGAGAGAGCCTGTGGTGTGGGAAGCCCTCCCACGGTTCTCGTGCCCACCCCCCTGCCCCGCATGTTCTTCCATGCCACGGGTAAAATCACATCGGGGCCGTGTGAAGCAGAAAACTGGGAGCATCTCCTGAGTCTCCTCTTCCTCAGCTTCTTCAACTGCTCAGTCATCACATCACACCTGGTTTTTCCACAAAGCATTGCTCAAATCGTCTCTCTTCTTCACCTCCACGGCCATGCCCCGGCCCGTTTTTCCCTGGGGCTGCTGCAAAAGCCTCCTTCCCAGCTCCTCCGAGCCATTTTACACACAGAAAACTGAGCGATATTTAATGAACAAACACACACCCCAACCCCAAAGCCTTTACTGGCCTCTCCTTGCTCTTAGGATGAAGACTGAATTGTTACAAGGGCTGCAAGGCATCAAAATCTGGCTGCTTTCCCGGTGCACAGAGCACAGTGCTGTTCCCTTGTAATGCAGTGGCGGATGCTGTAACCAGATAGCCCATTACCAAAATCATAAACTTAGTAGTGAGCCTGGATGTCTACTGTTGTGACCACAGACAAATGGAAACCACAAATGCCAAACGTTGATATGGAAAGGTCTCGGGTGACCTGTTACATAGGAAAGTGAACAAGATTCAGGATCTTAGAGAGTCAGCTTTGCCATATGGTAGCTGTGGGACCTTGGGCTTCTCATTTCACGGCTCCAAGTCTTGGTTTTCCCATTTTATAGACGGTCAATAACATTCGTCCCTAATTGCTGCATAGAGTTGTTCTAAGGATGAAGCAAGATTTAAGAAAGCACATGAAAAACTGTCAAGTGCTCCATAAACTCTCTGGGCTCCCCTGCAAAGAGCAAAGTGCGTCTTCTCTCTTCTGTTGTAAAAAGTAGCTGCAGTGTGTGCAGACAACCTCATCCTGGGTTCCATCAGATTTAGCACTCAGCAAAATTGCTACTGTTCCCGTGGCCTTTGCTGTTGCTTTGTGATGTCACCTTGGGGATGAAATCAGAGCTTCACAAACATCCAGAATGAAGAAATACAGAGGCAAGAGCATGAAGTGCTGCCCTTGTTTCTGCCTTGCCCACATCTGTTCACATTCACGGATTCACGTGGGGTGAAGGAGCCCTCTGATGGAAAGAATCCAAACCTTTCCTACTTTGGTGTTTTTATTACACCCAGCTGGGTGCATGTGGCAAAGTTAGAGAAGCCTTTATGGCCTACTGGCCACCTTATGGTTGAATTTTGATTTGACAACAGGTTCTGAGAGCCAGAGGTTGGTAACTGGGCCAGGGACAATGGCCCAAACACTTAGACACCGTGTTCTGAATAAATGAAGTAACATCATAGATTCCAACAAACTTGGGCTATGGGTGAAGTCGCCTTAGAAGAGCCTAAAAAGGAGGAAAGAGCCATTGTCCTGCTCACATGGGAGCAGGGAGCCAAGCAGCCTCAAGTGCCCTGAACAGCCAAGGCATGGGCCAGACGATTCTCAGCAGGCTCACAATGACCAACTCAACTCTCACTGACGTGGGCCAAAAAGACAGAGAAATGCTTTTTAAATGCCTCTTTCGCATCATCATGGAGTTGGAAAGTAAGACATTTTCTGAAACCAAAAACGAGGCGAACACAGGAACCTATAACTCTGAAACGGGCCTTCTCCATATTTGCTGAGCCCGGAGACCTTGCGTTCTGGTTTTCTCGGCTTCTAGGGGCTCAGAGAACAGGACGCAAACCCAGGTGCTGCTGGAGGCTGCAGGCCACGCAGCGCTTCCTCAGAAAGCCGAGCTTCCGATGCTGGTGTTGGGGAAGAAGGAAGGCTTTAGACCAACAAACTAAACTTCTCAATTAATTACAGTAAAATAACAGGAAACACACAAAGAAAAAGAGAAAGTAAATATTAACAAAAGCAAAAATATCTGTAATAGAGATTATTAAAATCCAGAAGATAAAAAGGAAAAAAACCCTGGAATGAGTTTTGCGCCGTTGGCAGAGAACCCAGAGATCAGGCAGAGGTGATGCCGGGAACAAGGATGCATGGCAGCACATCTCAGCAAGTTCGAAGGTGAGGATGTGAGCCCAACTGTATGGCAACAGGTTATAAAACTTCAGTGAAATGGCTGGATTCCTGGAGAAATTGAATTTCCAAAACTGGGAGCCTGGGTGGCTCAGTCGGCTAAGTGTCTGCCTTCGGCTCAGGTCATGATCTCAGGGTCCTGGGATGGAGCCCCACATTGGGCTCCCTGCTCAGTGGGGAGTCTATTTCTCTTTCTGACCCTTCCTCTGCTGCCCCCCCACCACTGTGCTCACTCTCTCTCTAATAAATACATAAAATCTTTTAAAAAAATTAAAAAAAAAAGAATTTCCAATACTGGCTCAGGTAGGAAAAGAAAACCAGAGTAGTGCCATGACCATCCCAGAGCTGAATCAGACTGTCCTCCCACAGCCCAACTCCAGCATCAAATAATCTACAGGTGAGTTATGCCCAGTTGGCAAGTAGCAAATAATGTCACATTTATGCCAAATAGTCTAGAGTATATAAAAGAATTTTCTCAAATCATTTTATGAAGTTAGCACAGGCTTGATTAAAAAAATATAACAAAGACAATATGAAAAGACCACATCTTGCTAAGAAAAGCAGATACAAAATTTGAAATAAAATATTAGCAAAAATTCCCATCTCTCTCTCTCTCACACACATACACACACACACGTTTACACATCAGAAACCAAAATCGAGTTTCCTAGGAGTACAATATTGTTTAGACATTTAAAAAATCAAACAAAATGATTAACAAAAATAATTATTTAAATTTGGAAAGTCATACGACCATCTCCATAGGTGAAGAAAATTTATTTGATAAAACTTACAATCTATTTATCTTTTGTAAAAGCAAAACCAACAACAAAAACCTCTTAGCTGAGGGAAAACAAGTAAATCAAATACATGTATTTTGTGTCATTTTTTTCATCTGTTGTAAGCACCACTAAAATCACCATAAAGGGACATTTACAGTACATTTACAAAATGGAGTGAGAGTAGGAGCAGACAGTAGTTGGGTCGCCATTGTCCTGGTGTGTGTGGGATGGTGCAGGTGTGGGCCTGCAGTCCTCACAATTACGGACAACGTCCCACTGCACACCTAGCAAGGCCTTGGTCTGGATGATTATAGGGTCATGGCTGCAAGAGAAATAATACTGCTCTTCATAAAATGGAAGTTAAGCCATGTGAATCCTCTAAAAACCTGAAATTATTCTGTATTTCACTCACAGTGAACTCCTGAAAACCACCTGTAAGATGCTATGTGAACAGCTCCCGTACATACGCACACACACTCACCTCCCCTACACACGCGCACACACACACTCACCTCCCCTACACACGTGCACACACTCACCTCCCCTACACACGCGCGCACACACTCACCTCCCCTACACACACGCACGCACACTCACCTCCCCTACACACGCACGCGCACACTCCCTCCCCTACACACGCGCACACACACTCTCACTCCCATACACATGCACACACACTCACCTCCCCTACACACGTGCATGCACACTCACCTCCCCTACACATGCGCACACACTCACCTCCCCCACACACGTGCGCACACACTCACCTCCCCTACACACGTGCACACACACTCATCTCCCCTACACACACGTGCACTCACCTCCCCTACACATGCGTGCACACACTCACCTCCCCTACACACGCACACACACTCTTACTCCCCTACACACGTGCACACACACTCTCACTCCCCTACACACGCGCACACACACTCACCTCCCCTACACATGTGCGCACACACTCACCTCCCCTACACACGTGCACACACACACTCACCTCCCCTACACACGTGCGCGCACGCTCACCTCCCCTACACACGTGCGCACACGCTCACCTCCCCTACACACGTGCACGCACACTCACCTCCCCTACACACACTCTGACTCCTGTACATACTCTCACTCCCTTACACACGAACATGCACACACACATTCTCCTACACAGACTCTCACTCCCCTGCATACACGCTGTCACTCCCCTACACACAAGCACACACACTCACCTCCCCTACACATGAGCACATATACTCTCACTACCCTACACACGCACACGCAGACACACGCACACATTCTCACCTCCCGTAACCTGGGTAACCTCCCGCCAACTGCGCTGGCCTCCTTGCAGACACACTAGAGACATGCCAGCTGTTCTCTCTGCTTGGGGTGCTCTGATGAACCACATGCCACCCTAACTGCCTGCCTCCCTCCAGTGTTCACGCAGATGCCACCCCTCAGTGAGCCCCATTCCTGCTACACGACCTAAAATTGCTTCCAGTTATTCAACCGACACTCTCCTGCTGCCCTTTGTTGTCCTCGAACTCAGAACCTGCTGCGTTGTTACATAACTTAATTTTTAAACTATGTTTATAACGGTCATCTGTCTCCCTTGATGACTCTGTAAATCCCAGGATGGCGCGACTCACTGCTGTACCCCACGAACCTGGAGGAATGCCTGATGCTTCGTAAGGGCTCAGTAAATACTTTTGAGTATGTGTCTGTGACAAGCGAAATCTGGCTAAGAAGCCTCCCCTCTCCCCACCCCCCGAATCCCTCCCCAACACTGGTCCCTCCAACCCGGGCAAAGACTGGAAATCAGAATTGCAAAGAGAGCCGACCAAGGTGCTCCATGTATCCGGTCTCCACGGCTGCACACAAACTAAAACACACTGAGCAGCTTATAACAACTCAGACTGATTCTCTTACCGTTTTTGTAGGTCAGGAGTCTGGGAGCAGTTTAGCCGGGGCTCACCGGACTGAAGCCAGGTTCGCCGAGTGACATCCTCACATGGGGCTTGGTGTCCTCCTCCTAGAAAGGGCTTGGAAATGCAGGTGGACGCACTCAGCCCGTAGCCCTCTGTCACAGCTTTAGTAAGTGTTGTGGTCTCCGTGTAAGAGCCATGAGAAGCTCTGAGTGTTTGCAAGGAGGGGCACTACAATCAGAGTCTTGCCTTACCAGCCTGGCTCCAGCTTCATCAGGAGACTGACTGGGAGGGCTCGGAGGATGCTGTTCCAGGGGGCCAGGTAGAAGGTAATGGCAGTTTGGACAGAAAGTGGCTGAGAAGAGACTCATTAAGAAAGTGGAAACAACATACCGTGAAGACTGAGTAGATGTGGGGGCAAAGAGGAAAAGCCCTCGAGGGTGGTGGTGCCATGAGCTGGGGCAGAAAGAACAGTGCAAGAGGGACACAGGGAGTTCTGTTTGGGACACAGGTTTGAGGCCACTCTGAGTCACCTGCATGGAGCTCTTGACTGGGCGTTGGGTCAGACAGTGAGAACAGAGCTGGAAGGCTCCCATGCTTAGACATTTGGTAGACAATGCTGAGCTAACCCTCACTGGATGGCTTGTGTTGCATCCTGTCTTCACCTGGTTGAGCCATTCCACAGAAGAATGGCGGCTCTATGGAGAGAGTAAAGGGGCGAGAAGAGGCAACATGGCTCAAAGGAGTCAACACAGGGATGGCCAGCCCTTAAATAAGCAATCTGGCATATAGGTTTCCAGCAAGTCACTTAATTTCTCCTAATGTTCTTATTTGTTAAATGGAGCCAATAATGCTGACCTGCCTCAAGGAGATGTGCTGAAAATTAATTTAGCATTTGAAGTCATTGAGACAGCACAAGTGATTACTTCACATTTTATTATTGTTAGTGTGATACCCAAAGGCCCATGCCAGGAGGATCTGAGAGGTCCAGGAAAGAGGGCAGACAGAGAGAAGCTCAAGATCCTGCCTGGTGTCTAGGACTGTGATAGTGTGAAGGTAGGAGGCAGGGACATAAGGTACCCCCTTGCTGTCCATGCACCTCGAACCTCCGCTCTCTGGGGAGCCTCTAGCTCGTGTACATCAGAATTTGGGGTGGTGTGTATGTGGAAAGATTTTTGATGACAGAATGCTGGCCCTGGTCAGGTCTCTTTTCTCCTCCAATTTGGAGTCCTAGTGTGCCTCACTGTTAGCAAACTCACATCCAAGGAAACCACTGACATGTCTCCAGCAAATCCCACTGGGACTTCCTCCCCCCTGAGCCTGGCGAGGGTCTTCCCTTCTCCATCTACCCCTGCACAGCATTTCCCCCTTCTAACACTTCCTTCTTACAACACTCCTTCTCCCCCCAATTTCTGCCAAGACACATCCTTCTCCTTAACCCCCGCCCATTCTTTTCAGCCTCTTGTGGGAAAACTGTCTTCTTTCCAAACCCAAAGTATTTCTGTGCCTTAGGACTTTTTCTTTTTCTTACTCTGAAATATTGCTCTGGATTTCTAGTGGGAAATTCTTTGGTAGCATCAAGATGTGACAATAAGTAGCAAAGAATAGTAGAGTAACTGTTGAAACAAGTTTTCAAAAGCTGAGGAGTGAGTCATCTTTAGAAGGAGGAGCCCTCAACGTCGTGAGAGAGCATGAAGCTGTCCCGTGTCACACAGGTGCGGGAATGCTCACCTGAGCCATCACATGAAGTTCGGACATCTCCAGTATACTCTGTTTAGAAAGACTGGATCATGAGCACTAGGCTTGAAAGAGAGTTTTGTACTAATTTGTTACATTTACAATCCATATTTTCAAATGGCCATCTTGGTGTCTCACATGGCTCTCCAATGGGCATTACAAGATCAGCATGTCCAACAGCGTGTGCTTCATCTTCTCCCACAGATTGGTTGCGTCCACAGCCCTGTGAGCAGCAACTCCATTTTTCCTACTGCAGAGACCAAAGTGTTTTCCCCTGTAGTCCATACCAGTAAACAGAGTTTCAAAACGCATCCAAAATCCAATCCCTCTTTCCACATCTGCTGCTACTGGTCTAGAAAAGCCACCAGCGTGTCTCGCCTGATTATCCCAAAAGCTTTGTGAACAGCCTCCCCACTTTCCTTGTGGCGTCTATGTGTTTTTCTGAAAAGTCTACTCTCAACAAAAGTACAGAGTGATCCTTTTAGAAACTAACATCTGCACCTGTTACAGCTCTGTTGAAAACCTGCAATGGCTCCTCATTTCACTAAAAACAAAGGGCAAAGTTCTAAGGTTGGATGACAAAGCCCTGCAAGATGGGGCTCCTCCTGGCTTCTCTGAGGTCACCTCCTATCTCTCCATGGCCAGTCTCTGTGCCCCTCCTGCTGCGTCTCACCTCACCACACTTTCTCCTTCTGACACATCCTATACCTGGGTTTGCTTCTGCCCTCCATGCTGGGAGGTGACCCCAGGGCCGGCTCTCCCATCCCGGCTGCAGGAAGGCAGGGAGGCTCACAGAGGAGCAAGGAGCACAAACCATCTCCTCTCAATGAAAGGAACTTGAAAATATATTTTAGAATTAAAATAATATATCTTTGACTATCTGGAAAACCCAATTTTCAGAATAATATGCTCACCGCACAGGGTCCTTGCCAGGCAGGCCTGTCCTGCACAAAAGCATCCTTCTTTTACTTTCCCATATTTCAGATGAAATGAATTTTGTCGACAGATTCGGGAAGGCCTTTGCCATTTGTGACACTGTGCTCACCGGACACTATTTTCTGAAGTTCCGAGCCATCAGCTTCCCAAAGAATGGATGGGGCACAATGTGTCCATGTCTTGGGCTTCCCCATGCTGGCCCCACAGCCACGTACGTGATGGACACACGAGTGAGCGACGAACCACATGTCCCAACAAGGCTCTCCTGGCCTCTGCTAAGCGCAGCAGAGTGGATCCGTAGGACTCCCAGCCTGCAGCCTGGTGTCTCCATCTGTAAAGAGAGGTTTGGGCCTCCTGGCTTCTAACGCTCCTTGCAGCATGAAGAATATGTTTTTTTCCAGGCAATTAGCCATGGACAGAATGAGAACTTCTCTCTAACTCTTGGCTCTCCTGGAGCTCCCAGGGTTATGCATAAAAGGGGAAGTCCACAGAGAACCGGCCACAGATGGCTGGGCTCACCCTGATTCAGCTGTCATTCTGTCTGTCTCAGACAGATAAACTGAGCCAGGCCTTCCTTGTATAATCCAGCCATGCCTGATCAATGACCTGGATTAGCCCGTGAACTTGCCTTGAACACACAGTACACGTCTTATCAGCAGATTCCCAAAAAGAGTGAAATCCAAGGTAACGAGGACAACGGGAAGGCTGGCCTTTTTGTGACTGGCATTTCTATTTCCCTCTGCTGGGTTTCCAGCTCTGTGGACCCAGAGCACTGCTGGCCTGCCAGTGGTTCCGACAAGACTGGGCAGGAAGCAGGAGGCCCCTCACTTTGATGGAGCGCTCTCCACCCACCGTCGGAACAATTGATGCCTAGTCTGTAGTAATGCTGATCTTCCTTAGTTTTTCTACTAACGCATCCCATAGAAGAAAATCAAACTTGTTGGATTTTCTAGGAAGTTGGAAGTGTTCCCTTATTTGTTAAGGCTGATGGTGTAAATTGTCAGAATAAGCCATTTATATTCTAGGTTCCAGGAGCCATAATCCAGTGTTCATGTGATGTCTTTTTTAGCACATCTTTCAAGGGAAAGGAAATGGCTAGAGGGTCCCCAACATAGGCTTCTTGGAGCTAGAGGGGCCTCTCTCTCAGCCTGTGAGGGAGGTCTCTGCACCTGCAACATCACTGCAACTCAGTTTCTGTGGAAGGAGGAGCAGGGAGAGCAGACGAGGATTAACTCTCACGGAGACAAAAACATTTATCTTTAATGGGTGATAACTCTCAGGAATTCTGTACCTACCAGTTGATGCACTCAACAAACACTGGACGTCTCCCATGGGTCATACTGGTTCAAATCTGAGGCTCTGATGGAGAGCTAGACCCAGAATCGCGCCCTCCAGGTGTTTCTAGTCCAGTGATGGAGCTGCGATGTGCCCCCTCGAGTGAGCGGGAAGTGTTGCCAGACTCACAGACAGTTTCCCTCAAAGGCAGACGGAGCAGAAGCATTTTCCGGCACTCCCTCCTGTGGAGGAGAGCTAACTTGAGTCTGGGCACTCCGGGCATATTCTGGGCTTCGCAGCCCTGGTGGCGACAGGCATAGGCAGTAAGGAGCTAAGTGCAGGGCCACGTTGTCTCGAGTCTCCCACCTGCCGCCGTACTTCCGGTGGGGACGCCAGGAGCCCCGGGCTGTGGAAGGAGCCCTCTGTGCTCCGTGTAAGCTGCGCCTTTGAAACATGGGGGGGACGGCACAGAGAAAACAAAAAAACTTGAAGATGATTTTCGGTGGTTCGCAAATTCATCTAAATTTCATGACATGATTTTGACCAGAAGTAAGAGTTTCCATCGAAGGCAGGGTGATGTGTGAGTGAGGTGGCAGCTGGATGCGGGCCCCCAAGGCAGCATCAGGGACCGCAGGGCGGGCACCAGATGCTGACAGTGAGAAAAGCCCTGTCTTGAGCTGGGGCCCAGGGGCTGGTGGAGGCAGGGGGAGCTGTGGGGACCGGACAGTCCCGGGGGCAGGGTGGTGG
>NW_023270274.1:1286578-1288280 GCF_011800145.1 Mirounga leonina
CCAGGAGGTCCCGCAGGGGGAGCTGTGGGGACCGGACAGTCCCGGGGCGGGGGCTGGTGGCAGCAGCAGAGACCGGCCCCGCGCTACGTGTGAGGCGCACGATGGGTCGGCCCGTCCTGGGTGCGGGGAGGACATCAGAGAAGCCGTCTGCCGAGGGAGGCTGCAGGTTTCGACGACGCGCGGTGGCCAAGAGACGACGGAACGACTCCGAACTCGGGTGAGATGACGGAACAGGTAGGTTGACGCCCGGGCCGGCGGAGCGCAGGGCCAGGGCGGGCCACGCAGGCTGTGGCGGAGCCGCGCTTCCGGCGGGCTCTGCTCGCCGCTCTCAGGCTGCGGGGACGGCAGTCGCTGTGGGCGAGGAGCAGGGAAGCCCGGACTGCGGGGGCTGAGCGCGCCCACACAAAACCGCGGCGGAGCGCCGCCCTGCGGCGGGGCACGAGGAGCGGGGCGTCTCTCTGCATGCAGTTCGTCCGAGGAGCACGGGCTGCGGTGAGCTGGCCGCAGCGAGGCAGGGGGAGCGCGCACACCCAGCTCGAGGCGGTGGAGGGAGACGATGCGCGGAGCGGGGAGAGGCGGAGACTTCCCAGCAGTGGGCCCTCACTTCTCCGACCCTCGTGGGAGCGCTGCACGCGAACACACGGGACTTCTGCTGGGGAGCCTCCCTCAGGCGCCCGAGATCCGGAGGTGTGCGGGTGACGGGTGACGTGGAGGTGACGTCGGAGACTCCCTCACGCGCCCGAGATCGGAGGTATGCGGGTGACGCGTGACCTGGAGGTGACGCCGGAGACTCCCTCATGCGCACGAGACCGAGAGGTGCGCCGGTGACGTGTGACGTGGAGGTGACGTCGGAGACTCCCTCAGGCGCCCGAGGTCGGGAGGTGTGCGGGTGACGCGTGACGTGGAGGTGACGCCGGAAACTCCCTCACGCGCACGAGATCGGGAGGTGTGTGGGTGACCTGGGACGTGGAGGTGACGCCGGAGACTCCCTCACGCGCACGAGACCGGGAGGTGCGCCGGTGACGTGTGACGTGGAGGTGACGTCGGAGACTCCCTCAGGCGCCCGAGGTCGGGAGGTGTGCGGGTGACGGGTGACGTGGAGGTGACGCCGGAGACTCCCTCAGGCGCACGAGGTCGGGAGGTGTGCGGGTGACGGGTGACGTGGAGGTGACGCCGGAGACTCCCTCACGCGCACGAGACCGGGAGGTGCGCCGGTGACGTGTGACGTGGGGGTGACGCCGGAAACTCCCTCACGCGCCCGAGATCAGGAGGTGTGCGGGTGACCTGTGACGTGGAGGTGACGCCGGAGACTCCCTCACGCACCCGAGATCGGGAGGTGTGCGGGTGACGTGTGACGTGAGGTGACGCCGGAGACTCCCTCATGCGCACGAGACTGGGAGGTGCGCCGGTGACGGGTGACGTGGAGGTGACGCCGGAGACTCCCTCATGCGCACGAGATCTGGAGGCACGAGGGGTGGCAGGTGACGTGGAGGTGACGCCGGAGACTCCCTCAGGCGCACGAGGTCGGGAGGTGTGCGGGTGACGGGTGACGTGGAGGTGACGCTGGAGACTCCCTCAGGCGCCCGAGATCTGGAGGCACGAGGGGTGGCAGGTGACGTGGAGGTGACGCCGGAGACTCCCTCAGGCGCACGAGGTCGGGAGGTGTGCGGGTGACGGGTGACGTGGAGGTGACGCCGGAGAC
>NW_023270274.1:1288680-1289029 GCF_011800145.1 Mirounga leonina
GGTGACGTGTGACGTGAGGTGACGCCGGAGACTCCCTCATGCGCACGAGACCAGGAGGTGCGCTGGTGACGTGTGACGTGGGGGTGACGCCGGAGACTCCCTCAGGCGCCCGAGATCAGGAGGTATGCGGGTGACGCGTGACGTGGAAGTGACGCCGGAGACTCCCTCAGGCGCACGAGGTCGGGAGGTGTGCGGGTGACGGGTGACGTGGAGGTGACGCCGGAGACTCCCTCACGCGCCCGAGGTCGGGAGGTGTGCGGGTGACGGGTGACGTGGAGGTGACGCCGGAGACTCCCTCAGGTGCACGAGGTCGGGAGGTGTGCGGGTGACGGGTGACGTGGAGGTGACG